>NW_016107545.1:1959632-2100438 GCF_001604975.1 Cebus imitator | reverse complement strand
TGAAAGTTATTAAAGGAGTCCTCTGGAAAATAAACTATTAGCAGTGGTTATTTCTGGAAGTAGGGAGGTTTGCAGCCAGAGAAAGACTTTTTATTGTACAGTTGTAATTTTTGGGAGGAAATTGGATTACTTTTTAAAAAGTTATCAACCTATTTTATGGTGAACTCAGTATCTGTATGTGCATTTTGAAATCCATGAAATCATTATTAAAATAGTAAAAAAGGAAACAAAAACTCCACTAGACCAGAAGCTTTTGTATTATACAATCTTAAGTTATGAACCCTAAGAGGAGGGTCATAATATATCCTGTGCTTGGTGCATACAGACAATTCTCATCCTAAAATTGGGCTTTGTCCCAAAGGTAATTTACACTTCAGTGGCTTGGAACATGAAATGTATTTTTCCCTTGTAGAATCAGTTTTGCACAGGTGGTCTAATTCCATTACAATTCTCTATATAACTCAAGAACAAATATTCACATGTCTATAAAGAAAAATGCTAATAAATCTGAAGGTCTGAACATATATTAGCCATGTTTCAGTGGAAGAAAAGTATTTCTGAGTTCCAGTATGGAATGCTAGGACAGCACCTCCCTCTACATTGTCATAATAAAGGTGGGCGAGGGAGGTCATCTCTTTACTCTGGCTCTCACTGATGGCAATAGGAAGGCTTCTAAGAGCTCCAGCCTCCCTGAGGTGATGCTTTCTGACCAGAGCAGAGAGCTCAAGAATCATGGTGGAGAATCTGGAATAGTGTGAAAGAGTAAGAGGTAGGATTCAGTCCTGAGATTTTAAGAGGAAGGAAACCAGAGAGGTAGGCCACAGCATGGAACAGTGGCTGGGTGGAGCTCACCTTTCTTGATGCTACTGCTCAGTGAGCCTTGTGTGTGGCTGGGAGCACCTCTAGAAGTAGGTAGAGAGGGAGAAGCAGCAGTCCTCGCAGCCCTCCCAGAAGGAAAACAGGTTTCTCTTACCCTTTCCTTCCTCCTTTCTTACTAAGATGAGATTGATACCAGGATGTTAGGAAAAAGCTAGGATGATAGGAATAAAGGGACAGAGAATAGGAAGCATGCGGGAGGAAATAGCTGAACAGGTGTCCTTTTTCTTTTTTCTCATTTAATTCTGCCAGTTTCAGCTCCCAGCTTAAAATTTATAAAGAGCTTAACCCAAGGCTGGAAAGTGAGAGGAGGGAAGAGAGTGAAAAGCAAGGGCTGGAGACGCTGCTGAAGAGGAGAAACAAGGAAAAGACCCAACTACCACTGCTTGAACAAGCCTGGGAGGACGTAATTTTCTCTTCATTCATCAGGCATGTCTTCTGCCATAAGACCACAAAACTAACACCTTTACAGTCTTCTCAGATTTATAAGAAAAGAGGTAGAGAAAAAAAACAGGAAGGATATTAATACTTTTATAATTATTATAATTAACATTTATTTAGCACTATTTACTTGATATTTTTCTGAGCCCTTTAGATGTGTTAACTGGTCTAAACATCAAAATGACCATGTAGTAGTGTAGGTATTTATTATTACCTTCATTTAATGGTTGAGGAAACTGAGGCACAGAGAGATTGCATAATTGGCCCAGGGTTATACAGGTGACTTAGCAGATGCAGCTGCTCATTGTATTCACTAATTCAAGAGGGTTAGAGGAAAATCAAGGACAGTTTCTATTACGCATCAGTGTGTATGAGTGGTGGTGGTATAAGTCTAAGACATGAACAAAACAGTTCTACTGTAGAACTTTTCACATGCAAGAATTGCGCCAGAACAGAAGTACCTAATTCTAAGTTGAGATGGTGTAACTTTTCATATTTTTTAAAGGCCAAAAAATCATAAAAAATTGAATTGTTCAGAAAATTGTAACTGGAGTGAACAAATGAGCCTGTGAAAATAGACTCTGGTAAATGTTCCAACAGGCTTTTATCCTTAGTATAGAGCAATAATCTTGGTGGAAATGATGGAAGCCCCATTGCTTGAATGATGTACAACTTGAGGATGATCAGGTGAGATAATGGCTTTTCTCTATTTCATATCGTTTGAGCCTTGGAAGAAGCACATACCCTATTTTGTAAGAATTGAGTTGTATTGATTCACATTTTACTCATTTATTTTAGATCCTGTTACTCTTAAATCACTGAGATACTATCAAATGCTGCTTAAATATTTTCTAACGTATTTTATGTAGGGTTAGAAACTTAAAATAAAAAACGCTTAAAAATTTTAAGTGACTTAAAGTTAAAAAAAAAAAAAAAAAAAAAAAAAAAAAAAACCTGTTGATACAGAAAATACCATGAATAATAAATCATTTTTTCTATGTGAAAAAGCCTATGTGTATCATTTTATTTTATGACTTCCTAGAAAAGGAAAAAGAAAAGGAGAAGATAGATAGAGATGTAGATGTAGAAGTAGAAGACATAGCGTTTGGGAATGCATGTATGCACTGTCTACAAAGTGGCATCATAAGAAAGTTTTGGAGGTGATAAAGCTGTATTTAAGGAACTGCGATGGTGATTAAATGATCTTATGTATTTGTCAAAATGCACATGATTATAAAGCATAAAGAGTGGATTTTCATGTATGTACAATTAAAAAAAAATCAAACTGTAGGAAAATGCAAGATGATATGCTGGACTGTGACACACTATATCTTTGTATTGCAAATAAGTTCAATTAACCCTTTAGAAAGTGATGGGGGAAAAAAAAGCTGATCTAAGTGATTTTAAAAAACATTGTTTAACTGGATGTCTTAAGGTCACAAATAAAAGAATTGTGCACAAACACTACTCTTGGTGGTCAATTTGCTTCTCACAGGAGTATTGTGTTAGCATTTCTTAAGTTATTTTAAATGCATACAAGGTTTAAACAAATATGTAAATATATTGTAGATATTTAGAGCCTGTTTTCTCACTGTTATCTAAAGAAGATAGTCTTAAAGAAAGGGGCCAGCTACAATGAAACTTGCATTATTGGATTAGAATCAGAGATATCAGTGTGAACTCAAATATCTATCTGATCTATCTATCTATCTATCTATCTATCTATCTCTTTATCTCTCCATCCATCCCTGAATCTGCATTGGTATCTAGATCTAGACACATGGATATTCATCTGTATGTATTTTGGCATACATATTCATACAGCTAGATAAATAGGGTTATTTTTATCTTTGCATAGATTAATAAACATATATTTTCAAAATTTCTTCAATAAGGGCTGAAGTGATGACACCACAGCAGCAATGTGCACACATGATAGGTAGATCTTGGTTTCTAAACAACTTTCTCCAATAAAAGAAAACAGGGCTCTTCAGCTTCTAACCTGCAGAGTTGTGAGACTATAAATGCCTGTTGTTTAAACCACCAAGTCTGCGTCACTTTGCTACGTGAGTCTTAGAAAACTAACACTAAATGATATTTATCTCCTTGATAAGAAAGGTCATAAGTATGTTGGTCTTAAATTTCACAGAATTTTCATTTGACCCAGATGCCCAGGGGGATACACTGATAAATGTGAGGGAAAAAAACACTTCTGATGTTTTCCCAGGTAAATCTAGAGAACTGTGACCCTCCTGTTCACCATTACAGTAACATACTCTATTACCCAAGAAAATACTCTTGATCTTTCCATCTATCCTGAGTATGTCCAGCTTCTCAGAGCAGCATTTGCCGAAAATATGGTCAAATCTTAGTGATTAAGAAAGTCAAATTATGTTCCCCTCATGTGCATTTTTTTTTTTGAGGGAATGAGAAGGAGCTAAGTTATGGTGGAAATCAATTTTGTTATATCTAATTTTGTTAACCTGAAAAAGTTAAAAAGAAAAATATTAAGTCTATGTGGGTCTGTATCAGACCAATGTGGTTCAACTTTCATGTAGCAAAGTTGTGACTTTTTTTTTTCAGTTCCATGGACCCCAGGTTGAAGACCACATAGCCTGAGCCTGCTCAGATGAGCCAAGCGGGCAACCACAGGGGGAATCTAAGTGCTCTGATGGAGGAATGGGAGCTGAATTAAGAAGGAGACACAGCATGGCAGGGTCCAGGACCCAATCAGATTAAGCCCTGGTGTCACTCCATGGCAGGATCCAGTAAGATCATGCCTCCTGACATCACCTCATTGCAACATCCAATCAGATCACATGTCATTACCTTATGCTTATAAAACCGGACCCAATCTCCAGCTCCAAAAGACAGATTTGAGTATGTCCTTCTGTCTCCCTGCCAGTCAACTTGCAATAAAGCTTGTCTTTTGCCCAAATCTAGTGCCAAGTTATTTCCTCTATGTGCATTGGGTAGTGAGCCTATTGAGAGTTTGGTAGCATAAGGGCAAATTTCCAGTGTCATGTCTCTTTTTTATTGTGCTAAAATATGCATAGCATATTGATATAGTTAGGTAGGTTTCCTATGACAGTTCACCTATTTATCGTCAACTTATAAGGCCTAACATATTCTTTGAACCTCACAGATATGGGATATGCTGTCTGAGCCAGTGCCTTTTATATATTTTCTTCTTCAGCTTTCTCTTAGGCAAAAATCAGATTTTAATTCAATTTGTAGTTATCTGTTCATGTCTGATAGCCAAATTGGGGCCATCACGTTTGAGTGAATGCGATTAGGCAGATGTGAGATGGCTCAATCTCAGATGTCTCCTTTAATTGCCTTTGTGGATGGGATAGGAAACGTTATTGGTCGTATCGTAATGCTCACCAAATGTCCTCAAAATGGCCCTTGGGAGCACATATCGATTCAGCAGTTGGCTCCACAACCCTAAAGAGTAAGTGACTAAAGATCTCTGTTAACATTGGTTGTAAATTAACCACAGAACGTTGGACATATTTTACTTTCTGTGAGCAGGAGGTATCAATCTATCTCAATTTGTTGATATCCCTAGGAGTCTTAAATCTTTAAAACTCAAACACAGAAGCTTGGGCATCTGAATCATCTATCTCTTTTGCTCCATTTCAGCTGTTCCATGTGCTTTTGTTTTGTGCATCTTACACAGTTGAAATTTTTCTTTTTCTGAGTTAAATACATTTAACTTGATGTATAGAGTTATTGTGTGAGGCCAGAATATTTTCAGTTCCTATCTTCACTTCTGTTTTGTTGTTAGTGTGTTATTCATTCTAGCATTGAGTGGCAGAATCTCTCTTGCACTCTAAGAAAATTAAAGAAATAAAGGAAATGTCTGCAGACATCCCTTGGCATGCCTTTTTATTTTACCTGTCACACCATAGCAGCCAAACAAACACAGCAATTTTATAAATGGTCCATTGAATGACAAAAAGCTTCCATCCTCAATTATTTTCACGTGGGGTTTATTTATTCTCCATGTTTCTCTCCAATTCTTTTCATCTTGGATTTGTTAAAATAAATGAATTAAATTAAAAAATTTAAAAAGGAAACTTTGACCTCAAATTCATTAGAATCTACCCTTTTTGTTTATAGCATGAGAACTGCCCTCTTCTATGACAATTTAATCCAAACACAATATAGACCTTCACTGCTAGAGTCACTAAACAAAAATAGTAAAGCTGTCAAAGCAATTTCTTAAAAGCTGGTCAAGATCTGTATTTACTCTCTTCCCTTGACACCCAGAGAAATGTTCAAATTTTGTTGCTTCCTTTCAACTTGGAAGGTGTAGAAAAACTCCCTCCCTCTACCATAGTCTAATCTAGAACCAATACCTGTGCTGACTAAGCATTTGGTTTTGACAGTAACCATCAACGTTTGGGACCTGACTCTTTCAATGTGGACAGTGTGCTAGCTTGATTTGCTCAATGGCAGTGGAAGCTGACACTCTAAAAGAAAGAAAAAAAATAAATCTAAGGACAAATTTCCAAATTCATTTCCCTTTTCAATTGTGCTTATATATATATATATATATATATATATATATATATATATGTCATATTGGCAAATGTAACCATTTAAAAGAGGCAATGTAGTGGCATTATGTGCATTCACAATTTTGTGCAACCATTATTCCTGTCTAGTTTCAGAGCTTTTTATTACTCTAAACATCTCTATACTCTAGCAGACATTCCTTTATCCCCCATCCCTAACCCCTGTCAACTACCAATATGTTTTCCATGGATTTCCCTATTCTGGACATCATATAAATGAAATGGTACGATAGGTGCTATGTGGTGATTGGCTTCATTTTGCACAATTTTTAAGATTCATCCATGTTATAGTAGCATGTATCAGTAGTTCTTTTACTGTTGAATAATATTTCATTGTATGAATTTGCCCATTTTGTTTGAACATTTTGTCTATTTGCACATTTTGTTTATTTGCACATTTTGTTTATTCATTGACTCATTGATGAATGTTTTCATTGTTTTCCACCTTTTATTCTGTTTTATTTTATTTTTCATACAAGCAGGGTTTCCCTATGTTGCTTAGCCTGGTCTCAAACTCTTGGAATCAAGTGATCTTCTCACCTCTGCCTCCCAAAGTTCTGCGACTATACCATGCCTGTCCCAGCCTTCAACCCCTTTAAACCACAAACACCAGAGAATTGTTTACCACCATGCAACTCCTAACATACTAGCGAGCCATTCTTAAGTTTAGAAATAAACCAATGCCAAAAGACAATCTCATTTCTAGGAAGGAGACAAAAGTTCATGCGTTGAGCCAACAGTAACAAAGGAAGTACTTTTGTTTTCATACTTTCTACTTCTCCTGTGCCCTGAACTCAGTCTGAGGTCTGACAACAGTCTACATTTCCATAGTGAGAAATAGGTTTTCTGAGAAGCAGAATATCAAAAATTCAATGCCTTGAAGAGTTTCAGGGTGCAATGACAACAGAAAACACGAGCAGTTGTGATAATTATAATCCCAACAACAATTAGGATTCTGTTGTCCAGTTCACTATGGAGAACTGAGCACATAGTAGATGCTTATTAAATGTTTAATGAACTAAGGAATAAGACAAACATGCTTTCAAATTTACTTTGCATTCTGTATTTTGTTATTCTTGTCTTGTTCTTTTCTCTTCTTCTTCTTTTTTTTTAAAATCAGAGTGAATTCCAAGAATATTCAAGTTCATGAAAGACCCCTGGCTAATGATTCTTAGACTTAAATTTTGAGCAGATTCTAAAGAGATGGTTGAGATTAATGTAAGGAAAGAGACTGGATATTGTAGCAGATACAAAATGAATAAAAGCTAAGGGTTTGGAATACCTCTAAAGGATGAAGGCTTTCTTGTTATTTATTGTCATGAGTTTGGGCTATACTCAATGACAGTTGATCATGAACAATCCCACGTCTTTTACATATTTGTCTTTTCATCTGCAGTACGGTTATTTTACAATGGGGCGATGGCCCTCATAATTTTACACACCACATTTTCACCAGGCAGCCTCCAGAGCAGAATGAGAAGAAAGGCACAACAAGAGGCCATTCTGGCTTAATATTACTTATATGAAGGAGGAAGTGTTTCCCTGAAATCTCCATAAGACATACTCTTAGGTCTCAATGGTCCGATACAGGTCACATGACCCAGACCAAACCAATCACAAACTTATGTGAAACGAGCATATCCTCATAGAATTTCTGTGAAAGACCTGAACCAATCAGGATCTGCACCCTGAGTTTGGAGGAGGGACAATACGCTGCCCATCAGATGTCAGAACAAAATGGTGAAAAGCTGTGGGTGGCTTTCCAAGACAGTCAGCAACAGAACAGCCCTCTCTTGGAGGAAATGAGATCATTTTTCATGATGAGACAGATGGCTCAGTGTTATGTAAAGGAAATTAAATAAATTTAAGCATCATAGTGAGTAACTGGTTTCCTTTCCAATTCTTTTTGAGCTCTTCAGTTTGTATCACAGAGAAAAACCTATTTGTTGTTAAAGCCTGTAACTTCTAACACTTTCAGTCTTTTTAAGAGAAAAGAGGCCTGCCTATGCTCAAGGTTTTATACAGGTAAATGCATGGAATTGCAATGTTCCATTTCACTACACTTATTTTCATAATTTTCCTCTATTTATGGTAAGTTTACAATGATGATATTATGTCCTTTTTGAATATTCTTATTACTCATAGAGTTAACTTAAATAAGGTATCACATAAATAATGATACACTTATTGTGGCAACATGAAATTAATAGAAGATGGTTTTTTTTAATGACTGAAAATTAAGAACAGCTGAATGTAAAATAGTGAGCAAGATTTCCAAGACAATCTGGGGCCTATAAGGGAAAAGTGAGGTTGAATCAAGGTTAATTTTTAAGGCAAAATTAATGGAAAACTTTAAAATGCTATATTGGTAGTTCCTATTCATGCACCAAAGACCATTGTTCTCTGAAAGAAGCTGATGTATTCAAAGCCATAATTCAAAATAGTTTTATCTATTGCCTTTCAATTTAGGATTCAAATAGCAGAGGAAGTCATGAACTCATGAACTGAGATGGATAGATATTGATAAATAAGTAGGTCAATAGATATAGATATTGATATCTCTCTGCTGGTATGTCTACATTGGTAATTACTGGATTAAGCTTTCATTAAAAAATGAAAGTCATGGTGTGTAACTGCAATGTTTCTGTCAATGAAAACAAATTCTGCTTCAGTCTCCCTGTCTGAAATGTTCTTAGTGGCATAAAATTGATTTCATACCCAATATATTAGTACAGTGTTATTGGAAGTGTACAGGAAGGCCCTGGAGATGTGTAATTTGATTTTTGGTGCTTGCCAAACAGAGCATTACACAGCATAGGCTCACATAGTGAGAAATGTTACTAGCATGTCTGAGAGAGATTTCAGATTTGGTTCCGAATGACTGCAATAAAGCTAATACTGCAATAAAGAGAATCATGAGAGTTCTTAAAAATTTCCCAGCTGTATTAGTTCATTCTCACACTGCTATGAAGAAATACCCAAAACTGGGTAATTCAATAAGGAAAGAGGTTTAATAGATTCACAGTTCCACAGGGCTGGGGAGGCCTCAGGAAACTTACAATCATGGTGGAAGGGGAAGCAAACAGTCCTTCTTCACATGGTGGCAGTAAGGAGAAGTGCAAAGCAAAAGGGGAAAGGTCTTTATAAAGCTATCAGATCTCTTGAGAACTGACTCACCATCATGAGAACAGAATGGAGGTTACCATCCTCATGATTCAATTACCTCCCAGTGGGTACCTCCCATGGCACATGGGGATTATGGGAACTACAGTTCAATATGAGATTTGGGTGGGGACACAGCCAAACCATTTCACCAGTGCCTGCAAAGTTATATTTGCACTATACTTTGATCGTTTAAGTGTGCAACGGCATTATGTATAAAAAATGTACACACCTTAATTAAAAATACTTTATTGCCAAAAACTACTAATGAATTGAGAATATGCTGTTGGAAAAGTGGAACCCATCACTTGACGCAGGGCTGTCCCTTCTTCGATTTGTATAAAGCACATTATCTGCAAGCACAGTGAAGTGATGCATGGTGAAATGAGGTAGGCCTGTATTTTCCTTTTGAGTTTTCTCTCAGTATTTTTGTTATTTCAGAGAAAAAGACATCTGTCTTGATCATCTTTAACAGTTTAAAAACTTTCTTTTATTGATTTATTTTTTGAGATGGAGTCTCACTCTGTCATCCAAGCTGGAGCGCGGTAGCATGATCTCAGTTCACTGCCAACTCCACCTCCTGGGTTCAAGTGATTCTCTTGCCTCAGCCTCCTGAGTAGCTGGGACTATGAACATGCACCACTAGGCCCAGCTAAATTTTGTATTTTTAGTAGAGACAGGGTTTCACCATGTTGGCCAGGCTGGTTTTGAACCCCTGACTTCAAGTGACTCACCTACTTCAGCCTCCCCAAGTGCTGGAATTACAGGTGTGAGCCACCATACCTTGTCCTAAAAGTCTTCTGCTATATCTTTCCAAAAAAGAGAGCATGAGCAGAGCCCTTAGTAGTTTTCCGGTGGCCTCTCTGGGGCTGGCTCCATAGCTCCAAAATCTCAGGGATGTGAGTGTGAAACAGAGAGTCTCTTGGACATTCCCGTGTGATCACAAAGTCACCTCCCTACCTTCATGACTCTCATCCTGTATGTTTAGCCTACAAACAAGAAGAGTGATGGGCAGATCCCAAAAATGCTTTGTTTTGTTTTGTTTTTGCCTTAAAAACCACAACTTTCTAGGAATGTATTTCCCCAAAAGCCCCATTTCTAAATTGCTCTCAGGTGTGAAGGCCAGAACTGAGTTGCATGCTTACACATAGACCTCAGGCTAGCAAAGAAGTGGGGTTGCCTTTGACTGATCCTTCTTCATGTCTTGAGGCCTCAGTATAAATCTAGGATGGGCATGAAAGGAGAAGGCATCTAGATGGGCAGCAGAAAAATTCTGCCATGTTTTAAAAAGTTTGTAGTATGCATATCTGTTTAACTTCCACTCACAACACTGATATAAAGCAGCAAAAAAGCAACTTCCGTTAAGGAAAAAAAAATGTTACATGAATAGTAGGTAATCATATGTAGGGTAAGTGGATATGACAAACACAAGGGAATGGTGAAGATGCTATCCGATGTTGGGGTGACTAACTCATCCTGGTTTGCTCAGGAACACCCTGGTTTTATAAGTGAAGCCCCATGTTCTGGGAACTCCCCTAGTCAGCAGCAAACTGGGGGATGCTTGGGATGGTTGGGAATCTTATCCACATTCTACAACAGACTCTAAAACAGACTCTAAAAAGAGAGGTTTCCATTTTCCCAGACTTCTTTGTCCGTCTGGGAAGGAAGCATCATGATATCGGGGTGAAGTCTAAGCTCGAATGCACCCTTCCCAGCATCCCTCAGTCCCAAAGGTAGACACTGCCTACATTGTTTAGGCGTGACTTTAACTGCAGCACAACCACTCCACCTTCACCAGTGCTGTTTCCAAACACTTAACCTCATCTGTGCAAGTTTTTGCAAATGTTGCATATGTTCTCATGATACCAGCTCAGGAGAGGCAGGTAAGTGCAAGCCTCCATTCACAGTTGAGTGACCTGATCCAGAATTACAGGGTAGATATATTCAATAAAGAAAGAATGACAAACGTAGCTAAAACCACAGAGATGTGGACTTGGATTATAGGGAAGAAGGAGTCATGCTGATTTATTTCTATCTCCTATGAGAGGAGCAATTACCCAAACCCACAATCTGTTGGAAAATCTCACATGAAAGATACAAAACTTACAGGACTTTTTGAAAGCCCAGAGAATGGCCATGCAAAAAATCCCAAGTCGCCTCAGCAGACTGCAAATGTTCATGATTCTTTTCCAGTTCAGAGCTGTCCATTTTTTCTCAACTCCAGGCTGAATTAAAGTGAGCAGATGTTTTCTGAGTTAGATCCCCCGTGCCTCCCCGGGGTCTAGTGCTGCACCATCGATGGTCTCAGTATTCCCAGCAAGATGCACCTGCCTTGATTTCACTGCCTGGTAACAATTAGGGATTCCATTAAACAGTCACTGCATCAAAGATTTAGAGGATATAATGTAGAGAAATTAAATGAGCCAGGATGTAGATGCCTGTAGTGTTTACAACAATGCTCAATGTCAAACTAGGTGGAAAATGATGCTTTGCAGATGCTGCGTTATTTTTCAGGTGAACAGCTGATAATCACCCCACAATATTTCCAGCATGTGTTTTTCCTCTAATAATGGGGAGTCAATTCACAGTCCCAGTAGCACTAGGAGGGAACCTTGTTGGCCATCATATGGAAGTTTGACAGTGACATTGAAAAGCATGTTCACATGATTTAAATAAAACCTTAATTAATTAAGAACTGGTTCCAAATCTTTTCCCATTGGCTTATTATAATGACCTCGCTGGGCTTTCCTTCTTCACAAAAGCTTAGTCATACTGAACATACCACAACTGAAAATATGCCTGGGAAGAAATGGTACTAGTGTTGGAGTGTCAGTATTTTCCCTTGTGGTTTCAAAACCTGATGACATATTTTAATTTTCTAAGTGCCTTTCCTGACTGCAAGGCCTCTTTTTCCAAACCCCTTTCTGGGGGTGAAATAATGGCATTCAGATCTGCTTTATCAGCTAAATGGGGTGTTTCAAACTCACGGGATAGACTTTGAGGGTTTACTTAATTTGCGTGCTTGAAACAACTGCAGTCCTTCCCCAGCCATGGCGTCTCATGGGTGGCACAAGGAGTGAGATTGGAGTTCTCAGTTGCTCTTCGTTTCACGGCCATGATGGCCTCATTCTCCATATGCCAAGGGCAGCAATGGAGCATCATTTGGAATCAGTGAAATGAGCAGTGACCTTGGAATCTTAAGACCGAAATCCAGGCCCCAAATTTGTTCCCAACTTATTTATGGGACTGCTTAAGTTCTACCTGCTTACGTTCCCTACCTGGAAATTAAAGACACGATGCTTATTCTAGCTGATCCTGGGAGTCACAAAAAGTGCAAATGAGCTCAGGTGTGTAAGATACTGTCAAAAATAAGCATCTGCTAGGTTCAGTCATTTCCTACTTGGACCCAGGGCCTCCTCCTTGGGGTTGTGGTTCCTGGGATTATGAGGTCTACAGAGAAGCCAGAACTCAATCTCAGCACTGCTGCAACCTCACTGGGATGGGGAGCCCCATGGATGGGGTGCATCAGAGGAGAAAACGTGCAGTATGATTTCATAAGTGTGACATATTCCATGGTGCCATGTCATCTCCAGTCTCTCCATTCCACCTGCACCTGACACACTGAACTTGTAGCTCTTGTGAAGGTCAATTATCCGTGGACTCCGAGTGCCCCTGTGCCTTCTTGCTGGGCATACTGAGAGTGCAAGGCCCCAAACGCTTTCTGTTCAGGACATCTCTCAGGCTTGTGTTTTCAGTGAGCCGCCCTGAAAGATGAGGCAATGTCTTCTTCTACGGAAAAAGCAGGCTTCTTTCTGGCTCACTGTAAAAGTAGTAGGTTCCCCAAGCCCATGTTTCTCAGCTGGGACACAAATCACTTCATGAGCATCACCTGCCTGGGAACTGAACTCTGCGTCATCCCAGGTAGACCTAGAGGTATTGCAAACTGACAGAATCCTCATGACCCTCAAAGCTACTTTTTGTACTGTGAACAAAATCCTTCATGTTTGATTCTGGAGTTTGTCTTCTGCTGGAATTCATGACACAATTAACAGCCTAATTTTTTAGCTTACAAGTGGTGCAAAATTCCAGACCACTCACACTTCTTCATAGTGTCTTGTTATGAAAACACAACTTAACTTTTGTCTCCCATTATTCCAGTCACTGATTGTTTGATTGATTGATTGATTGAGACAGGATCCTGCTGTGTTGCCCAGGCTGGAGTGCAGTGGCGTGATCATGGCTCACTGCAGCCTCAACATCCAGGGCTCAAGCAATCTTCCCAATCCTCAGCCTTCTAAGTAGCTAGGACTACAGGCATTTGGCACTATCCCTGGCTATTTTTTGTAGAGGTGTGTTTCGCCATATTGCCCAGACTGGTCTCAAACTCCTGAGCTCAAATAATCCTGCCTCAGCCTCCCAAAGTGCTGGGATTACAGGCATGTAATCCATGTGTGGCCTCAGTATTCCTCTTTTTTTTTCTTTTATGAGACAGAGTCTCACTCTGTCTGTCACCCAGGCTGGAGTGCAGTGGCACAGTCTCAGCTCACTGCAACCTCTGCCTCCCAAGTCCAAGCGATTCTCCTGCCTCAGCCTCCTAAGTAGCTGGGAATATAGGCACCCACCACTGCACCCGGCTAATTTTTGTATTTTTAGTAGAGATAGGGTTTCACGATCTTGGTGAGGCTGGTCTCTAACTCTTGACCTCGTGATCCACCCACATCGGCTTCCCAAAGTGCTGTGATTACATGCGTGAGCCACTGCGTCCTGCCTCCAGCATTCCTTTTAAATGTATTAACTGTTGGTTGGTTTTCCTTTCCCTGGATAAACACTCCAGCAGACCTCCCGAGTTTTCTATTCTTTACTCATTGTAACTGAGCCCTTCAGCAGCAGAGTTCGTGCCCTGTCCCGACGCACACTTAAAACATCCTATTCAAGAAACTGAAACTGTTTTTGATTCAAACACAATCCTTTCCCCTCCCCTAGCTCATGGCTGCTCCAGGCCTCGCTCTGTCTCTGGAACACACCAAGCCCATTTCTTCCTCTGAGGCTTGGCTTGCCACACTCCTCACCCTCCACGCTTGTCAGCGAGGCCACCTTGACTTCTAGATCAAAGGCCCCACCCCAGTCCCTCGCTTTCTACCTTACAGTCCTGTTTTATTTTACGCTGAGCAGCCATCAGCCTTTGAAATCCTATTCTGCTATGGCTTCTATTTTCCTCAACTAGGCTGTGACTTCTGAAGACAATAATTTTGCCTCTCTGTTTAATTGTTCTACTCCTGGTAACTAAAACAGTGCTTGGCTCATAATAGATGCTCAATAATTATCTGTTAAATGAAGGCCTTAACAAACTGCACAGATCAAAACCAACCTCGTTTTATTTTTTCTAATTATAAGTTACTAATTGCACTCTCAATCTCTGTCTCTATTAAATATACATGTGTATATGGATACATATACATACATGTTTTGAAAAAACTCTCAAATCATGTTTTTCCTCTGCTACCACACTTCATTCAACACAGGAGACTTCTGTAACCAAATGTGTTGGTTTTTTTTTTCCTTACCAATGAACAGTGGACACCAGCTAGGTACACCCCAATGTCTCTGTTTTATCCTAGAATGTGCCCCACCCAGAGCAGATATGCGCAAATGCAGGAATGGAATAAATTAATGCTTATTGTTTGATTGGGCTTCCAGAGAGTGTTCTTTAAATCACAACACTGTCTATGTGGAGATAGTATCAGAGTCTACAGGTTGAGAACCCAGTCCCACAAGACCACCCCTCCTTCCCACCAGCCACAAGCCTGGTCAGAACTTCTGACGAACCAGCTTCAAACTGGGAGTCCCGTGAACCACTCTTTGGGTTTGATTGATTTGCTCAAGCAGCTCAGAATACTCAAGGGAAATATTTACCTTTTCCAGTGTATTATAAAGGACACTGCAAACAATAAAGACGAATAGATGCTAGAGCCGGGTATGGGGAAGGGATAAAGAGCTTCCACTCCCTCGCTGGGCGCCACCCTTCGGACACTTCCACATGTTCAGCTACCAGGAAGCTCCCTGACCTCAGTCCTCTTGGGTTTTGATGGACACCTGGTGAGGTCAGCATTCCTTCCCTTAGGTTACAAGGTGGGACCCTCTCTGGAGAGGGACTTTATAAACCACATAGGAAAATAAGGGGAGGATTAGATTTTTGCTTTGGGACAGGTGAAAGGATGTCAGGAGAAGGCTGGAGAGTCTGTTTACTGAGATCTGCTCATGAGGCCTGACAGAGCCAGCATCAAAAGAAAAGGCTAACAGGGGCTTTGGGAGTTAGGAGCCAGGAGCCTTGAATGTGAACACACGTGCATGTATGTACTGTGGTAACGTTTTATATTTATATATATGAAATATATAATATATACTAATGCAATCGCAGAAAATTATATATTAATATAAATACAGATAGTAATAATAATATGTATTCTATATACCATATATCATATGTTATCTATATTATATGTTGATAATATATGATAACACCACGATACACATATGCAATTATGTGAAATTGGGTATCGTATGATGCCATTGCCATGGAAACAGTGCAGCAAGCTTGTTCAACACGTGGCCTGTGGCCTGAATGCAGCCCAGGGTGGCTTTGAATGTGGCCAACACAATCTGCAAACTTTCTTAATATATTACGAGACTTTTTTTGGAATTTATCTTTTCAGCTCATTAGCTGTCATTTTTGTTACTGTATTTTATGTGTTGCCCAAGACAATTATTCTAATGTGGCCCAGGGAAGACAAAAGATTGGACCATCCTGCTCCACAGGACCCAGCTTTGGGTGCTATAACCCTCATCTATAACTAAAGACCTTTCAGGTGGCCTCTAGGACAGGTTAATATCTATTAGTATATATATTTATATTACTATATAATGTATATTTATAAAAATATATTTATGTATTTCTGTATCAATGGTACATAATATATGTAATATATGTGATATTAGGTATATTATACATATTTGTTTTCTGTATAATGATGCCACAATACATACTTACATATATGCAATTGTGTGAAATGGAATATTATGTGATGCCATTTCCATGGAAACTCTGCAGGATCCAGGTCTCAGTGCCATGACCCTGACCTACAACTTACGACCTTTGGGGTAGCATCAAGCAGAGACAGCAAACAGGAATTTCTGTAAAAAGCTCAGTGAAACGACTTGTTCTCCCACAGACACAAAATCATCCAGCCAGCTATTGGGCTGAAATTATCTTTATTTTATTTAAGTTTCTAGCATTGTTGCCATCTCAGCTAAATGTCTTCCTAACATCAATTACATAACTAGGAAGATGGAAAGGTCCTCAGCCCAATCAAACAATAAGCACCAATTAATGTGATTCTCACATTTTTGTGTAACTGTTGTGGGTCGGGCACTATTTTAGGATTAAGTAGAAAACAAAACAGATAAAGCATTTCTGCCCGCATGGAGCTGACATTCAGATAATAAATACATAAATGGTTAAAGCAGGTAACTGATCGGATAGTGATGCCTGCTATGGTCAACTCAACATCCAGGAAGCACAGTAGGAATTATTTGTGGAGGGGTGAAACAATAAATAGAGTGGTTAGGGCAAGTGGAAGACACCTACACACACAGATCCCAGAACTCGGTCAGGATGTGAGTCCGGCAATTTCTCAGGGCGTCAGGGGGCATCCCAGGCAGAGGGAAGAGCTCACGTGGAAGCCCTGGGCAGGGAGACCGCAGGGCACATTCTAGGAAGAGCTCTCTGAGCAGCAGTGCTGGAGCACAGTGAATGAATGGAGGGAAGGAAGGCAAGAAAGGGAACAGGAGAGAGACAACCAGATGGTGTAGAGATGGTGTTTTTTATTCTGAATGAGGTGGAAACAAAACAGAGGGCTTTGAAGAGAGTGGCATCATCCAAATTGTAATTTGAAATGCTTATTTCAGCTTCTGTAGGTGGCACAAGAGGAAGCAGGGATTCCGCAGGGGAAGCTGATGTAATGAACTCTGAGAGATGATGGGGTGTGGATCAGGGTGGTGATCGTGAAACAGTGAGGAGGGGTCCATGTTCAGATACATTCTCATTTTAGAACCCATGAATGTCACTGGTGGATTGGGATAGCGGGAGAGAGAAAGCAGCACCAAGGATGACTTCAAGATTGAGGACCTGAGCACATGGAGAAGGCTGTTAGCAGAACAGATGAGGGTGGTGGAGGAATTGGGACCTATAATTGCAGGAAGGGGGATGTCACGTTTGAGGTGAGTTCAGGACGGAGAATCTAGCTGGGCATGTATGTTCAGGACTCAGCAGAGAACAGGTGACATGTGGAGTCATGACATACTACAAACTGCCAAAAGGATGAATACAGGACTGGAAGACAAGTCCATGGAATGAGCACGGACCCACTCGGCAAGCCAGGGACACCAAGGGTGGTCGGCCATGTTGAATGAAAGTGAGGGCTGTCAGTGGGGCAGATGGAAAGCCAGGAACCCGTGACTCTCTAGAAGCCAGGTGTTTCAAGGAAGGTGGAGGGCTCCACCACGTGCAAGGCATGTTAAAGGAAGATGAGAACTGAGAATCAACTTTGGGATTAGAGAACTGATGAGAATAATTTCGTAGAGTGCTGGGGTCCAAACACACCAGCACATGCACATCAAAGATCAGGGAAGAATTACAACCCGCCTGAGCTCGCAGAGTAAGTGAGCAGCATAGGTCAGGGGCAGGTTCTGGCCCCCAATTTATGGTTTTCTCATCGCCACAGGGAAAAAAAGTCACCATTAAGAAGCCTGGAGTCAATCAGATGTGGTGGCCCACACCTGTAATCCCAGCACCTTGAGAGGCTGAGGCAGGGGATCACTTGAGGCCAGGAGTTTGAGACCAGCCTGGGCAACATAGAAAGACTCACTCTTTACAAAAAAAAAAAAAAAAAAAAAAAAATTAGCCTAATATGGTGGTGCACACCTATAATCCCAGCAACTCGGGAGGCTGAGGTATGAGAAACTCTCGAACCTGGGAGACTGAGGTTGTAGTGAGCCAAGATCCTCCAGCCTGAGCGACAGAGCGACACACTGCCTCAAACAACAGCAAGAAGAAAGAAGCTCACAATATATGAGTATAAAACTCATAGTTGACTCTGAGACCTGCCAAAATAAATTATCTTTACTATTTTTCTGGCAATACCAGCAGTCATGCCAGTCAAGGGAAAATACTGGAATTGATATCGTGCTTATCATTAAATGTCGATTTGAATACCAGTGCCTGCAGAATCCCATTCCATGAGCTAAATATAGGTTTGTAAATGGGAATTAAGTAATGGGAAATGAGTTTTTATCATGGCCAGACTGCAAGTCCAAATATTAGATGAACAAGTTTTCTCCTCAGTAAATGCTGATCACATACCAGCTGCTAAATGCAACTTGTCTGCTGACATATGGTGGGAAATTCTCATGGTCTTTAACAGAGAGCATATCATCATTATCATCATTGATTTCCAGTGACCGTGGCTCATTAACATTCTCCTGGGAACTTTGAACTGTAGTCCCATGGTCAAGGTGCCTGATGAATTGTTTATCTCCCCATTACCCATCCCCGCGGGCACCCATCTGCAGTGGCATCTGCCCCATAAGCTGAGGGAAAACAAGGCAAGGATTAGATCTGTTTCTGCATAAAGTGTGGATCTTCCTGAGATGGCCTCTGCTGTGCTGAATAACATGAAAAAGATGCTTGTAGAAAAAACATGTTCTTTGGGAGGTGAGGCATTGCAAGAGTGAGTCCCAAGAGCAGTAAGCTTCCAGAGGCTGAGATTCAGCAGGTGGTCTGACAGATAACACCAATGACAGCATCCAGTGGGAAAGCGTTTGACACCAAGGTCATTCAGAGACTCCATCACCCTCTACCCTGGTGTGCCTCACATGTAGGAGGAAACCTATTTGCCCAGAAAGCAGCACACATCCATAGATTACCTGTCACTCAAGCGGATACCCAGAATTAGGGCACATATTCAGGAAGGAGCTTACTTTCAGGAATAAACATGTTTCCTGAAAGGAGCATGTACCAATGACATAACTTATATTAAAAAACAGCACATCCAAGAGCTTATTATTGGGCTTAATTATCCCAGTAATAGCACAGACCAAGGGATATATCATGCTCAAGAAGTAGCAAGCACCTAGGGAGTATTTATGCTTATGAGCCTGGAAGTGAACTCTCCCAGTGAATTTTTAATGCTCTGGAAATAGCATACTAAATTATACATGCGCATGTCCAGCAATGGAAGTGTACTAGAATACCTCACAACCTGAAAGCCACACAAATGTTCATTATGCATATAATGGACAGATAAGTGGTGGCATTTTCTCACAGTGAAATAAAACAGCCATGCAAATGAGTGGAATGCAAATGTATGCAACATTAGAAATGCCTTTTGCAAAAGTCATGTTGAGTAGCAAAAACCATCATATGCTATATGGTTCCACTTGTATGAATTCTAAAATAACCAAACCTAACATATGTTTTTATATATCAAATTAGTAGTTACTTGCAGAAGGGGTTAGTGAGTGAAAAGGGGTACAGGGGGTTTCAGAGGTGTATTGGTTTCGTTTCTTGCTTTCCGTGCTAATGGAATCAAAGTGCTTCCTTGTTGAAATTACACATGCCATACGCTTACTGTATGTATACTTTTCTGTATTTATATTATACATAAATTTAATAAAATATTAAAATAAACTTTCAATGAAACCCCCCCCACACACACACACACATCACATCACAAACAGCAACAAAGATAGCTCATGCTCAGGGAGCATCTTCTGCTGAAGGAATAGCAAACATCTAGGAAATATTATTTATACACTCAGAAATAAACTATTTTCAGTAATGTTTTATGTAGCTTGGATACTGGGGAGAGGGGAGACACCTATGTGACCAGGAAGTGGATTATCTGTAGAGAACACCTAATACTGGAGAAATAGCACCTGTCAAGGAAGTATTTTATGCTGATGCTACCAGGTTGAAATTTAGACCTGGGGAATAATTTATACTCAGGCATAATCCAAGGAGATTCAGACCCAGGACAGCATACACAGTAGCCACAGAATCTCCTCTGACAGCAAAGTAGCTTGGCATGCCGAGGAGAAAGCACAAACCTAAAAGATTTTGATTCTCAAGAGTGGTTTATAACTGGGAGCAGCTTCATGCCCCATAGAGGCCAAGCTCACTGCCTGTGGTAATCAGCTTCCTGGTAACAAATCTCCCACCCCATGTGCAATCTTCTTTGCCATGTGACTTTGATGCTGCCCCATCCAGGGGTGGAATCAATTCCCTAACTCTCGAGTCTGAGCTGTCCTCTGACTTGCAACAGAGGTGATATTGTGCAGCTTCCAGACCTCAATACCTTGCAGTTTCCACCTTCATCCCGTTAGGACACAGCCCTAAGAACAAGAAAGAACAAAAGCAAGAGCAAGAACGAGAATGAGAACAAGAACAAGAATTAAGAACAAGAATGTCATGCATGGCAGCTGGTCCGACTACTAGCAGATGAGTGGCTGAATGAAAGAGGCTTGGGGCAGCCCCACCAGCAGCACAAGAAGTTTGACATGTAAGAAGGTCTCGGAATCCTGGATTGCCAACCCTCCACTGTCTGCTTGAGTGGCCCATGTGCACCCAGCATAAGAATGACCCATCCAACCTAAGCACTTAAATCAATCACTCTTCAAAGAATTGTTATAAGCCACAAAATTTTGCATAGCATTCTTAGCAAAATGTAAACTGAAAAACACCTGATCAGATTGGTGGATCATGTAAATGAATTATGTAGCCAGTGAGAAGGGCTACTTATGGTTTCCTTTAAAGTTGGACAAGTAGCCTTTAAAATTAGGTCTTGACAATGATATTAGCCATTGACCTTGGGTGGCTGAGGGGATGCTCTTTTCTCGCCATGCCCCTGCAGCCCGAGGCCTGTTGATGGCTTCCCACTATTGCTGGGTTCTGGGGCTCTCACCTGCTCTCAGGTGTTCCTTTAGCTCTATCTGCTTCTCTCTAAGTCAGGCCCATTTCAATTTCTTTTTATTTGAACCACCCAAGGAGAGTCGTGTCCATCTTGAATTGTGACTGGAATTTCTAGCTCTTTCCATTTAATTCTAACCAGAGGGAAAAAGAGTCTCTGTAGTATCACAACCCTTCCAGGATGTAGGATGCATGATGCCGCAATATCTAGAAGTCAGTGTGTGTGTGGGTTTATATATACGCACACACACACACGTGTGCGCATGCACACATTCATATATATATGTGAATGACTGCATTTATACTATACAGTGTATATATGTATAACATGTATATATAGTATAAATACTATATATATAGTGTGTGTATATATATACACACACATACACATATATATACACACTGTGTATATATACACACATGCTGTATATATATATACACACACACACATACACATTCATATATATATATGAATGACTGTATTTATACCATATATACAGTATATATATGTATAGCATGTATATATAGTATAAATACTATTTATATAGTGTGTGTGTATTTATATATAAAATATGTATGTGTGTGTATATATATACACATACATACACATATATATACACACTGTGTATATATACACACAAGCTGTAAATATATATACACACACACATACACATTCATATATATATATGAATGACTGTATTTATACCATATATACAGTGTATATATGTATAACATGTATATATAGCATAAATACTATATTATGTATATATAGCACAGTATAATAGTATATATACACGTTATATATACGTATACTGATTGTGTGTGTATATACTACTATACCATGTATCTATATAGTATTATATGTACACTATTATGTTAAATATACATATATATTTAGTAAACCAAACAGGATTGCTGCTCTAACAGCAATCAAGACAGTATATTCTCCCTGGACAGCACAGGCTTCTGTTTAGTGCTAATTAACATTTGAATTAATAATTAGCAAAATATGAATAATCATTTCATTCATGAGGACAGAGCCTTGTCCCCTGATAGGAATGTCAAGCTGTGCAATGCCACCTCATTAACTCCAGGGCGACCAGTTGCACCCAAGAAAGCAAGATGCATCAGTCCAGAGTCACATCCCCACGGAAGGCGTGTTGCTAATGTGAAATGTGCAGATCATGGGACCCCATTAATCACTGGGTCAAAGTCACAGCACAGCAGGTTCAGTGTCTCTCAGCAATTCCTCAGTCACAGTCTAGGGAGCTGTGCACGGGAGGGAGGGCGGTGGCATAGCTGCCTGCTTCCCTCAACACTGCCTACTGCAGGGCTTCATTTCTGCACGTGGCCCTCAGTCCTGCTCTGGGCTGAGGTCTCTTTTCTAAAAATGAACAGCAGAGGTTTCTCACCTCCTGGGGAAGAGGAGAGTGAGAGAATCATAAGGCCTATGTGAGGATGCAGAGTATGAGCTCCTTCCCTGCATGACGCTGCCCTCCACTGCCAATTAAAAAGGTGCTACGGCTCTCAGGGCGAAGAAGTGCAAAGATCTAACTAACGACTTGAGAAGAAAGAATGTCTCCAAGCCGTGGTTCTCAATCTGGTCCAATCTTGGCCCCTCAGGGGGCATTTGACAATTTCAGAGTTATTTTTCATTGTCCCGGCTGGAGGGAGGACATCTACTGGGCTGAAGCCAGCATGATGCTAAACCTGCCACATTGCACAGAGCAGCCCCCACAACAAAGAACCATCCGGTCCAAATGTCAATACTGCTGAGATGAGAAACCTCTGGAGAAGAATAGAGAGAAACCAGGGAAGAGACACTTAATTGGGAGCATCACACCCATCCAGTCCCTGCCATGGACTCTCCTGGGACTCCAGCAAGTGCTACGAATCTCTCCCCACGAATCCACCACCATCATTTCATTCACTGGCTCGGTGGGTCTACTTATATTCCTAAATAGGACATTTGTACTCTTACTCTCCTGCACAAACACCTCTACCGCTGCTGTCTGTAGGGCTTGAGCATGGAGTGAGACATCTCCTGTTACCTGGCTTTAGCCTCAAGGCTCCTAGCTTTGTTCCTCATTGCTTCCCTGCAATAGTCATTGGTTGGTGGCTTGTGCTGTTATCTGATCATGCTCACTCAAGACTCAGTGCCATGCTCATGCTCCTTCTGCCAACGTTAGAGCCTTTTCTCCCCTCTCACTGTCTGTCACAGCCCTGTTTAGTCCTCAACTTCTGCATGAGGCCTTTTCTGACTACTTTAACCCGTGATCAGTCCACTTCTCTCTCTCCCAATTCCTATTCAATCATGCATTCCACAACCACGCGGGAGTCCAGGATTTGTAAGTCTAATGACTCCTGGGTGAGCTGCACACCCACAGCAATAGGGATGAGAACATAGGAAGCTGAAGATGTGAGGCTGCCTCAGGGAGTGAGGGGCTGTGATGTCTACTGTTTTATGATGACGAGTAGAGACACACAATGGGCCAGGGTACTTGGTGCCAACGTCTTCTGCAGACTGGCTTCAAAGGGAAATCACGTCCCAAGGAGTGCGCTATGGGGGAAAATAAGGCGGCTTCTTTCCAGCGGCTGTTGCCCATTGGTTGAGTTTACCCATAAGGTGTCACCCTTGCCCAGCCTCTGGTTGCAACAACCCACTTCTTCTGCCTCTGGGGATGCCTGATTATACTCCAGACTCCCCAGGTGGTGTGCAGTTGTGTCTAAGTCCAGTACCGTTAGCAGGGACCTGGTAATGTGGCTGGTTGGTCTGCATGTGCAATAACATCCCAGGGCAATGACCATATTAGCTTTTAGAAGCCACTGTCCAGAAAGCACACGATGTCCCAGGGATCTGAAGACATACAAAATTTGTATCATATACTGTAGACAGGAAGGGGAAAACATAGTCCCCTCTGCATAAGGTGATGCTCTGACTCACCATACCAATCAGCTTACTCATAAAATGTATTTACCCTGTGCAAAAACCCTGTGACTTGATAATATTACTTTCCCCATTTTATTAATGAGATTTCAGAGACTCAGACATAGGGTTTTTACATGGTGAGTCAGCTAACCTCGGCTCAAATGAGGATTTAGACTAAGGTGATTCTGGCTCCTGAGCCCTGTCTCCTAACTGTCTCTCATGCGTGCATCTTTGTGCTGTTCTGCGTTAGCAGTTTAGGATGGATTCATCAGAGTGGAATTATTGAGTTTTCATGCTTATGTACATAACATTTTTATAGGTACCACTGCACACACTGATATGACAATTTACGTCACCTAACAATGTTTTGTTTGCTTTCTGTGTGTGTGTGTGTGCACACATGTGTGTTTTCTTGTTTGTTTTAAATGACAACTCCATTTCTTTGCCTTGGCAGATGTCTCCTCTCTGGGATAAAAGCTGAAGGTCCAGGAGACAGATGTGGCCACCCTAACGCAGACACACTTGCTCCAGCAGGGCAGGGTCCCCGTCTGACACACCCTATCCCCCTTCTTTGTATTCATCCAGTTCCTGGCACACAGATAAAGTGCAATAAATATTTTCAGAAGAAAATAGCTGACTCTAACAGATTATCTTGGGGGTGACTTCTGAGGGAAAATGCTCTTTTTTTTTACCCCTGGAAGTGTTTCCAGAAAAATCCTATGAAGCAAGCCAAAGCCCCTCTTTTGGACCTTCACTGGTCAGTCCATTGGGGCATGATTCTTATGAGATGGTTTCACATTTATCCGTCTGAATGCTACAGGGAAGTGAATTTAACCAGAAAGCTGCACAGGACCCTGAATCCTAACTGAAGGCATCAAATCTGGGGAAATAATTTAATTGCAAGACAGCATCCCAATCTGTTGGACACATCAAATTATTGTTCAAGCCTTCTCAAAACTTCTACAAATTTAACTTTTTGTAAAAGTTTTGAGAAGGCTTGGACCCAGTGACCTGTGTCCTGTGCAGAGGACGGGTGCTGAGGCCACAGATGCGTGGCCTACATCCAGAAAGGGAACCAGGATGGTGGGGTCTCAAAGCCACAGGAAGCCAGGCTTCCAGGGGAGGAGGGGCTGCCGGCAGGGATGCTGCTGAGGAGCTAGGTGAGACGCAGATTGAACTTGGGGACCAAGCGGTCCTTGGCTGCCTGTTAATACCAGCTGACCTCAAAGACTGATGGGAGCAGAGAATGTGGTGGAGGAGGAATGAGAGGGGTGAGGACACGAAGACGACAAGTACAGAGGCTCTCCTGTGAGGCCTGGCTGTGAGTGGGGAGCTGGGGGCACTGGAGCCAGGGGGAAAGTCCTAAATCAGAGCTGGATCTCCTGCAGATGGGACAGAGAGAGACTGGCACCATTGACTCGGGAGAGCCCCATCCTTGGTCCTTGGCCCTGACTGCTGTGATGGAAATGTGTGAGGCTGATTCCACAGGTCTGACTGCTCCCACCCAGCAGGGTCATGACTGTAGACAGATTCCTCTGTGATGTTGCCTCCCAGAGCTCTGAGCAGAGCACGGCTCAAGTCTCAGGACCAGGAGCAACCCCAGCCTTGGGCTGAGGACATGGTGTTTAGATAGATCTGGGCAGATCACAGTGAATGTTAAGGAAACATTCTCCTGGCACCTGGTCTTCCATAGATTTTTGTTTGTTTGTTTGTTTGTTTGTTTGTTTTTGAGACAGGGTTTCGCTTTGTCACCCAGGCTAAAATAGAGTGGTGCAATCTCAGCTCACTGCGGCCTCCACCTCCTGAGTTCAAGCAATTCTCCTGCCTCAGCCTACCATGTGGCTGGGACTATAGGCATGTGCCGCCATGCCCAGCTACTTTTTGTATTTTTAGTAGAGATGAGTTTTCACCATGTTGGCCAGGATGGTCTTGATCTCCTGACCTTGTAATCCACCTGCCCACCTCGGCCTCCCAAAGTGCTGGGATTACAGGCATGAGCCAATGCACCCGACCTTCCCTGGATTCTTAATGGCTCATTTGTTTTCTGTGATTTTTATCAATCAGAGAAGTAAGAGGAAAACACAAATAAGGGAAAAAGAAATCAGCCAAAAGGGAATGGGCTAGGTTTCAGCAACACACTCGCAAGATGGCTGACTCACCATTCCCCAATTCCCGCCTCATTCCCTCAGAGCCTGTATCCACTTTAATGCAGGATTTATGGATGCAATTAATAGAAACCAATCAAGCAAAGTATGCATGCAGTGCTGTGTTTAACAACAGATGTTTCCAGGGGTGATTATGTTAGAACAATAATACACACACACACACACACACACACACACACAGAGTGACTGGTCATCAGTACTGTGGAATGAGTGCTAACAAGACTGATGTCTTCAACAATAAAACTTCCAGAGCAGGAGACTTGGAGAAAGGAGCTTAGTGACCACTGTTGGTCCCAGTTTTCTTCTCACTGTAGAATAAACCATTCTCACTCTTTGTGCTTCAGTTTTTGTTTGCTCCCAAGATGCTGACATCTTAGGAAACTGTTCTGAGAGAAGAGAGACACTTTTCAGGCCGTTGTAAGAGGCGTCAGGTTTCTCTCGGCCCCAGGATGGGGATTCACCCCCTGGCCAAATTCCAGTTGCTCGGACCTGGCAGTGCAGCTCAGTCAGTTGCTGTGTTCTTCCAATCCCCCTGCAGACTCTCAGGGTTACTCCTGGGCAAGAGATGTGGGTCTGAGTCCTCTCACACCACAGCCTCTGCAATAGGATGCTGTGCACGTGTCTCTGTCTCCCATTAGGCAGAGCACCCAGCCTGAAGAAAAGTCAGCTGTGTCACTGGTCACTGTCATCATTTTGGGGAAGTTTTTTTTTTTTTTTTTTTTGGAGACAGAGTCTTGCTCTGTCACCCAGTTTGGAGTGCAGTGGCGTGATCTCAGCTCAGTGAAAATTCCAGTGCCTGAGTTCAAGTGATTCTCCTGCCTCAGCCTCCTGAGTAGCTTGGACTACAGGTGTATGCCACCATGCCCGGCTTTTTTTTTTGTATTTTAGTAGAGACAGGGCTTCACCGTGTTGCCCGTGATCTCAAACTCCTTAGCTCAGGCAATGAGCCTGCCTCAGCCCCCTAAAGTGCCAGGATTACAGGCATGAGCCACCGTGCCCGGCCTTGGGAAGCTTTTTTAAACCACTCCCTGAGTTTCCACTAGCAAGGGGAGGCAAGACCCCAACATTTTCATCCGTGATTACACTGGCTGGATACAGTAAGCAGAGTTCTACCTCAGGCTTCAAATTCACAAAAGACACCAGAAGGGGGTGCTTCTGGTCCTGTGCCATACTTAACACTTTTCATGCTGTCTCCAAGGGAGCCTACCAGTCCAAATCCACTAACAGTCATGCAGGGGCTCGGCACAGTGCTCACAGCTGTGATCCCAGCACTTTGGGAGGCCAAGGCAGGCAGCAGATGACCTGAGCCCAAGAGTTTGAGACTAGCCTGAGCAACATAGCAAGACCCCATCGATACAAAAAAATACAAAACCTAGCCAGGCATGACGACTCCAGCCTGTGGTCCCAGCTATTTGGGAGGCTGAGGTGGGAGGATTGCCTGAGCTTGGGAGGTTGAGGCTACACTAAGCCAAGATTGCATCACTGCATCCCAGCCTGGTGATAAATGAAACCCGGTTTCAAAACAAAACAAAAGCCATGCAGAAAAGGCTGCTCAAAAACACCTTCCCCACAGCACTCTAAGTCCGACCCATCACAGTGTCTAATCTACTGTGGAAGTTGGTATTCTCAACACATCTTTTCATCATAACGTTTGCACTTTAAAAAAGTTCATTTGTTCATTGTCAGCAACTAATACATAACATATATTTTGACATCTGATTTTGGCAATTATTTACTTATTTGAAGGGGACCCTAAATAAAAATATGGAACAATAAACTAACTAATCAAAACGCTATTTCTGATGCCTGGTCCTCTCGTTCTATCCAGGAAGCTCTGCCAGGACCCTGCGGGGAGGGGTGCCTAGGAACGCAGCGCAGAGGGGTCGGAGAGGTCCTGACACGCCCTGTTGAGTTCTACGTGCTTGAGTACATCTTCCTCGGGAGAGCTTCCACTGATTTAATTGGATATGGGGGTGGAGAGAGGAAGCATAACAGGGAAAGAAGTGAAAAGGGGAAGGACGGGGCGCAGGGCATAGGCGCAGGCGGCCTAGGGCAGATGCATCCCCAGGTGTGCGCCC
Organism: Cebus imitator; assembly: GCF_001604975.1. Classification (NCBI taxonomy): domain Eukaryota; kingdom Metazoa; phylum Chordata; class Mammalia; order Primates; family Cebidae; genus Cebus; species Cebus imitator. The sequence continues at coordinate 2,072,182 of NW_016107545.1, read as the reverse complement.
GGCCCCTGCAGGTGCCGGCGACACCGCGGTGCGTTCCCAGCCTCCGGCGCTAGAGGGCGCGTCCCTGGCCTGACTTCCTGCGCTGGACCAGCCTCCAAGAGGGGCCAGCAGGGGGCGCTCTGCACAGGGACCGGCGGGAGCTGAACCTGCGTGAGAGGCTCGGAGCCACCTGTGCAGGTGCAGGGAGAGCCATTTCCGCCAAATCCGGGGGCAGTGGGCGAGGCTGGAGGGAGGACTGCCCTGTGCACAGGTGGAAGAGAGCTCACCTCTTACAAATCCTGAAGGCACTTTGGCTTCTCTTAAGGGAGTTTGGGAGGCAGTGTTGCCAAGGGTCCAGAAATCCTTGCAAAATTATCTCTCAGGATGTCTTAGAGTCAGGAATCCCCTAATTTGAAACTCAGCTCTGCCCTTCACTGTGCAACCTTGGACAAAGGAATTCATGTTCTGAACCTCAGTTCCTCCCACCTCTAAAATGGGGATAATGAGTGCGCCTAAGTTATATGGTTGGAGTGGAGATTAAATGACATTCTGCACCTGCAGGTAGCACACAGAGCAGGGTACCTGCTACATGATAAATTCCCAACTTTTAGCTGCTTGCTCTTATTATTATTATTACTGTATTTTACGACTATATGATTATTACTACTTTTACTATATAGTTGTGTTGATACAGCAGGCTGTTTGGCCATTCTAGATGCTTAGCTGAAAAGGAAAGCTTTTGCTGCTTAGCAGAGCAGTTCTCAAACTTTCTAGTCTCATGGCCCCTTTACAGTCTTAAAAGTTATTCAACAATCCATAATGTTTCTGTTTATGTGGAATTTACACCCCATGCCATTGAATTAACCCCATTCAAGTCCATCTGGCTAACACGTTTTTGTGAACAGAATTCAGGTAAATATTCAAGATTCCTGGCTGTTTTTCTGTTTCCTACATGAAAGAAAAAAAAAAAATCCAGCTTTCTTATAGGATATTCCCAAAAGGCTGTGTGGCCCCAAGAGCTCTGGGCTGGAAGGCAGGACACCTAGGCTCAAATTCTGACTCTGTCCTTGTCTCATTATGTGACCTTAAGCATGGTGCTTGCCTCTCCGTGTCTCAGATGCGCCAAGTTCTGAGGCACATCCAGCTACGATAATGCAGGTACCTGGTTCTTTGCCATCTATTAGTAGAGTCTGCCATTCACACTGATGCACGCATTTGATGAAAGGAGTCACCCTGCCTCCATATGAATTGGCAACTCCAAATTACTCCAAAAGGAGGATATGAATTCACAAAGTCCAGGCTTGACTCTAGGCTCAGCCACTACCAAATGCATGACCTTGGGCGAATCAGTCTTCATTCCCATCCCAGGGATCTGAGTAACTTGACATTTAGTGGGGGATACGATGACCTTTAAACTTATACCTTCCTCTGGAGTTGCCCACTGAACGCTGTGGGGTTCGCGGTGGCCAGAGGCAGCTGTCAGCTGGACCTTGAGTCAGGGCCTTTTCTGGTCACCAGGGGCCGTGTTATGTCACTTAAGTCTTGTGGGGAAGACTGTACGTATTTGTTTTCAGGCTACGGTCAGCAGGAAGATGCCTCCTTCCTTCCCTGGGAGTCCTTCTAGGCTGAGCGAGGCCACAGTGGCTCCTAAAACGGCACTTGGTAACCTGTGACTTAGTCCACATCCTAACTTGACCACTCTTGAGCTGTGTGATCTTGATCTAATTGCCTGACCTCTCAGCCTGCCTTTCCTCAACTGTAAAATGAGGATGTTAAGTCTTCAAATGAAGGCGAGGAGCATCATTCACGAACCGTCCACCATACTCCCTTGCTGTGCCAGTGCCTGAGGGGAAATATCTCTTTGAGGCTTCTCAATAGTATTTATGAATGAGGTGCTTGGATTTGTTCTGTTTTACAGGTGCAGAAACTGGAGCCCAGAGATGTTAAGTCACTCATCTGGAGACACACAGCCAGAGAGGATAGTAAGCAGCCGGGATTCCAGCCCACATCCATAGGACCTGAGGCTACAGAATACCGCCCTCACCTGCTCCCCACTGTGCCTGAGAGCATCAGCTGCAGAGGACAGCAGGGCCAGAGGCGGTGGTGGATGGGAAATGACCAGGATGAGGATGTGAAAAGGGCGCATATCCTCTCCAGCATCTGTTGTCTCCAGATTTGTAAATGATCTCCATTCTAACTGGTGTGAGGTGGCATCTCAATGTGGTTTTGATTTGCATCAGGAGAGGATGTGGAGAAATAGGAGCACTTTTACACTGTTGGTGGGAGTGTAAACTAGTTCAACCATTGTGGAAGACAGTGTGGGGCTTCCACAAGGACCTAGAAATAGAAGTTCCATTTGACCCAGCAGTCCCATTACTGGGTATATACCCAAAGGATTATAAATCATTCTGTTATAAAGACACATGCACACGTATATTCATAGTGGCACTGTTTACAATAGCAAAGACTTGGAACCAACCCAAATGCCCATCGATGATAGACTGGACAAGGAAAATATGGCAAATAAACACCATGGAATACCATGCAGCCATAAAAAATGATGAGTTCGTGTCCTTTGTAGGGACATGGATGAATCTGGAAATCATCATTCTCAGCAAACTGACACAAGAATAGAAAAACAAACACCGCATGTTCTCACTCATAGGTGGGTGTTGAATGATGAGAACACATGGACACAGGGAGGGGAGCATCACACACTGAGGTCTGTTGGGGGGGCCAAGGGAAAGACAGCGGGAGTTGGGGAGGTTGGGGAAGGATAACATGGGGAGAAATGCCAGATGTAGGTGAAGGGGGGATGGAGGCAGCAGACCACATTGCCATGTGTGTACCTATGCACCAATCCTGCATGATCTGCACATGTACCCCAGAACCTAAAGTGCAATGAAAAAAAAGGAAAGGGTGAATTTCACTTGCCTCTCTTGTGGCATATTCACATAGAAAGCTATTGCTCCATCTTTAACTCCTCCAAGAACTTTTTGTGGAATTTTAGTGCATGTCCTTGAAAAAGTGCCCGCAGCTGATGTGCCTGACAGCTGAAGCTCTTGGATCTCATTGTCAGGCTATGCAGGGCTTTCTCAGCATAGAGGCTATTAGTTCAAACTCTAAGTAGTCCATTTATTTTGCTTTGTTCAGAAAATTGTAATGCATTTCCTACATTTCCTCGTCTGAGGTTTAAAAACAACCTACCTTAGCAGCAGACGTCAATTCCGTTAAAGCAGCTGCTGCTCCATCATCCAGGTCGCCTGGTTCCTGGATTCACTCTTTGTATCCTATTCCAATCATGTTCTCTGCCCCCCACAGCGTCACCATCATGAAGGAGGCCAGGCGAGGGTGTCAGACTCCCCTGACTGTAGACAGATATCACATCTGTCATTACCTATCATGTGCCACTTGGCCTCTGCTTCTGAATGTGGCTTTACCAGGTTCATTGAGATTGACTATTTCTTTTAATTGTCGGGCTTATTAGGAAAACAGTTTTAGACTTTCCCAAAGATCTACATTTTTATCCAATCTGTCTGTTAACATTTTCTGATATTCTTCACGCTTTTGAGATAATTTTAAGGAATTTTTGTCTTTGTCCTCATGAACCTGTGGGACAAAACTTTTGCTATTTTCTAGTGACTCTGTTAATTTTTGAATATCAGCCTTAAACACACACAGACCCATAAACACACCTTTAATACAATCAGTGGGTTTCTCTCTTTCTAGTTAATTTTTGAGTAGCTCTATCTTTAGGGAAAAAAAATAAAAATAAAGAAAATAAACAGAAAGGAGGGAAGGAAGGAAGGAAGGAAGGAAGGAAGGAAGGAAGGAAGGAAGGAAGGAAGGAAAGAGAAAGAAAAAGAAAAGAAGAAAGTCAACAAATTCTCATGGTTTGCTGCCAAATTCAGTGTTTCTAAGTTTTTGAAGAGCTGGAGTGACTTCAGCCTTTCTTAGACCTTTTAAATCAAGCCATAATTTTCATGGATTTTGTTATTCTTCAATTTGGGAAGAACAAAACACTTATGATCACTGCGTTTTCTCTCTTCACATCCTGCTGGCTTATTACGAAAACAAACGAAGCAATACCATCATCTCCCAGTGAAACCCAGTGCGACCCGGGCCTTGCTTGAGTTTTCAGATGCCAGCCCCAAAGCCTTGGTCATCTCCAGGAGGAGCTGAAGTGAGGAGGCTGACAGCCAGCAGGCCCTCCATGGGGCCAAAGGCTTGTGCATCTCCACCCCTGGTTGTCAGGGCCCTGCTCCAGCAGAACACACAGAGTGGAATCCTGTGTGTTCAGACACAAACAGGTGCCTGGCAACCATCGGGGAGCCTGGAAGAGGAGAGACCCAACCCTTCTATGGCCAAGGCACATGCAGAAACAAACATATTTTAATGGCACTCAGGAAAATGCATGACACTCTGAAGCCAGAAGCAACCGCCCTGCAGGATCTAGCCACGCAAGGCTCAGGTGGTCCAGCAGGAAAATGCAGCTCGGAGTTAAGCCGTGGCTGGAGCCTACTCCATGCACGTGTCAGCCAGCCAAAGGGGCTCACTGCACGGTGCACTAGAGGCAAATACCAAGGAACTTGCTTTCTTTTTTGAGAAAATAATAAAAGCTTCTTATTGTAGATCAACCAATAAGGAGACAGAAGTGCAGCTCAAATCTGTCTTCCCGTGCTGACTTTAAGGCAGTAACTTCATTAGAAAAGGTTTAGGGGGTGGGTTCTGGGATTAGTAGGTAATCGGAAGAATGAAAAGGGAGGTCCGGAAAGTCCTCAGGCTCACACAGTTTTCCCTTCACACCTCCTCGTGGCTCTCACGTGCAACTTCAAGGGGAGTTAGTATGAAACATGTGGTCAAACTTAACTGAGGCTGTGACATCAGCAAGCTTGTTCTGCGCAAACTTTATTTGGACACATTGGTTCCAACCAATTTCAGCCAGTTGTTCTATCTCATAAGCAGAGTTTCAACATCTCCAGAAGTTGTTTATTTTCTGTCTGGCATCTTGTAAGCTGAAGAATTTCAGTGAGTTTATAGTTTATTTAAGTTTGGGGCAGGATGTCACATGGAGTGTGCCAGGTTTTCTTGGGCAGGATGCTCTGTAGCTGAGATCGCACATGTCCACACTTCTGTCTGATTCTTCTTTCTTCATTTAAAATTATTTTCCTTCAGCCCCTGAAGTCTGCAAAGCTCACAGGAATCTTACAAGAACATGCCCCCTTGTCTCACAGGACCCAGCCTTTGTCTGAGTAATGCACACGCTTGTTCGTGTATCTCTTGCCTCCTATTCCAAAGTTTGTTGTGGAGTTGCCTGGGAGCCCCATGTAATCCTATGAAACAGGAAGCACTGGTGTCATTGGATCTACTTTTCAGAGGAGGCCCAGAGAATTTAGCTGACTCCCCAGAGGCCATCTAGCACGTGACCAATGGAGCAAAGGTAGAAGGCGCTCCTGAGCCTTCAGATTCAATGCTCAGTTCCTGCAATGCCTCATGTCACCCTGAAGGCACTGAGAAACCTCAGCCCTCTGGGCTCCCTGCATGGGCAGCACAGTCCCTGGGCATTTCTTTGCACAGGTGCAACCAGGACGAAGATGAACAGGGCAGGCGTGTGCTGCGCACAGCACAGAGGAACACCAGCCCTCCACTTCTTCAAAGAATCCTCATTTACTCACAGTCAGTGAAGTAGCTCTCTTTGCTTCTCATAGGCAAAAATGTTCCTCCATTAAAGTCTGATGGTTCATACACGGAAAGTATAAACCACAAAGAGGAAGAAGAATGAATCAGGGCTGAGGGAGAGCGAGATTCCAATTATCATTATTGATTTTTCACTTTATAGAAACATGGAAGGATTTAGTATACATATCTTCAGTTACTATGTCTGAAACCACTGCAGTGGAAAAAAAATGTGACACTCTGAATATTATCTCCATCCCAGAGATGAAACTGAGATCGCATAACAGTATAAAACACAAGCAGAATGCTAAAGCCACAGCTCACCTCCTCGTAACATATATTACCCTTTGGAGAAAAACACTTGATTTAAGAAACATTCTTCAGGATGAATTTTTTGAAAACCTAAGAAACTAAACAACTGGGGTATCCAAAGGCAAGATTATCTCCTTTTTGTTTTCAAGAGAATGAGTAAAAAATATTGTAGAAAGTAATGGCTTAAGATAAGGTCATTTCTGGATGAATAATAATTCTGGAGCACTTGAGGCACCTTCATTTGCACCTTGTCAGAAAATGTCCCCATCATGGCAGATAGAAACTCCTGCTGCTGCATCAACCATGTGTCCACCCATTCATACAAGTGGGTTTCTACTCTCCAAGGGCCCTGGGTCATAGAAGGTGAAGAACAGGCCCCTGGTGTAATGGGTGATGGTCATCTTTAGTAAGGAGATGATTTAGATGCTTAGACAGTCATAGAATTGTTTTAATCACAGAATAATTTCATATTAATATCTTTAAGTCATTCTCATGGAATGTGCACCTTTTACCTTTAACCCCTGCCAATCTTTCCTCCTTCCTTCCGTCTTTCTTTCTCTCTCTCTTTCTCTTTCTTTCTTTTCCTTCTTCCTTCCTTCCTTCCTTCCTTCTTTCCTTCCTTCCTTCCTTCCTTCCTTCCTTCTTTCCTTCTTCTTTCTTTCTTTCTTTTCTTTCTTTTCTTTCTTTCTCTCTCTCTCTTCCTTTCTTCCTTTCTTTCTCTCTTTCTTTCTTTCCTTCTTTCATCTTCATTTTTTTTGAAATGGAGTCTCACTCTGTTGCTCAGGCTGGAGTGCAGTGATGTGATTTCAGTTCACTGCAACCTCTGCCTCCCAGGCTCAAGCGACTCTCTTGCCTCAGCCTCCCTAGTAGCTGCAATTACAGTGTGTGCCACAATGCCTGCTTATTTTTGTATTTTTAGTACAGATGGGGTTACGCCATGTTGGCCAGTCTGGTGTCAAACTCCTGACCTCAAGAGATCCACCCGCCTCAGCCTCCCAAAGTGCTGGGATTGCAGGTGTGAGCCACTGCGCCTGGCCCCAATCTTCTTTCATAGCAAAAGAAATCAGGCCTCTGGCACAGAGCTTTGACAGGAAACTAAATCTGGCTAGAATTTTTAAACATTTTGTTATAATATAGTTTTGCATGTCTTCTATTCGTGGCAAGTGATGGTGACTTTCTATTTAAAGTAATGAAATAATTTGTCTTTTGAAATTATTTCTAGAAAATCCATGTCACTTTCAATGTGTGTGTGTGTGTGTGTGTGTGTGTGTGTGTGTGTTCATGTTTTTGCACAGGCCTGGGTACACAGGTGATAGCATGAATAGCATGTGCTCTCAGACATGGCCAAACCCATGCAAGGGAGTGCTGGGTGCTCAGATAACGTGAGTCTCGTGTTACTGGCATGCAGGGGCTGGAGCGTGGAAAGGGCAGGCTGGGGAGGTGGATGTGAAGTGAAAAGCACATGGGCTACTGAGTTCACGTCACACAGCTGCCAGCCTTGTGTCCACCATGTCCTGGCTGGCCAGCTTGGCTAATGATGGCAGCCAGCCCACAGTTAGTGCCCCCCATTCCTCTTAGTTCCGAGGAGCCTGTGGGGGGTTGTTCTAAATCACTCCAGTTAGTTAGTGCCCCCTTCTGCCTGAAAACTCATCACAGTGCCCATGACCTAAAAAAGAAGGCCATGCTCAGCCCCAGCCCTCCAGGTTTCCATAGATTGGTGCCCTCTCGTTCCTGGACGCGTTTGGCTCAGACCATCCATGGACCAGGCATTGGAGGAACCACAGATCCCTTCTCGTGTCATCCCAAATAAAATAAGCAAATGCATGAATAAAGCTCATAATTAGTGTACATTTAATATATAAGGGTGCTGTGCGGAGTCATTTATTTCACAGCATTTCAGGGATACCCACAGAAGCATTTTGAGGTAGGCACCCGGTATTATTTCCATTTGTGTAGTGGAGGAAGCTCAGGCATTGGGCATGTCAGAAGAGAGTAGGTTCCGTCGGGGTTATAACAGCGACACATTTCTGTTGTTCGCGATGACAGAGTTCTCCCTCACGTTATTGATGAGCACGGGTAAAGAGCAAAGGCTCTTCCCAGCATCATCCTCACTCAGGAACCCAGACTGAAGGAGACATCCCAGTCTTCTCACCACGTCTGGCTACATAGTCTGCAGTGTGAAATGGAAATACAGACCCCAGCCACGACCCAGAGACTCAACCTCCTCCTCTCACACATCCACCACCCCAACTCGTGGCAGAGAGAAGGCCTATGGGATTGCAAACTGCATTCTAGGCTGGGCTTGGCATCTGGACCAGGGGTGGACGAGCGTTCCCCTATGGAGTCTATTCTCAAATGTGCCATGGTGCTGCCAGCCTGGGGTGGGAACGGCTTCCTCCTTGTGTTACTCGGATATACCATGAGGAGTGTGCATGACCTTGAGGACCCAGACGACCCTGATGTCTTCTACACCTGCCCATAGGGCAGGAAGCAATGGCAGAATGCGGTACTTCCCAACCAGCATAGGCTGGCTGCTGCTCTGGGGGTGGAAAGCAGCAGTCCTGGGTGGGGGTGGGAGAGGAGGCTGTCAGAGGATGAGGAACAGACAGCACAACACCTCCTCCTCTGGGGGCCAGGAAGGACACAGGAGCTAAGACTCTGCAGAAGCTGAGATTCCCAGCCTCTGGAACATGCTCTGTTGTCCCATCAGAAGTCACTAAACACAGACTCAAAAACATAATTACTAAAATTTCCAGACAATGCCCACAGAGCAGACCCTTCCTAGCAATTGCACGACCGCACACCCATGAAATCAGCTCCTGACGTACGGAAACAAAGGAGAGGGCTCATCCATGTTGTCACATATGCAGAATCTTCTTTTAAAGCCTGAATATTATGCCACCTTTTCTTTATCCATTCATTTATCGGTGGACACAGAGGCTGTTCCCACATCTGGGATGTTGTGGATAATGCTGCAGAGAACACAGGAATGCAAAGGATGATATGATCACTCAATAAGCCAGTCCCAGAAGGATAAAGACTGCGGGAGTCAACCTACGTGCGGTCTCTAAAATGGAGAAACTCCTAGAAGCGGGGAGAAGAATGGTCATTGCCAGAGGCTGGGGGAGGGGAAGTGGGGGATTGCTGTTCCATGGGTATAGAGTTTCAGTTATTTAAGATAAATACATTCTAGCGATCTGCTAAAAACGCTGTGCTTATAGTCAACAATATGTACTGTACACTTAAAAATTTAGTAAGGGGGCCAGGTGCAGTGGCTCATGCCTGGAATCCCAGCACTTTGGGAGGCGGTGGCGGGTAGATCACAAGGTCAGGAGTTTGAGGCCAGCCTGACGAACATGGTGAAACCCCGTCTCTACTAAAAATACAAAAATTATCTGGGCATGTGGTGCATGTCTGTAATCCCAGCTACACAGGAGGCTGAAGCAGGAGAATTGCTTGAACCCAGGAGGTAGAGGTTGCAGTGAGCCGAGATCATGCCATTGCACTCCAGCCTGGGTGATAGAGTGAGACTCCATCTCAAGAAAAAAAAAAAAAATAGCAAGGGTATAGATCTTGTGTTAAAAGTCCTTAACAATTTAAACCAACAAACACTTAAACAAAAGATGGGGTTGAGATGGAAACTCCAACAGCTGTAATTAAATGCTGTGGCGCAGAAGAGACATTTGCCACTTCCATTCCTATTTTCTTGGCCCAATTCATCATCACAAGGCTTTGCCTAACTGCAAAGTCATGGGCGATGCATCATTCTTTACCTGGGAGGAAAGGAGGTTTGGTTCCTGGTGAGCCTTAGTGAAGTCTATCACAGAGCCATGGAAAGGTTGGGACACCTGCCCACAGTCACGCTATTACTTTGTGGCAGACCTGGACCCCAAACTGTCAGTCTTCCCTCTCTGGCTTTGAGAATTGCAGAGCCTTTTCTCTTGGAAGCAAATTTATGATCAAGTGTTTGGTTTATAATGCACAGCTCACGTACCACCCTCTCTATAAAAGGGTTTCTGCTTTTTCTCCATATCCCCCCTCCAGGTGAAACTATGTGTCATCTTCTGTGTTTGCTCCTGGTCCCTCACTCCAGGAATAAACATCTTGTCCTCTCTTCTCCTTGGGGGAGACCCTAAGCCGATGCTCAGTGAATGGCTGGTGGATGAATAAATGAATGAATGAATGGTAAATCCTCTTTGTTGAAGTTTACCAAAGTGCATTCTATGGTTTAAGGTGAAGTTCTTGCATGAATCAGTGGGTGTATCAGTCAGAGTCCTAAAAGGAGAGTAGAACCCAAAACAAGAAGGGCCATGGAGGGGATTTCGTGTAAAGAGTGAGCTAATAAGTTGTGGACAAGCTAAAAGCAGGGAAGGGGAGGCAACCTGGAGATGAACAACTACAAAATCTCTGCACTCCCTCTGGGGCTGATGGAACAAAGAGAGACGGTGAAGCCGGAGCCCAGGCTATGGGGCAACTGAAAGCCAAAACCAAATTTTTTGAGAGATTAGTCCCTTCCAGAAAACATTATCCAAAGCAGAGACGGACAGGATAAACACCCAGGCCTCTCTCCCCCGGGGCTCCAGTCTTTCGCCAGTGCCTTCAACGACCAACCCTACAGACGCCTGTAAGCAACGGGGCCTAGGAACGCAGATGCAGGGTCAGGCCTGGGAATGCAGAGCAGGACAGAGAAAGGACCTGCAGCTGTCAGAAAACAGACACCGGCACACTGGGAAACCAGCAGCTGGAATACTCCTTTGCGACCTCTGGAGTCGAACAGATTTCGTGAAGAAAACTACACATTTTGGGCACCTTCAGCTTCCGTAGTTCACTTCACTTGTGTGCCTTTTGTTTCCAAGTCAGAATCACATGTGCTGCTTGTTTCATGAAGATGAATTTGCCTCCTCAGAGGAAAGAATTTGGCCACAGGGCGTAAGACAGAGACAGAAACCTAGGCAAATTTTACAGCAGGAGTGAAAGGAAGTGATATACACATGGAAGAGGACCAAGCAGGTGACTTGAGAGACCCAAGTGCCCCGTCCAGCTTTTGACGTGGGGCTCTGCACATTGGCAGGGTTGCGAGATTTGCATCTCTTTTCCCTTGAGTTTTTCTACAGTGGCCTGCCAGCACTCAGGAGGGGCCGCATGCACAGTGTGTTTATTGAAGTTTTGCACGTGCACATCAGAGGCATTTTTCCTTTACCAGTCCAGTGTTCCTAGAGGAAGGTCATAGGTCCGTCAGGCTCCACCGTTTTGCCCCTTAGTGTGCCTGCTTGAGCCCATTGCCTAACTCCTGAGATTGTATCGGGAAACTGCTGATCACCAGCTTCAGGTGTTTTCTGTCTATTGGAAGACGGCCCTTGCCTGGCGGGCTGCAACCAAGTGTTATTTTAGAAGGTCAGGGTAACAACTGCCTGACCATCACCTGATGCTCATCTGACACTCCCAGGGTGGGAGCCCTCTCCTGCCACGCTCTTGTCTGCCTAGCTACCTGTTCTAACAGAACCACAGCCTGGCTCACACATCACCTCCTCTCTGGTGGGATCCAGGGTCTCACAGCAGCGCCTCACATTCCCTCAATCAGGTGCCGACCTTATTCCTTAGGCTTACAGAAGTATCAGCTTGGATCAAATGAGTGCTCCTCTGCCATTTTGAACTTGTGTCTTCAGGGGAGAGAGAGAGACATAAGATGCTTCATAGCAAATAAAGCGTATCCTGCATTCTTCCCCCTCATAAGAGAAAGACATGAATTTTTGGACAGAAAGTGTACCAGGATCTCCAGTCTCTTCAGACAAATGAGACAATTTGGTGAGAAGGACGTGGCTGGCCCAACATGAGGCCAGCAGGCCAACAAGGAGGAAGCTTGAGAGCCATTATTTTCTTTTCCCATTAAAATGTCACAATAGGTTGGGCACGGTGGTTCACGCCTGTAATCCCAGCACTTTGGGAAGCCGAGGCGGGCGGATCACCTGAGGTCAGGATTTCAAGACCAGCCTGACCACATGGAGAAACCCTGTCTCTACTAAAAATAGAAAATTAGCCAGGCATGGTGGCACATGCCTGTAATCCCAGCTACTTGACAGGCTGAGGCAGGAGAATCACTTGAACCTGGGAGGCAGAGATTGCAGTGAGCCGAGATCACGCCATTGCACTCCAGCCTGGGGTGACAGAGTGAGACTCCGTCTCAAAAGAAAAAAAAGATGTCACAAAAATGTCCATCATGTTCCTCCAGGTAAGTACTATTTATTCCACCTTCCAAGATGCCTTCAGCATCTCCTTTTCTTAGCTGCAACTGCTGAACAAAACGACAAACATTAATAACTAAGCCACCCAAACTCTACACCCCTCACAGGCTCATTAGAAGAAACAAGAAGCAGCTGAAATAAGAAGATGGTAATTAATGGGGCTGCAGTGAACAAAAGGGGAAAAGCAGGCATTCCCTGAGCAAGAGGAGAACCCACTGCACGTGCTAACTACTATCAATTTGCTGTCCCAATCTCCACACTTTGTTCCAAAGACAAAGAAAATGTTGTTTAAACTAATCACCCCTGTATGTTCCCTCCTCATTGCTCTCTTAGGCACCATTGAGCTTTAACTTGACTTGAAGTTATGCGGTCACATTTGCTGGAGTGCAGTGGGATGGATGTGAGACGGTGCATCCCCAGGCGGCTCCTGAATCTCTATTGTGGATATGGAAAGAAACACTACCAGAACTGTTTATAACTCCTCCCAGTGGCCCTCAAGATCGTGCACCAATTCACTATCTGTCTCTCCAACTCTATGGAGTAAGTGACTGAAACCCTAAGTGCAGTTACAAATTCACTTTGATGCTTTGGAAAATCTCAAATTCTGTGAGCTGGGCGTGTCAACTTGTTCCAACTGTCAATATCCACACGTAAGTCTGGGATGTCTAAAATGCACAAATGCAAAGAGTTTGGGGCATCTCGTTCACCAGTGACTCTGTCTCCAGCTTAGCCAGCACACGAGCTCTCATTTGCTGCTGGGAGCCATGGTTAACTGATGAAGGTGGGGAACCTTTCTGCATGAATCAGACACATTAACCATGAGTTACAGTTCTGAGGCTAAAATATCCCTGCCATGAACCCTCATTTTTGTTTTACAATGTGACATGAGTACAAAGTGAATTTCTAGCTGAGAGTAGCAGAATCCTCCAACCCTATAATGTGGTGGAAGACATAAGAGGATCACCTGCTGAATACTCCCCTGATGTATCTCTTACTTCACCAACCACACCAGAGCAACAGAAAAAATACTACAGGATTTTGATAAGTACTATAACTAATCCAGTAAATAGAGGAGCCTCTTATCTTTGGTAGCTCTCACTCAGCATATATTCTTTCTCTACTATGTGTTTTCCACCATTATTTATATCATTAATCTATTAAAGTAAAAACTTTTAAGCACATGAAATTCATCTGGATCTACGCTTCATTTACAGCATAAAAATGACCATCTCTAGTGATATGTCCTCCCTCAGTCTAGTGTGACCATAAATACAGAGCTTGGATGCAGGAATCACTTACAGTTTCACTGTAAGACATACAAAGCAAGCTTGAAGCCATGCCCAAGATGGAATTTTACTTCCCATTTTTTTTTAGCACTTTGAAAAGTGTTGACATCTTCTTGCCGCTTTTAGTCTTGAAAGAAGTGGGTAAACCATTGCCCTTTGCTGAAATCTAACCCAGAAATAAAATATGGACTTTCAGAGCATTTGTTTTTAAAACATAAAATTTAAAACATGGGGCTCAGGTTCTTTTAGGATGACCAGTTTACAGAGGTCATTGTGCAAGCATAGTAGAAATTGACACCTTCACTGAAAGGTGAAGAAAGAGAAAAATGAAAATGTGATTGTTAGTTTCTTGTCACTTCTCATCCATAGCACTGAAAGGTAACTAACTACCTTGCCCCTCTTATCATCTTGGTGAGGGAGGCTAGGGAAAAATTCAGTGGCATCAATTTCTCTCCAGCCTTAGGGAGAAATTCATGCCCCTGAATTCTAAATTTTGAGAAAGGAACAGAAACAAAGAAGCTAAAAGTGGGAAAAGACATATAGTGATTTATTTTTGTTTTCTTTTTTTTCTACCTTTTTTTTTGTTCCACTCCATTTGCTGGTGGTCTACACAGAACCCTAAATATTCACGAGCATGACCTAAGCAGGCATGGAGAAGTTATAATTGTGTTACTGTACCTGTCTTCAGGTGCAAGTAAGCAAAACCTCGGTAAACAGATCCTTAATCGGATGCTCTGTATTTGTTCAATAAGATGTCTGGAGCTGAATTCAGGATTAGTTAGAAACTCAGAGGTGTCATCAAAGTCCCAGAATTATTTCATCATTCCATTCTCCCAGCTGCCATAGATCCAGGCGTCGGGTTTTCACAGAGCAACCCTAAGAAAGCTGGGAGAAGAGAGAGCAAAGGAGAGACTTTTTGCATTGCATTTGCTTTTATCAGGGGAGAAAAAAAATTTATTAGAATTCCCCAGAGGATCTCTGTGTCTCTCATGGTCAGAAATAGGATCCCTGCCCCATTTCTAGACCAAACACTGGCCCAGGGAGATGACATCACATGAGCATTTTAGATCAGTCATGAGAGGTCTCCAGGGCTAATGTTGGCCATCCCTGTAGGCGTCGCGTAATGTCAAAAACGAAGCAGGGGATGCACCATTCCAGGGCTTCTCATGATACACCAGACAGTTTTGAGCAGGATATAACTGAGGCTAAATGACACTTCACAGCACAGTAACTAAGAGGTTCCTTCTGAAACTCACTGGGCATTTTCGATTACATTGGATGGAGTTTGCTGCTCCTCTGCCATCATCAACCTGACACCTAATCTTCTTTGACTAAGAGGAAGCAGGACCCAGATGCAAAGCCTTAAGCAAGATCAGCATCTGAGTGCAATGGTTTCCTTTCTTGCAGTTATTTTAATAATTGTCTTTTATTATGGTAATGAAATAAAATGCTTTTTTCACTTGCCCTGACAATACAATCATTTTTTGAAGTGCATTTGTTTGCTTAAAAATATTAATTAAATGACATTATAAATATTGTGGCAAATGGGACAAATGGGGCAAATGTCATCACAGAACTAAATAAAATAAGAAGGATGAGTTCATGTCCTTTGCAGGGACATGGTTGAAGCTGGAAACCATCATTATCAGCAAACTAACACAGGAACAGAAAACCAAACATCGTGTGTTCTCACTGATAAGTGGAAGTTGAACAATGAGAACACATGGACACAGGGAGGGGACTATCACACATCGGGGCCTGTCTGGGGGTGGGGGCTAGGGGAGGAAGAGCATTAGGAGAAATACCTGCTGTAGATGACGGGGTGATGGATGCAGGAAACCACCGTGCACGTGTATATCTATGTAACAAACCTGCACGTTCTGGTTCTGCACATGTATCCCAGAACTGAAAGCATAATAAAAAAAGAAATAAATTTTTTTTTTACAGATTTTTTTTTTTTAGTGTATGTTTTTATTCCTCATTAGCCTGTTTTTTTCTCTGCATTGTGGTAGAGCCTTGTCTATAGTGGACATTTAAATAATTGTTGACGGACTAATATGGCCCCACTGAAATAATTTGATTTGTTAGTACATATGTAACAAGAATCAGATTGGCTGAACTTGATACTGTTTTTATCTGTCATGGACATAAACTATTCCTTACGTCATAGCTAAATCTATTAAACAATGTAATTTAATAAGTTCTCTGATTTCTGTGTTGGCACTTATAAATCTAATTTAACAGTTGTGCATTATTTTATTAATATCAAAAAGAAAGCTGTTCAAGTGATAATATTGTACTTATTCTTCTTTTTTAACTGCATTTTAGGTTTTGGGGTACATGTGAAGAACATGCAAGATTGTTGCATAGGTACACACATGGCAGTATGATTTGCTGCCTTCCTCCACATCACCTATAACTAGCACTTCTCCCCATGCTATCTCTCCCCAACTCCCCACCCCCCGCTGTCCCTCCCCTAGTTCCCCCCAACAGACTCCTGTGTGTAGTGCTCCCCTCCCTGTGTCCATGTGTTCTCATTGTTCAACATCCGCCTATGAGTGAGGACATGCGGTGTTTGATTTTCTGCTCTTGTGTCAGTTTGCTGAGAAAGAAAGAAAATTAACAGACACTTTGTTAAAGGAGAGTGGGTATGATAGGAGCACCCGGAAACAAGGAGACATTCTCATCCTGAGGACAGAGCTTTGTAAGGGCTCTAATGCTTGTTACATCCCTTGTTAACCCGAGAGACCTGGCCTCAGGTCCAGAACCACTGGCAGAAATGAGAATTTAACTAAAAGTGCATGTGTGTGCTTTTAAGAAATGCATTCTGTTCCACTCGAGCTTAACACACTGAGTCTGTCCTAGAGACCAGAGAAGGTTTTCTGTCCTCAAAACCCTCCTGAGCATTTCACAAAGATCTACAGATCTGAGGTTCGTTCTTTCTTTTCTTTCTCTGTCTCTTTCTTCTTTCTTTCTTTCTTTTTCTTTCTTTCTTTCTTTCTTTCTTTCTTTCTTTCTTTCTTTCTTTCTTTCTTTTCTTTCTTTTCTTTTCTTTTCTTTTCTTTTCTTTTCTTTCTTTTCTTTCTTTCTTTCCTTTCTTTCCTTTCTTCCTTTCTTCCTTTCTTCCTTTCTTTTCCCCTCCCTCCCTCCCTCCCTCCCTTCCTTCCTTCCTTCCTTCCTTTTTTATTTTTTTGAGTGCAGTGGTGTGATGTCAGCTCACTGCAACCTCCACCTCCCAGTTTCAAGTGATTCTTCTGCTCAACCTCCTGAGTAACTAGGACTACAGGTGTGTGCCACCACGCCCAGCTAATTGTTTTGTATTTTTAACAGAGATGAGATTTCACCATGTTGGCTGGACTGAGCTCGAACTCCTGATCTCAAGCAATCCCCACACCTCAGTCTCCCAAAGTGCTGGGATTACAGGCGTGAGCCACTGTGTCTGGCCCTGAGAGTAACTTTAATGTGAAAAATGCACCGAAAGTTGAGCCATCCACCAAGACAAAACGTGGGGCTCATTCTTATATCAGGATCTGCTGGCGCACCAGTGCCCTAAATGGGATTACTGTCCTTAAAAGAGACTCCAGAACACTCCCTCACCTTTTTGCCCTGTCAGGTTACAGTGAGAATCTGGCAATCTACCAACCAGAAAGTGGGTCCTTACCAAACGGAAGCTGTCCATGTCTGGATATTGGACTTTCAGCCTCCTAAACTGTAAGAAATATATTTCTGTTGTTTATAAACTACCCAATTTATGGTGTTTTGTTACAGCAGTGTAAACAGATTAAGAAAGCAGCTTCTTTTTGTGCTTTCACTATTTTGGGGCTGAGATTTTTATGTGAAAGATGGAGAACAAGTCATTCTGGAAGCATTGATGGGTGCTTTGTAAGCAGGAATATGACCAAGCACCAATTAATAAAGAGAAACACAAATTTCCTTTTTAAAATGTCTCATGTGTCTCTTTTTTTAAGAAAACCCCATCAAATTCACCTAAATCTCTTCAAGGATGACAGATTAAGGCATGTTTAGGATTGTGTTAAAGTTTAAAATATAAGATTTAAAAATATGTTTCTATTGTAAAATGTAGTATTTAAGAAAATACAAACTAGATTGGGCTACTTGAAACAAAAGCCCTTTAGTGATGAGCTACTAGTGAATCTCCATTAGCCTTTTGGGGCTATATGAATGGGAAGTGCTCGTATGTTCTTTGCATGTTTATTTTCCTAT
This sequence comes from Cebus imitator, assembly GCF_001604975.1. Classification (NCBI taxonomy): domain Eukaryota; kingdom Metazoa; phylum Chordata; class Mammalia; order Primates; family Cebidae; genus Cebus; species Cebus imitator. The sequence goes on along the minus strand of NW_016107545.1, from coordinate 2,054,463 downwards.
GAGAAGTTGTAATATTCATGCCCCTTGAACTTGCGAATACTGTTAATATGGACTGTTTATCAAGTATTTGGTTAATAAACTTATAACTTGACCCTCTTAATTAACAGGAATTTAATATCTGGGACATCTGAATTGACAGGGTGATAGCATCCTGAGAAGCAAATCAGAGATTTTCAGAGAAATGTAACCAGCTCATAAGCGACCCTTCCTGAATGCTGTCTGTGCTGGCACTTACACTGAGATCTGTGCTACATTTGCCCATTTGCCATCACAACCACCATGAGGCGGGTGGCCATGACCCCCCAACACATGGGGTCCCTCTGCATAGGGGCCATCACACTGGCTCAATGGTGATGGCCCCTCATCTTCCAGCTCCCTCTTCCCAGACCCAGAAGTGTCCCTTTCCCTACCAAGGAGAACCGTCAGGGTCCCCAGATTCCCACCCAGCATCGGACTGCTCCACTTCTCTGCGGTCAGAGGTGGAAACCTGTGTTTGCTTCTGTCCAGGGTACCAGGCTTCTCAGCCAGGACTTGGAAGTTGAGGCCACACGGGCCCTGGAATGAGTCTTCCTTTGGTTATGAAGGGGAGTGATTCCACTTCCTTATGCCTCAGCCTCCTCATTTATAAAATAGGGATCAAGAGGGCTCCCTCCTCACAGGGCCCCAGGAACCAGTGCTGTGGGTGAGGTACTTCACAGCGCGTGACTCTGACGTCGCTCTTGTGAATTTTGTGAGCGATGCCCTTTACTCCCCGGCCCAGGCCTGGAGAGCTGCAGGAAGCTCTCCCTGAGCTGCAGGAGGTGGCATTTCTGATTGGGATTCTGCCATGGGCCTGCTCCAAGTGCCCCCCAACAATGCCAGCCCTTTATTAGTTCATCCAGCCCAGGGCACAGGGGAGCAGCCTGGGTTTCAGAGCCTGGCAGGTGGAGGCCTGGGGAGCAGGTGTGAGGTGTGGGGAGGGGGGCAGTGGTGCCCCCAGGAGCCCATCTTCCCCGGGGTTCTACTTCTAGGACGCAGACCCAGTGTCTTCCATCTTCTGTGTTTTTTGCAAGAGGCCAAAATTTGGAATTTTCATTTAATTTTATAAAAGCTTCTAATTTTGTTAAAGCAAATAATGTTTTTGTTGTTCCTATACAGTTTGAACATGGCAGGTCAGTACAGTTGATTCAGGCCTCAGGCCTCCAGGCTGCAGCTCTGAGCATCCTTGTCCTTTTGACAGAAGGCCGAATTACCTCTCGGGGACCGTCCCCACATGCTCTCATTGCTCTACTCACCGCAAATTCCTTTCCCAGCCTCATCAGACCTGACAATCCTGCCAGAAGGAAAGAGGGATGGGAAATTAATTCACAAAGAAAATGATGACTGATGAAGCTTGATCACTGACCCCTCACTGGGGAAACCTGGATTAAAAAGATTTTCCTGGGCAACAATGCTGTGAAGTGCCTGCCCACAGCTCTCTCTCTCCTTCCTTCTGGTTGATGTAACCAGCATCCTGTAATAATTGATGCTGGACACACAGTCACTTTCCCAGGCTCTTCACAGAGGACATGGGACCCAGTATGAGTCAATGGGATCTGAAAAGACACCCGTGTGAACTTCTGTGCAGCTTTTGCTGCTTATGAAAAGGGGCATGGGAGAGGATGAAGACAAAACACTTGTCATCTTACTGCCTTTGGATGTGAAAGGGTGAAGATGTGATGCTTAGAGTTCTGGCTGCCATACTGTGACCATGAGAAGATAAGATTAAGCCAGACAACATGCTGAGGAGCGTGCAGATAAGAGGGAAAGAGCCTGGGGTCCTAGAATCATGGGAGAACCCCTGAGACAACCCGGAGGCCCCGGCTCTCGGCTTCTTGAGACAGTCATGACAAAACTCCTCTTGTTTAAAGCCTCCTAGTTGAATATTTTGAATATTTTGAATACTTGATACTAATACAAAGTAGCACTGAGGAGCCCAGAGAAATAGAAGTTCTATTAAATAACTGTGAAACTCTAAGATCTGTGAGTCAGTGAGGAAGATGTCCCAGGGGAATTCAGGCTGCATACTGCCTTTCCAGAGACCATATATTTCCAAATGCAGAACACTGCCTATGCTGATTAACCCTGTAACTGTGATTTTAGCATCACCGTCTTCTTCCTTTTTTTCTTTTTATGAGACAGAGTTTCACTGTGTCACCCAAGCTGGAGCGCAATGGCACAATCTCAGCTCATTGCAAACTCTGCCTCCTGGGTTCAAGTGATTTTCATGCTTCAGACTTCCAAGTAGCTGGGATTACAGATGTGTGCCACCATGCCCAGCTACTTTTTCTATTTATAGTAAAGACGGGGTTTCACCAGGTTGCCCAGGCTGGTCTCGAACTCCTGGCCTCAAGTGATCCCCTGCCTCGGCTTCCCAAAGTGCTAGGGTTGTGGGTGTGAGCCACCACACTGGACCTCAACATCACTGTTTTATAATCACTTTTCTCAATGTGATTCTTTTGAGTGCTGGTGTGTGTTCTTGTGACTCAAATTAAGACTAGTGGATGAACACCCCTGATGCTTTTATTCAGGTAAGAACTGCTATGGGGTGAACAAATTCAATGAAACCACATTGCCAGATGGAGTGAAAACAATGGTGGTGTGGAAATGCAGGGGTGTGGAAATCTGCCTGACTTCTTCACATGCTGTGCGAGAGGTGCAGTCACTCTACAACACCATCTGCCATGAGTTATAAGGAAAACACGCATGTGAAGCTTCGTTTGGTCAACGTGTAAATGGCCTGTAAAAGTCTCAAACCCCTGTAGCCAACTGTGAAGACAAGTAATCATTTTCCAGGTCAGAAATACCCATCCTTTCTCAGAACCGAGGGTGACATCAACCGGCTGCAACTAAACATTTTGTGAGAACTCCCTTGCCTCTGCAGAGTCTCCTGCCGCACCTGGCTCATGCACCCAGCAGAATGATATCCGTCTTGCTTTCACTGCCTGGTCAAAATAGAGATTGCAATAAACCATTGCTCCATGACAAACTAAGATATAATGGAGGGAGATTAAATCACCAGATTTTAGATGCCCGCAGTGCTTACAACAGAGAGCAGTCTCAAAATATGCAGATGGATGGCCAAAATGATGCATGGCCAACCCCAGGCCATGCCTCATAAGAAGAGCTGTTAGTCACCCTACAATGTACCAGATGTGTGTGTTTCCTCCAATAAGATGGAGTTAAAAGTGAATCTCTCACTTCTTCCAAGCAGAGAATGTCAGCCCCCAGCCACCAGGCATTCCACAGGAGGGAACGTGAATAGATTCTGGAGACGACTGTAGAAATGTCCTACTTGATTCTTTTTTTTTTTTTTTTTTTTTTTTTGACTGAGTCTTCTTTTGTCACCCGGGCTGGAGTGCAGTGGCACAATCTTGGCTTGCTGTAACTTCCGCCTCCTGGGTTCAAGTGATTCTCCTGCCTCACCCTCTCAAGTAGCTGGAATTATAGGCACCCACCACCACACCTGGCTAATTTTTGTATTTTTAGTAGAGACGAGATTTCGCCATGTTGGCCAGGATGGTCTCAAACTCCTGACATTCACCTACTTGAATCTTGAATGATTTATTCACTTAGACAGTTAAATGAATGCACTGAAATACATGCACTTAATTTAGTTCGTCAGTAAGAAAGCAGCAAGCAGGGCACTGACATATTTGATAGCTGGACCTCAAAACCATTTTGTTGCCTGAAAGAAGCCAGAAAAAAAGGTTAAGTGGTGCCTTACCTCAATAACACAGAGTTCCAGAACAAGCAAAGGCAATCTATGAAAGTGAGGAAATCCGATCATTCCTGTGGAGCCAGGGGCCTTGGGTCACGGCAAAGGGCGAGAGGGAACTAGCCAAGCTGATGGAAACATGCTAGACTTTCATTGGTGCAATAGTTACATGGACGCATGCATTTGTCCAAACCCATCAACCTGTGTACTCCAGCTGGACACTTTATCCTATTTAAATTATGTCTCAACCAAGTTGACATCTTGCCTCTTCCATCAAGTAGCAAAAATAAATTGCAGGGGCCATATTTTCACTGTATTTTAAGTCATGCCTCTGCTCCAATATGGTTGCCACCATCACACTGGAGCTTAGCTTGTCTATAGCGTTCTAAACACTCCTGTTGGAAACCAAGCTTGTCGGCCAGGTGGCCATCAGTATCTGGAATATTTGATTGGCTTCATCTGTCTCATAGTTTCTGGATCTTCACACATCTGCATAATGGGATTTTTGACGAGAAGCTATGTTGTAACAATTGTGGCCTTTTCCTCATTATAAATAAGAGATAAGCAAACACTACTGACCCAGAGGAATAGTATTCTCGTTTATTTTTATTTTTATTTGAGACAGGGTCTCACTCCATCTCTCAGGCTGGAGTGCAGTCATGCAATCATAGCTCACTGCAGCCTTGACCTCCCAGCTCAAGTGATCAGTCTTTCTCAGCCTGCCAAAGAGTTGGGACCACAGGCATGAGCCATGACATTTAGTCTGTTTTTCTTTTGTTTTGCTTCGTCCTCATCATCCCTTTAACAGGGTCTTTCCACTGTCTTCCGGCTGCCATGGTTTCTGATGAGAAATCTGCCATCAGTCACATCATACTTTATCCAATATATTGTTTTCTCTGGCTATTTTCTCGTCTCTTTGTCTTTGATATTCAGCAGTTTTAAGATGATATGTCTGGGTGAGGTTGTCTTTAAATTCATTCTACTTAAACTCCTGGGATCTATGAATTCATTTCTATCAACAAATATGGGGCATTTTGGCCATGAGTTTTTAAGCAGTTTTGTTCTGGCTCAGGTGATATCTCTAGTCTTTCCATGACTCCACTTATGCACATTTCAAAACTGTTGATATTACCCTATAGGTTGTGAGGCTCTATTGATTTTTTTAAAATATTCTTTGGTTTTCTCTGTATTTCACACTGGATTTTCTTTGATATTCACTGACTTTCCTTCTGTCCTCTCTAGTCTTCTACTGAGCACATTTACTGAATATTTTATTTCAGGTATCGTATTTTCAGTTTAAATGTTTCTTTTAGGATTTCTTTTCCTATTTGCTGAGAGATAGAAGGTACTGAAACCACCCATACGATGGCATCTCCCTGGGCTTTGGAGCTGCTGAAAACACCTCCATTATCATCTCACACCCTTGAGGAAGAGTGTGCACAGACACTCCAAATGAGGAGTTGAGGTTAAAGAACCAGCAGGGGACGGCGCTTGGAGGTTTCTCTTGTCAGGGAAACTCTGCCACAGACTTGAACCTGGTTTGTAGAGTGAGGAGGGAAAATAAACACCACCCTTGGCAGTTCCCGAGAGTACCTTCTGCCACGAATGTTTTGAACAGTCTAGTTGTGGGTGGGGAGAGTACATATCCCAGGTCTTGTCTAACCTGGAAGAAAGCATTCTGCCAAGCGACTGATTTAGCCACAAAGAGAACATATTGCAGGAAAATGGAGAGCAGAGAGCTTATTTAGAGAGAGACAGTACACTCTGGAAGAACATGGCAGAGCAGGCGGTTGAAGTGGGGGTGCCAGCAGCAGCGTGAGAGTTCTCCAGTGTTGGGTTTTTATTATGTTATTATGTCTGTTGGACTCTTTTGTTTTGGGGCGGAACTGGCTCTGTTGCCCAGGCTGGAATGCAGTCATCTTGGCTCACTGCAACCCCCGCCTCCCAGGTTCAAGTGATTTTCCTCCCTCATCCTCCCAAGTAGCTGGAATTATAGGTGTGCGCCACCACGCCTGGCTAATTTTTGTATTTTCAGTAGAGACGAGGTTTCACCATGCTGGCCAGGCTGGTATTGAACTCTGATCTAAGGTGATCCACCTGCCTCGGCCTCCCAAAGCACTGGGATTACAGGTGGAGCCACCACACCCGGCCAGTGGGAATCTGTTTTGAAGTTTCTGCCTCCATCTCAAGTTTCTGCCTCTTTTCTTAGTCTAGTTTTCCTGCACCAGCCTTAAGTCCCTGCCTTTTCCCCACCTGGTTCCCTTCCCAGGCTGATGAGACCCTCCCTTACTGTTAATTGGTGTGGCATGTGTGGGCAGGACTGAACACGAATACTACCTAATGGCTGCATTGCTCATGACCACCACCCCAAGAAGGTCATATAATGGTTAAATCTGTACTTACTGCGCCTGCATTCTCTCCTTGGAATTTCTGTCTCTGTTTTAATTTGTACTTTGGCGCTAGGTTTTTTTTTTTTTTTTTTTTTTTTCTGAGGACTTTCTTTTTTTTTTTCTTATCAGCATGCACCTGGCTGCATTCTGACAGGTTAACTACAGAATGGGTGAATACTGGGCTCCTGAACAGACATTCCTTTCTGCATAGGTATTTCCCCTCCTCTCTGCTTATATCTACCATACCTGCTTCAGGTGGTCCCTGGGACATGAGATTTTCCAGACTTCTCTTTGTTGAGGGGGTCCCCTCTCCTGCTTATGTCTGGACACCTGCCAACTCTAACACTGTGATCTTTGCAGAGGTGCCAGGATGTCTTGGTGGCAGACGGATCTGATTCGATTTCAGCTTATTCCTTGCCTGGGTGAATGTGAGCAAGCAGAAAAGCTGCCTCTCTAAATCCCGGTTCCCTCCACCTCTAAACATGCAGATAATGAAAAAGGCTGTTTCATGGGATTGAGATGAGGATTAAAATCTTGATAGTTCAAATACTACTGAATTGGTGCACGTGAGTGCACATGCACACACCTGTACACACACACACAGATAATTTCACAAGTCGGACTCTGCTCACAAGGAGAAATGTGCGCTTCTCATCGAGACACAGAAAATCCTTGCACGGTAAATAATCCTGAACTACATTCTATTATTTGCTCATATTTAAATCTGGCCGTTTATCCAATTATTGGTGTCTGGTATTGTCCTGTAGCTCTGAGCCAAAGAAGGTTGTTTTCAACCACTTTGGTTTTCACTCAGCAGTAACAAGAGGTATGCTATCGCAGGCTGAATTCTAAGTTGGCCTCAAGAATGACACAAGCTTAAACCACAGGTAGCAGAGGGAATCCCATCCTTCCCTGAGACCTAATTCATTACCACATGTCATTGCAACTTGATTAGTATTTACCCAATAGAATGAAAATGTGTTGATTTCTGAACCACCAAAAAACGGATAAGTCACTAAATTAGGCATGATACTTAAAACATTAAATTCATTATCATCAAGCATCTTATATTTAAAGTATCACTCAGGATATATTTGCATATGTAAAGAATCTGTCACCATTAGTTCTCTATGCCAGGAAAGGCAGCTGTCTTATTATTTCTGAGCCTGAACATTAAGGGAGTAGGGCAAGGGGAAGAGAGAAAAGAATAAATGAAACATTCCTGCCTGCTCAATACCAGAGAAATATACAAAGTGGTGAATACATGGGTAGCCTGACAGGGAAGGAGCGCACCTCCATCACTCGGGATGCATTTTTCATCTTGGTGTGGCTTTAAGAAGCTCACCTCTCTGCTGCCAATTCAGGCAACAGATTAAAGGTCACTTTAAAATGCCTCAAAGTTAACACGAATCATTGCAGAAATGTCAAATATCATTAACTGACTGCAGAATCACCTAGTTGGAATTGCTACATTGTTTCTTCAGATAATGCCTTCCAAATGTTTTTGCTTGTTTACTCCAGACAATAAGCAAATTCTTCTGGATGCTTCTGTGATACGGAAGCAATTACACCGGCCTACCAAATATTTGCAGGCTTTCCTCTTCTTGGGCACACAGTAGAAATATAATTCTCTGTCTTGTCTTTGAGCAAAGCCATTAGCTAGTCCTGGCCAATGAGTGTGGGCAAAAGTGGCATGTGCTGTCAGGCAGGGGCATACACGGTGGGCAGGCAACACTCACCATCACATTGATCACTGCTGATCCTTACAGCATGGTCCAAGCGACCAGGTCACTGAGCCATCTTGATATAAGCCCCTCACTCAGAGCTCCTGACCTCATCACTACCAGCTCCCCTGGTACCAGCCCTGCAACAGTCACTGTTTCAGGCTTTGTGTGCATGCTGTCCTTGGTCTACCCCAGGTAGGTCAGGCACACTCCCTGATTAGGGCCTTTGCTTTCACTGCTATCTCTCCCTGGGATATTCCTTTCCCCCAGGACCCAAGCCCTCCATGCTTATTTCCTTTAGGTTCAAGCTCAAACATCAGCTTATCAATGAGATCTATGCTTATATATTTTTTTCCAATACAGTTGCCACTAATAGGTATGCGCTATGTGCCTTCTGTGTTATTTTCCCCATAATTCTTTAACCTACCTGACCTGCTATATTTTCCTCCTTCATTGGTTCTTTGCAACCTCGCCCCCATCCCCCCACCCCAACCACCTGCTACATCCCACACATACACATGATATTATATAAGCTCCTTGGGAGCAGGACCGTATGTGCTGCTTTAGCATCCTATTCCCAATACTTAAAACAATGACTATCCTGGGGTTGGCACTCAAAAACGTTGTTAGTGAGCTTAATAAAATACCATGTTAGGGATTTTTCTGTTAAATATGAAAAAGGCAGCTGCTCTTGTCACAGGCAAACTGTGAGATGAGAGATGTGTTCCCATTTTACTATCGGCATATATCCCATATCATCATCTTGCAAACCTGTAAACCTCAAATATACCCAATAAAATTCATCTAAAAATATTGGTTGAAAGGAAGGATGAGTAAATACAACACTCACCCAACTCCTATGCAGATAGGACTATCTGGCCTCCAGTTCTCTGCCCAGATAAATATCTGAAGATAATGCAGAAGCAATGTTCTACACCTTTATGTGAATTTCTGTCACTTTACTCACATCATCTCCTCTAAGAGGCAAGTTGAGTCAGTCAATGTTTTGACCCAAAGAAACTGCAGCCTTTGTGAGATTCTAGGAGTCTGGGGCATAAGAAACAGTTTCCTAAAAGCATTTTGGGAAAAAAATAAGGTGTTTTTTTTTTTTTTCCTCTGGCCACCTTGCATGGTCCTGTCTCCAGATTATAGCAATAAACACTGCCATCATTAACGCCAGATGAGGCGTCCACAGTCCAACATGGGAGCAAAAGAAGCTTCCTTTTGTGAGTCCTGCCCATGTGGGCCCATATAGTCTTGTATTGTAGCAGCAGTCTCACCCAATTGTGGATTGTTTGAAGTTGCAAAAAGCTTTAAAACCACTTTTATAACAATTCGTCAATTTTCTTCCATTTTATTTCTTCCATTTTCTGACAAGAAATCAATCTTCTCTACAGAAAACAAATACATTATGTTTTACCACGAAGTCAAGGTCTTAGCTTATTCTTCGACTTGAGATATTTGTTGTTTGGATTTTTAACAAAACGGAGTACTTTTATTTCTTAATCAAAGGTTGACATAAGCACAAGGTCTGCATGTTTGGAAGTTCCTGGGCCTGCTCACCCTCTTTTCTCAGACAGGAGTGGAACTCACAGCTGAGTCCTTGCCCCCAACACCACCTATGACCTTCCAGTTCCCAGTTCAGTTCAGAGGGTTATTATTACAATAAATGGGGTTGTCTGGAGTGAGAATAATGGATATAATCACCAGTGGGGGTTTCTCATCTGGGTGCTGGTCCTGACCTATAATAATAATACAGCTTCAATCACCTTCCAAGCTGGCTCCAGTGCTGTGTGGCCTTATACAAGTGGCCTCATCTCTTTAACCTCCATTGCCTCGTTCACAAATGGCCACAATGAAACCAGGTTGCAGGTCATTGTCACAATCACCTGTAAAGTTTGTAAATCGCTGGTGCCTGGCACAATGACTGGCAGGTAGAGTTGGTTGAGAATCAACACCTTGAACGTACGGGGATTGTGCAAGTAGCAGCCCATCAGTATGTGTTTTCTCTGTGCATATCTTACCCTGAGCTCAGGAACTACTGTGGGACATTTACCATTCAGAATAGAAAGAGAACTGAGCCAGGAGTCTGGGCACATGGATTCTCATCTCCAGCCTGCACTTCCATGTGACATGTGCATTTAGGTGCTGGGGACACAGCAGGGACTGAGATGGACAGCTACACTCATGAAGCTGACACTCCAGAAAGAAGACACTGAGAATAAAGCAGGAAGCACCTACAGCAGGTAGTGGAATGGCTCATGGAATAGTAAGTGCCCTGGAGAAACGTAGACCAGGGAAGGGAGACAAGGAGGGCTGTTGGTGAAAGACACTGTGGTCGGGAGGTGAACAATTACCTCCAGGTCCTGAGGAAGGAGCCAGGCACCACTTCTAGGAGGTGAGAGGGATGCCAGGCACCACCTCCAGGAATTGAGGGCGGGGCCATGTGCTGTCTGTAGGTGGTGAATGCAGAGCCATGTCCTATCTCTAGGAGGTGAATGCAGAGCCATGTGCTAACTCTAGGAGGTGAATGCAGAGCCATGTGCTAACTCTAGGAGGTGAATGCAGAGCCATATCCTATCTCTGGGAGGTGACCGAGGGAGCTATGTGCTGTCTCCTAGAGGTGAGGGAGGAGCCAGGAAATACCTCTGGCAGGTGAGGGAAGAAATAATGCACCATCTTCAGGGGCTAAGGAGGGAGCCAGTCACCACCTCCAGAAGGTGAGGGAGGGAGCCAGGCTGTGCCTCCAGGAGGTGAGGGAGGGAGCCAGGATCTGCCTCCAGGAGGTGAGGAGGAACAAGTGAGGTCAGGCAAGGGAGGAGGGAAGATGATGGATGTCCTTGTGGGTCTTGGTGAGGACGTTGTCTTTACTCTGAGTGAGATGGGATCTGTGGAGAGTTAGGAGCAGACATGACATGGCTTCGCTTTTCACAGACTCATTTTTGCTCCATTGAGAACAGACTGAGGGGTAACGGAGGAGGAAAGGAGACCCAGTGCCACATCACACTCTGATGTTAAAATTGAAGACTTTACTTCTCTGGACCCTTTTCCTCTTCAGCGACAAGGAGGGAACCTGTCTCACTTACATCTTGAGACTGATGTGAGGATAACACATTGAAAAAGCCAGTCCTGCTCATCAAGTTTATGCCTCAAGGATTCAAGTCCTAGTGCTGCCACATGCTAGCTGGTGTCCTTGGACAGATTATGTGGACACACCATGCCTCAGTTTCCCCATGTGTAAGATGTGGACACTAACAGTTTCAACAGCATGGAGTTACTAAGATTAAATCAGACAATTAATATAAAGTGCTTAGAATAAAGAGTGTGTGGTAAGTTCTATATTATTATGAGTGATCACATCCATCAAACATTACTGCAGAATAAACACCTCCCAGGTCTCAGTGGCTTCCAAAAATATTTGTTGACTGATGGCTCATTTTACTTGAGGCTGTGGGTCTCCTGCAGCTTGGCTGGACTCTCCTGTGCTCAACTCTACTGGGTTTGGCTCAGCTCTGTGAGGTTTCTTTTTCTAGAATCCAGGCTGAAGCAGCCGTCGCTGGCACCTGCAGATTTTCCTGGTGAAAGACATTCCAGGGGGCGGCAGGTGAGAATCCCCAGGTGTGTCTCCTAACACCTTCAACTTGTAATCAGCCCATTGTTACTTTGATCTTCATTCCGTTGGTCAATGAGTGACCACATCCAAAGTCCATGAGGCAGGGATGTGTGGGCTGACAGCCAGAAGACAGGAAATAATCCACCAGTGGTGCCGTCAAACTCTACCGTCATCCTCCTCATCACCTCATTATTTCCCAATGGAGGGCACTCTATTAACCCCTGGGGCAGAGTGGACAATGTACATTGTCCATCTCTGAAGTCATAAGCAAACGTGCTGCACGAATGCAAGGAAGGCAATGGCTAGGCACAGTTTTTAAATTGAGGAAAAATAGACATTAAGTCCACAGGAGCAGGTGAACCCACCATGGCTAAAACCGGTTTGTGAATAGAGACAAGGATGGATCTACTGTAATATTCATCTTCCCCAACAGACACAATTACCCTAAGGGAGAAGAAAAAAAATTATTTCATAATCTAGTCTGCAGAACTCTGACATTAAATTGAATATGAGGCAGTAAAAGGCATTTGTGGTTTGCTCAGCATCGACGTATCATGTTCAAGACGTAGAATTAATGAAATTGCGCACTTCCTAAGTGCTTGCGTGCCAGTTTTCTGAGGGTAATTACTACACTTTCTGTCGCAGAAACTGCCGTGTAAGTGATTGAGACCTCCCTTGCTTTGAAGGAAAGCAGGTTGGTCTGGTTTATTTTGTTGGTTTGATATTTAATTAATGGTGACACTGGGGCTGGTGTCTTCACCTGTTGCTATTGTTTTATTTGACAGCATTATTATGCACAAGGAACTGACTCAGAGGAGGTGCCCATTGCCACCCTAATAACAAGGCGGAACAGTCAGAGGAAAGAATGATAGGAATTGTGTTTTTCACAGACTACATCAGGGCACAAACCTTGGAGACTGACTCACTTTACAAAACAGAGGAGTTCTTCAAAGTGGTGTGTTGGAGAAATTGTCAAAATGGACTTCGTTTTCTAGCTGATGCCACTTGGCCTTTCAAGCTGCTTTATTTTCATTTCTCCTCGGTTTTCAGTGGTGGAGACACCTGATAAATCAACTTAAAGTGTCTCTTCTCCCTGGCCTTTAAAAAGCTTGCTAATGGCACAATCAAATCTCGGTAAAGAAATGTCACGGTGAAATAGACTGTAAGATAAGACGCTTTGCAATGTGTTACCTCCACCTTCCAATATACTTTACTATATACGGATCTTCAAACGTTGGGGAATGACTCAGTGTACACAGGGTTAGGAGAGTGGGCTGCATGGAATTTGGCTGCCTGTGCTCAAATCCCAGCTGTCACCTGCCATGATGTGGCCTCTGCCAGTTTGTTTTAATGTTTAAGGCTCAATTTCCTCAACTGCAAAATGAAGAAGAAAATAGGATTTAACATACCAGGAATAATTAAATTAAGGCACTGCCTTGCAGCTCTTATTATGGTAATTTAATGTACATATTCCAAATGGTTTTCTTCCTTCAGATGTTCACACAAGTCCAGAAATATGCCCAAACGTGTGTCACGATGAGACTGCCAGCATGGTGTGTGAAATGGAAGGACGTCCTTGGCCCCAAGATCCAGAGCATGGATGCTATGGATCTCCAGCATGTAACAAGATGGGCGTACCAGTGATTCAAAGAATGCATGTTAATTATTTAGAGGACTTTGCATAGCTGGGTGACAACCTTCAATCTAGAGAGATCAGTGAGAGCGTTCTAAGCCTGACATTCTCATGGGCCGCAGACCCTTTTTAGAATTCAGTGGAAGATTCAGAGCTACTAATCAGGAAGCCGTGCTCTACTTCTCAGCATGGGAAGCATCTCAACTGAACCTCAGAAGACTAGTAGACTCTCTCAAACCCCTCTAAATAATGCCCTAGGGATCCCAGAGTTTATGTCAAGAGTTTCTGTCCATTTCTCTCCTCCCAATACCATAGCTTCTCAACAAATTCTATATAACACAAATTTACTCAGAAAATCAGTCCGGTGGGTGCTCTTGGGTTCCCACTCAGATCCCATTTTGGGTCTCTGCGCCCATCCACTGCTGACGTCCACAGTGCAGCCAACAGGGCTCATCCTTGCCCAGCTATCGAGGAATGCTCCAGCCAACCCCAGCCACCCTGCCCAGAAGTGCCAGGAAAGCTACACTATCCACCAGGAGTGGCCTGAAGGCGATGCTGGCCCAATGTTAGGAAGCAGAAGCTGGAGCGCTCACCTAAGATGAGACCACTCTGGAGGCATTCACACTCTGAAACTCCCACGGGATCAGCTTCAGCTGGGCTTCAGCCAGGCCGACATCTTCGTCCTGCTTCACTCCCAGGCTCCATCAGTCCCTTCCACAGCTCTTCTTTTTCTGTATCTCTCACTTTTCATCTGAGAAACCCCCACCCCTCAGTAAATCATTTGTCCCATCCCAGGCTCTGCTTTAAGGAAACCCGACCAGCCACTGTTTCTTTAAGAAACTAACACGGGCAACAGGTATCCATTCGGCAAACAGTCTCAAGACCCACTGTGCATGGGGCACTCTTCCAGGCACAATGGCTATGAACCCACTGACCACAGGCTAGGGGGAGGAATTCAAAAAATACACGGATATCTACTATAAAATCAGCTGGCCACAGCCCCATGGAGAAAATTAACTCAGAGTAAAAACTGGAGATAAAGGGGAGGTGGGTTCTTCTTTAGACAGAGCGTCAGGGAAGGTTTCCTTGTGGAAGAGACACTGAAGCAGAGGCTAAAATAGACGGAAAAGAGATCTGGGGGACTGTCTAGGGAAGAGCCTTCTGAGCAATGCTGGGTGGCAGCATTATTAATGTGCCCAGGCCAATGCTGCAAATCCCACTGGCATTGTGTATTGCCTTTAGTGTCTACTTCGGGGGTTGAAACAGAGCCAACACACGTCTGCCGGGTGTACAGCACAGTGCCAGCCCCCTCCACAGGTGGTCAGCCATGGTGTTCAACTCTTTATAGTGTTGCTGGTGAAATCACCTTTAGCAGCCGGGGACACACTCTGACTGTGATCCCTGCTTAGAGGTCCAGTGCCGTCATGGTCACAGTGCCTCCCCACCTGTCATGGGATGTTTCCTCCGCCGATGTTCAGTGATTGTCAGTTAACATGATGCTCCCTTTTTATTGAATTGCTCTTCCCAGGTGGAATATCCAGGCCAGTTGTGTCACTGTTCTGCAGGGGGAGCCCAGAGGCTCTGGGGCCTGTTGTGGGAGATTTACTGATGGTCAAAAACACACCTGCCCATTGGGAAAGGCTGAGCAGGTGGAGAAGGAAGGGAAACAGAGGCTGACTTCCTAAGAAACTCCAGGTTGCACTAAATAATATTCCTCAGATGATTGTTTATAATAAGGGATAATGACTTGGTAACAAAATATGTGAGTACTGTGATCACGGAAGAGGGAAGTCCTTTGTGGTTAGCACAAGCCTGAGGCCTCTAGCCAATCAATACTTGGGAAGGTTTGTTAACATTTAGGAGCACAGGGCACCCTGTGATATGTAACAAGTTCTGTTTTAGTAAGAAATCTCCAGCTCCCCAAGAAATCTCCAAGAATGTTAAGAAACTCTTGGAGAAATCCTTTCAGTATGATTTGGTCAAAGCCTTAAAGATAAAGGACCTCAAATTATGGAGAATGGGCATGACCCGCTCTTCCTCTATAGCACTCAGCACCATGAGCCCTTGATCCTAGAGCACAAGTCAGTATCTTGCAGTGGCCTTTCACTGTCCCTAAGGAGAGAGACACGCTCTGAAGCCTGCTCTATTTTGCAGAACACGTAAAAAGCCCAGATATGTTAGAGTCGCTGGAGTGACAGTAGTGATGACGTCTTACACTTTCCCAACTTGGCATATGAGCTGGCTGCTGTGGGATAATTTACTGCATCAGAGCAACTGAGATGCAGTGGGTCCCATGCACATTTCCAGAGGTGCCCAGAGGATGCTGCCACCAACAAGGAAAATGAAATGAGAGGGCTGAGTGCATGGAGAGCCATGCTTATCAGCCAGGTTTGTGCTCCTCATCAGCCTGCAGCGGTTACAGGAATGGAAAATGCTTGTATTAGGTGGGAATCCACAAGGATAAAAGAGAGATCCTTAAGTGATGACGATGGGCACATTCTCTAAGGAAGCCTTTGTGAAGGAAGTAACCACATCAACTGTGAGTTTCCACACTTGCCCTGGGTGTTATTTCCTTTGGTGAGTCAGATTTAGTTTCGGAGCATCTGAGAACAAAGAAGCTCATTTTGGTTATAACCTTAAAAATAAAATTAGTAAGTTGAGATCTAACTCTCAAACTGGCACATGCTCTTTGGCCCAAAAAACTAAAAGAAAGTGTCAGTTTAAGAAATGATTTAAGTTATCCTGAAGAAATAAAATCTTTTCAAATGGGTGGAAAAACCAGCATCGTATGGACCCGTCCTTCCAAAGCAGCATCTATCTTTGTAAGCTAATAAAGAAGACATATATGCGGCCAACAAACATGAAAAAATGCTCATTATCATTGGTCATTAGAGAAATGCAAATCAAAACCACACTGAGATGCAATCTAACACCAGTTAGAACGGTGATCATTAAAAAATCTGGAGACAACAGATGCTGGAGAGGATGTGGAGAAAAAGGAACACTTTTACACTGTTGGTGGGAGTGTCAATTAGTTCAACCATTGTGGAAGACAGTGTGGTATTCCTCAAGGATCTAGAAATAAAAATTTCATTTGACCCAGCAATCCCATTACTGGGTATATATCCAAAGGATTATAAATCCTTCTATTATAAAGACACATGCACACGTATGTTCACTGCGGCACTGTTTACAATAGCAAAGACCTGAAACCAACCCAAATGCCCATCAGTAATAGACTGGACAAAGAAAATGTGGCACTTATACACCATGGAATATTATGCAGCCATGGAAAAACAATGGATTCGTGTCCTTTGTAGAGACATGGATGAATCTAGAAACCATCATACGAGAACAGAAAACCAAACACTGCATGTTCTCGCTCATAGGAGGGTGATGGATAATGAGAACACTTGGGCCCAGGGAAGAGAACAACACTCACTGGGCTAGGTGGGGCGGTGGAGGGGAGTGGAGGGGAGGGACAGCAGGGGGCAGGGAGGAAGGGAAGGGATAATACCAGGAGAAACGCCTGATGTAGGCGACAGTGGCGGGTAGGGGGTGATGGAGACAGCAAACCACCATGGCATGTATGTACCTATGCAACAATCCTGCAGGATGCAGGATGTGTACATGTACCCCAGAGCCCAAAGTACAATAAAATAAATAAAATAAAATAAAATAAAAAATGCTTTATGTGAAAAATCTGTTTCCAAATAACAATTACAGCCAAAAAAAAACAAAAAAACATTGAAGGTATGTCATACAGCATGAACATTATCTAGGTTTGTCTATTGATAACATTGTTGTTTTCATCCATTGGGCGAGCATTTTCCCTAATGGACTTTGATCATCATTTCCTATTGTGGAAAGCATTAGTCAAAGAATAATCTATAAACGCTGCAACCAGTTAAAGTGTTTTCTTGTCTTTCTACTTTACTTGTAAAAATCTAAAAGGAAATTCCAAACATCCAATATGACCTATGTAAATTATATAAAACAGTAAAAAAATCAAGAGGTATTAAGAATTTCAATGAATAAATACATTTTTAATGTTGTGTTTGCATTTACACAAAACTCCTCTAAAAGGTTCATTCTTTTCATCTTATTTCAAACTTTCTTTATTTTCCTTCTTTTTTGAAAATGATTTTACTAAACTGTACATCTGCACGCTGAGATCTGGGGAGAAGTGGCTGAGTTCTGTGGCTCAATTCGGCCATGTTCCCAGGGAAAAGACCAGGAGGAAGCTGTCAATGAAAAACAGTTACTCAAGGTGCCGAGAAGTAATTCTGACGGGACTGGGTCTGTGCACCTGGGAGTGTATGTTTTACTCTTTTGTTCCCAATAGTTTAGTGGCAGGAAAGCCTTCTACTTCACAGCCTCAGTTTCACAATGCCAACTCCTGTGTTTTTATCCAGTTAATTAAATGATGTTTTTAAGGCCTGGAGAAAAGTGCAGGCTTAGTATATGGTATTTATTATGACAAGTCAAGTTAGTGCCAAAGTGGCATCTCTATTCACCCTGAAAGCAAGGAGTGACATTTGCTAACATGCCAGACATGACTCTGGCAGTTTCAAGAAATACACTCACATCCCAACAGTGAGCCTCTAGCGACTTGGCAAATGCACGGCCCGTCTTTCAGCTGAATCATCTTACATCAGCCTCCCAAAAAGAGTCCCCACCTGTTCTGTGGTGTCCTTATGTCTCCAGAGCTCTGCATGTTCTGAGAACCTCAGCACCCTGGGCCCTTGGCCCTGTAAAAGCCCCTACCCCAAATACATATACAAAACCAAACCAATGACAAGCAAGGACCAAAGGTGGACAGAGGTCAAAGGCTCTCAAACGCCCACAGCATCGTGCATTTCAGCATTGACTTTCAGCACCTTTTGACCCTGGATGGGGCTGTAAGAAACAGAAGGCCTTTTCGAAGGCATCTAGAAAGACGTTTTCCCCAGCCTGCTAGGAGAGAAGATGAAAAATTTTTAGCCAGTATAGTTGTTGTAATTGTTAATGAACATTTTTCTTTTGATTTTGATATTTTAATGACTTCAAATTTTGCATGAAGGATGTAAAAAAATCTGGACTAATTGTAAAATATATGAATAGTTATGTGTGCGCGTGTCTCCATGTGTGTACGTATGTGTGTATCTATGCGTGTATGTATACGTCTATATGTATAATTTGACTGTGTACAAGCTGCCAGGGTTCTGAAACTGATACTGAAAAATATGGCTCCTTGGGAATCGAGAAAGCTGCAGAAGCAAGAGGGTCATCAAGGCCATCCCTCACTTTTGCACACAAAAGCTGGCCATAAAGGAATTTTCTGACCTACATCCCCTGAAAGTAGTTCATAAAGTCCTCATGTGACAGATGTTCTCACCTATATTAGGTGGAAAGGAAGGCTACACAGAGAGACCTGGAAGAATCTAACGCGAAGTCCTCAGTAAGTTCCCCATCAATTGCCATTAGGTCACGCCCCCTTTTTGTCCAATCATACGTCTATAGGACTGCACAACGTTCCCTGGGTCTTTGGCTCTTCACTTCAGAGGCTCTGGTAACATGCAAAACTCTTATTAAATAAACGAGTATGTTTTTCTCTTGCTAACCTGTCTTTTGTTATAGGTTGTTAGCTGTGACCCTTGTGAAGGGTGAGGAAATGATACTACTTTTTCTCTCCTACAATACAATGCTAAAATTCAAAAAGGGATATTTGTGGGTGAAATAATTAGACAACTGAAAATTTCAATATTTATTTTCAGGCTAAAAATAATGTTGCTCATGCTTAAAAGGTGTATTTATTCTGGAAAATGGGGTCACTTTATTTCTGAAGTATGTTCAACAAAGGAAAAGGAAATTTGAAAGTCATGCAGAGAAAGGTCACTATGACCCTGGTGGTCCCATCAACAATCTTAACATGGGTACTTTCTTTTTTAAAAAAATGTGTTTATTATACTTTAAGTTCTGGGGTATGTGTGCAGATTGTGCAGGTTTGTTACATAGATATACATGTGCCATGGTGGTGGTTTGCTGCATCCATCATCCCGTTATCTACATTAGGTATTTCTCCTAATGCTATCCCTCACCAATTCCCCCATCCCCTGCTATTCCTCCCCTAGCCCCCCATCTCCCAGGCCCTGGTGTGTGATGTTCCCCTTTCTATGTCCGTGTGTTCTCATGGTTCAACACCCTCTCATGGGTAAGAACATGCAGTATTTGATTTTCTCTTCTTGTGTCAGTTTGCTGAGAATTATGGTTTCCAGCTTCATCCATGTCCCTGCAAAGGACATGAACTCATCCTTTTTTATGGCTACACAGTATTCCATGGTGTATATGTGCCACATGTTCTTTATCCAGTCTATCACTGATGGGCATTTGGGTTGGTTCCAAGTCTTTGCTATTGTAAACAGTGCCTCACTAAACATACACGTACATGTGTCTTTATAATAGAACGATTTATAATCCTTTGGGTATATATCCAGTAATGAGATTGCTGGGTCAAGTGGTATTTCTATTTCTAGATCCTTGAGGAATCGCCACACTGTCTTCCACATCGGTTGAATTAAGTTACACTCCCACCAACAGCTAACACAGGTACTTTCTAGGACAAAGTTCTTCTTATGTCATGTATTTCACAATATTCTTACTCAATGTTTTCTCTCCCATTAGCTTAAATATTTTAGAGTGAGATAGCCAAATATTTAAATGTTTCAGCTTTACTTTTAAAATGCACTTAAGTTACATATTGACCTAAATTACAGCACATGCCCCAGTTTTTCCATGCATTTCCTATAGCACTGGAGCACAAATCTGCAATGGATAGTTTAGCATAGTTTTTCTGCCATTCATTTAGAGTTGTCCCTTTACAGAAGAACGAAAGATAGGTGTTTCATACACACACACACACACTCTTATATGTATGTTTGTGTGTGTGTGTGTTGTATGGTAAAAGGGGCCCCACATGCCCACATAGAGCAGGGCATATATGTCAATCTTCAAACCTGTTAGCCCCCTTGAGATCACTTTATGGCCACCAAGACTATCAGGATCTGGTGACACCCCTTACAAGGAGAAACTTGTGAAGGCATCTGGACTACCAAGTTTTAGTAGCATTATTTCCTTCCATAGGGGGCTGGGGGTTGTGCATTTGTTGATATTTTCCTCTCGGCCAACAGGTGCGCCATACTGGAACCATTCCTGGACTGCTCTCTCCTGGTTTCCTTCGTGCTTTACAGAATTACTGAGGTGGTCTTTATATTCCTGATTTATGCCCTCAATATCATTCCTGCCTCTTTAGGAAAATTTCAGTTAAAAATGCTTGCTGTCTAAGTGTAAAAATAAGACAAAACAAAAATCTTTGGTGCTCATCACTATTTGGTTCAAATTTGACCTTGACATTTTCTTCACTCAGGGCAAGAACTCTCCTCTGATTGGTCTTCTGACAGGTTCACTCATCATAGTGGCTAACTTAAGGGTCCTCTGCAATCACAAACATTTGAGCTTAAGGTTTGAGCCTGGATAGTCACCACCATGTCACTCAATGATAACACAATAAATGAAAAATCTTTGGAATCATAAATGTCTAAAGGTGTCACCAAATCATCACTGAACAAAGTTCAAGAACTTACTACTGCCTCCTAAGGAAAATGAAACCAAACTATTATGTTATAATCAGGTTCCCACAAATCAAAATTATAAAAATGATTTACAATGAAATGTTCCCTAAATATATAACTGAGAAAAATAGACATTTATATTTTATAACCTTGAACAGTTCTTGTCATTCCTTGAACTGGCATCAATAATGTGCTATAGCCTCACTGGTATGAGGAACAAATAGTAGACTTGAATAAACGCATGAAAGTGTAAATTAATTTATTGCATGCATGCCACAGAATTTGACTTTGACCTTTTAAAAACATTTAGAAAGATCAGGCAATTAATCCGAATCAATTTCAGGTGCAACTAATCAGGTGTTCAAGTTAATATCACTTTGAACTCTCTTCATTAGGAAGCTTGTGCTGATGAAGCAAAACGCCCTGGCTGGGAGGACTCGGGAGATGCATTGTGAGGCTGGCCGGCTTGAATGGCACGGCAGCCCTGGCTGTCTTCAAAAACAATTTGTAAAAGTTTAAAGATGAGAGAGAGTTGTAGCGTTGACAATAATTGCTGTAAACAGTAGCAGTTTAGTGTCTATTAGCCATGCTTGTTCAGGCAGCTGAAATGGAATTCCTAAGCATTGCAAACCACCTGCTTTGGCAAAAGTGAACACATGTGATCCTTTGGTCACGGTCTAACAGCAGGCTGTGCCTGGCACTGATAAGCCCAGGGGAAAGCAAATGGCGTCTGAGGATGTGGTCGGTGTGGAAAAGCACAGAAGGGGAAATGTGTCTAAGCCACTGAATACTGTTCTCAGAGACAGGGCAGCCTGGGTAAGAAGCAAGCAGCTTCAAGAATCTCCAGTCCCAGGCAGGAGGGCTCTCCTGCTCTCCTTCGCAGGATGTGCTAACCGAGAGAGAAGTCGTCTCCACTGACCAGGGACGCAGGCCCCTGGGACACTCACCTGCTGTGGGGACTGAAGAACGTCCAGGGCAGTGGCTGTGGAGACAATGGCCCTTTTGTCTGCTCGATGTGGCTGCAGGGAGAGAGACATGCCAGCCACGAGCTGCACCCCCAGCTCCGCGATGGTGACTCGGTCGTCCAGGACAATCACTGTCTTCTCAGCCAGGATGGAGTCTGAGAGCGGTGAGAGGACCTGAAAAGTAGGTGGAGAGGCTCACGCATCTCTGCTCCTCATAAGCACCATGGATCCCTTAACTGGGGCTCCCAACAAAGTGTCTCCAAGTCCTCAGGTCAATGTATGCACTTGTGGGAATTGCTTAGGGAAGTCTTATGCTATGATTCCGTTACACTTGCCAATTAAGAATGGAGTTTTCAAATTATCGTCTTGGTCTCTTTGCTTTCGTTATTGGTAAAAATATATGATAATAATAGCAGTACTTTTTCTGAGAACTGGATTTAATTAATGGTCAATAACCCAAAACAGCCCATCTGGAGATACCGAATGCTCAAAACATAACATTTTCCCATCAATAGTATTAATGTTTCAAAAATAGCAGAATTGCAATAAACTGGGTTTTTTAAATTTATTATACTTTAAGTTCTGGGGTACATGTTCAGATCGTGCAGGTTTGTTACATAGGTATACACGTGTGGGGAGGGAAAGCATTAGGGGCAATAAAGTGTTTAAAGGAATGGTGTTCATCTCTCTTCTGCTTATATCCCTTCTGGTGGGCAGGAAGATGTTTGTGATAGGACAGTAATGATCGTGTGGACAGGCCACTGCACCATCATTGCATAACACTCCTTGTCAGCTAAGGCCCTCTAGTCTGTATAAAACAGCTTCCTGAGCTTATGGCCCTAAGGTTGCCAGAGGACCCTCTCCTTCCACCATCCCACCCTAATCTAAAGTCACCGCTCTCTGAGCTAAGCTACTTGCATTACTGCTAAGACATCTGAAATGTGTCTCTCATGTTGCCTATCTTGGCTTCTCTCTGCCTTCCTCAGGGATCCAGCCCTTCCTCTCATTCTGGCACATGCTCTGCTCTGACCCTCACCTGTCCAGAACTCACCCTGAAACAGCCTCTCTTGCTCTGCAATTCCAGAACCTTCCCCTCAAGAAATAGCTGTGCTGTGTCCCTCGATGAGAACACTTCTTTCAGTGGCTACTGACTAGTCTGTGTGTTCAGTGGTTGGGGGTTGTGTCAGAGGAGAAAGAGGAGTGACTCAAGCATGCTGAGTGAGACGTGCTGGGTGCCCTGTTCCATGTGCTCATGTAAGGAAGAGAGCTGACGTTAACCACCCAAGCTGCATACAACAGCCTTGCATGTTTAACACACAGAAGCTTCACAGAACTCCAAAGTGTGAGGCTGAATTATTTATCTGATGTTACCAACGAGGAAACGAAGGCATGGTGAAGAGAGGCCGCTCAGCCAGGACCACACAGGTGATTGTCTGCAGAAGCAGGCTCCATGCCCAAGTGGAGCACCTGCTGTGACCTCGTCCTTATTTAGGGCTGCAGCCCTAAGTGATGGGGAAAATTTTCACCACCATAGTAACTTTGGGAAACCCAAATTGCAAGGTGGATATTTCAGTGGGTAAGACAAATAATTTCAGATGAAAAACATTATAGGTAGCAAAGGAACATAGCATTTAAAAACAGAGGGAAGCGTTATTCCCATTTTATTTCTCAATCCTTTCAGTGATATTAGGAGAAAGTCTCTGTTCGATGCTGGAATGTCTTCAGCAGTTCTCGAACCTTTGCTGTTCTTCATTAGTTAATAAAGACAAACTCATAGACATAGGCAAGGCACAGTATCTACTCAGATTTTTAATAATATCAGTTTATTTTTCCCAATTAATCTTTAGGTGACTTTTTATTACATGGTGGATTGTACTACTTGTTTTGTGTGTGTGTGTGTCAGTGAGATGAAGCATCCTAATTTAAATAAGGATTGAAGAGCTTAACAGGAGCAATAATAAAGGTGGTATTTGAAAAAGGAAATATGTTGAAAGTGGTATGTGGATAAATGAACTTTTAGAACTGCCATATAAATGGAAGTAAAACAGGTTGCACTAGCCTGTTCTCGTTCTGCTAATAAAGACATAGCCAAGACTGGGTAATTTATAAAGGAGAGAGGTTTAATTAATTCACAGTTCCATGGTTGTGTGGCCAGGGAGTCCTCACAATCATGGCTGAAGGTGAGAAAAAGTCAAGTCACATCTTATATGGCAGAGGAAAGAGATCTTGTGTAGGGGAAATCCCTTTTATAAAACTGTCAAATCTCATGAGACTTCTCCACTAACATGAGAACAGCACAGGAAAGACCCGCCCCCATGATTCAATGACCTCCCACCAGGTCCCTCCCACAACATGTGGGAATTATGAGCACTACAATTCAAGATGAGATTTGGGTGGGGACGCAGCCAAACCGTATCAGAGGTCTGTGTTAGGACATATTATACCGTTTCAGTATTGTATCTTTGTTTTGAACACTAACTCTGTAGATATCTGTGAACTCTATGTCTCTTTTATTCACCTTTGCACCTGCAAAGGCCTACAACACTAGGTGGAAATAGGCTTAAAAATATGTTTAACTAGTTAAACTATCTTGCACTGTTGTGTATATTTTTGCACAGTGACATTCATCCTGAAAAACAAAGTGTACACGATCTTCCTCCAAATTGGCCATTCTCAGTGGTTCCTTTGCCCTTAGGTGTGAGAGCTTCATTCATACAAATGACACTTCCCTCTCTGATTCGTCAATGGACTCAGTCAAAGGCTTCCTGTTTAGTAACTGGCAATGAAAAGTTATTTTTAATTACCTCTTCTAACCCAGGAAAGGTTTGCCATTTTTCAAGTACCAGGTATAGATGGCAACAGAGAGAGATGAAAGGTGTGGAGCAAGAACTCTCATACAAGTATTCCCCACCTACCATGGCCCAGCCCAGGGAAGAGGCACAGCTTCAGGTCTCTGGCTGCAATGTACAGGCAGTGCGAATACTGGAAAGAGGTGCACGGTCACAGGTGGCACCAAGAGAGGGTGATGGAGACCCGTGCTGTCCTCCCAGCCCCAGATATGTGCAGCTGACTCCTGGTCTCTGTGGGCTGCCAATTGGATCCAGCAAACATTCTTCTTGAATGCCCAAAGGACTCTGCTTCCTTCTCTTCATTATGAACTGGTCAATAGATATTTTCCATGAACACTAGTGAGTGCCAGGCCAAATTCTATGCTCTGGGGAAAAAGTAGTGAGTGAAATAGATTCATCCTCTGTGTCTGGGAAGCTTATAATTTAGAAAATGGGAGGAAGATACGATAAACATATTAAAACATAATGATAGTTATAATTTCATGTGTGTTGAATGGGTTCCTCACCCTTCTATTCTCCCCTCTTCTTGGAAGGCCTGAATATTGGCAAACTCACTATTTCTAACCTGAAGAGCTGATCTTGCAATGTGGTTTCCTGCCCATTCTTTTATTAATAGAAGCTTGAACCAAAGCAAGTAGAATCAAGTTTGTGAAAGGCCTGACCTCCTACTCAAAACTATCCAGGAATCAAGCAGCATGGATGAGATCTCAGATCAAGTTGGTTGAGTGTGAGGGGGGATTGAAGAAGCGGCCAACAAAGGGACCATTGGCTACCTGGACCCTTCCTATGATGTCCCTGACAGCAGAGACATGATGATGGCGTGGAGAGGTCAGGAGAGCTTTGTAGTTGCCTCTGCCACTGGCTGCAGAGATCTCAGGCATGGCAGGATTTCTCTGAGCCGCAGGCCCCACAACTGGAAAAGAGGGTATTCATTCTCAGCTTCACAAAGCTACAATTTAAGCATCAAATTAGAACAATTAGGCAATGGTCAAGTGTGGACCACATCTCAGTTACATGATTGTGTTTTGCTTTGATTGGGATAAAGGGAAAGGAAACTCCTAATGGAAAAAACAGAATAAGATGCTCAGGAACATCTGAGGAGCGTGCCCACCATGGAACACATAGTGGCTGTGAAATAATGAGGTTGCTTTGTACGTAGTGGCTCGGGAAGCCCCAAAACAAGAGCAGCACAGTGTGAAGAGTGCACTCCGTTCAATATAGGAACAAAAAAGAAAAAGGTATAATAATGTGCATTATCATTTTATTTTCTTAAAAAAACACAAGAAGAAAAATGAAAAAAAAATACTATAAATAGAATTAGAGGGAAATTGATGGAAGTAGATAGAATGAAGATAAACTTTTCAATGTATACTTTTATGCTGTTTGATTTTGGACTATGTAATCATGTTTCTTTTTTCAAAAAATAAAATAAATTTTAAACATGGAGCGATGTTTCTTTCCTCTGATATCCTTCTGTCTAGAGCAGTTTCTGCAGTACTTTAGCAACAGAACATAGAGAGAATTTAATTTCTTGGACTCTTTGGATCAGGAAACGTGATTTTTCTTTCTTCCTACTGAGGATGTATTTGGGCTATGTTAAGCTACTACCATCTTCACAAGCTTTCCCTTCCAGGAGAAAAGGCCTCTCAGCTTAGGCAAGGTGTGTTATTAATGTACCTTCTGGAAGCAAAGTTTACTGAATAATTCAAAGATTGTTAAGCAGAGAAAACCTGTCATCCTGTAATCAGTGTTTTATCTTTTCACCAGCCCCCGAAATTACTCTTCAGTGACACTTAC
Organism: Cebus imitator; assembly: GCF_001604975.1. Lineage (NCBI taxonomy): Eukaryota > Metazoa > Chordata > Mammalia > Primates > Cebidae > Cebus > Cebus imitator. The sequence goes on along the minus strand of NW_016107545.1, from coordinate 2,028,146 downwards.
TGACACAGTTGGCTACAAGGAACAGCTAGACTTTTTTGACTCTACAGGTTAGTGTTGGGCTCGTACCTTCTGCAGAAAAAAGAAAGCGTCACTTAAACACATGTTGGTGGTCTGGACAGATGCCAAAGTGTGACAGAAATAACCTGCCTGGGGCTGATCAGGGCCCATAAACCTCAAGCGCCACCTTCTTCTCAGTGGCTGATGAAGTCTCAAAGGCCTCTAAGGACAACATCAATTCCTCTTGTGTCTCCTCCTCTCTCTCCTTTCTTCTCATTCCCCCCGTTTTACTCTTTACTTTCTCCCTCTTCCATCTTCATCACCTTCTTTTTCTCCTCCTTGTTATTACCCAAGGCAAAGAAGAGGAAGAATGGTTTTGGTGGCGAGCTAGTTGTTCTGTCATAAGTATCACCATTTATCTATAACTTGAATGTTTCTGTTTGTTTGTTTTTAAATGGATCCCTTTGCCAAATGTGCCACTTGCTTTGGCTTATATTCCCTGATACCTCCTGCGTGTAGACAGTCATGTGAGACAATTTAACCAATAGAACGGGAGAAATATATAACTAATTCACGTAATTCATGCCACCTTTGGACCAAAAGATTTTAAGAAGTAGCTTTGCCTCCTCCACGCTCTCTTTACCACCCTCCAGCCAGACCCAGACAACAGTGAGGACCAAGATGATGGCAGAGACTCAGGAAGAAGGCACCTGCGTCCTCTGGGGCTCTGCAGCCGTGGAGGAGAGTTACCTCGTGCTCAGGAATGCCCACTGCAGACTACCTTGTAAGCTGGAAATAAGCAGTGCTATGTTTGATCTATCACACATCACAAATATATTTGATTCAGTATTTTAGCCTACTTGCGATAATACAATAGTAATTTCTAGAAATTTTCAATCATTTTTTAGTGCTCTTCACCAAGTATAATTTTAAGCACATTGTAGATGTATTCATTGAATTCTCTGGACAACTATGAAGTATAATTCTCATCCTCAATGTGTAGGTGAGGAAACTGAGCAACTGAGAAGTTAAATAACATGACTGGAGTCATGCAGGTAGAAGGCTCAGAGCCAGCAGCAACACCAGGCCATCTGACTCCTGACTCTACACCCTCACCCTCACCCAGTATACTGAAGGCTGTGGACCATGGTTGGCATTCACAAATAACTGAAACTGAGTAGCTCAGGGAAGAATAATAGGGAAATTAGAATAAAAGTAACTGCAACTACTCCTGAAGGCCAGCTTTTGTGCTCAGTGCTTCTATGTATTGCATTATTTTACTTCATCTTAATCACTATCCTATGAGATAGACACTGTTATTAGTCCCATTTTAATTTTCTCATGTCAAAGTGCCAGTAAGTATCCAAGTCAGATCCATCAGACCAAGCCCAGACAATTGTTATCTATTGCGGGTGATGCTTTCCTGGGGTCTGGGCCCAGAGAGCCAGTTTTATCCCATTTATAAAGAGTTCTAAAGGTTCTGAGCCCCAGGAGTATCAGATCCACAGTCTTCTCTCTGGTTTTCCAGCTTCTTTTGGGGGCCACTGCATTTCTCCAGCCCTTGATCTGACTCACCCCATGTTCCCGATCTCCATCTTCAAGGAGAGCCTCAGCGCCCAGATGGTGACATACTTAGAGGGAAGGTGCTGGATGTGAAGTTCACCACATGCTTTATTTCGTTCCCAATCACAAAATGGATTCACCGTTGCTGGGAGCCTTTGAGGAGGAGGAAGAACCTTGAGATGCACCAAGAGGAAAAGCACCAGCAAAAACTGGCAATAGTGAAAGTTCATGAACAACACTAGTTCTGATTTATAAGACACCAAGACAACCAGAAGAACAGGACTGGTACAAAAAGTAAGCTGTAGGCACTAATTAGTGACAAATACTGGTGAACTCCAAGAAAACTATTTGGTATTACAAAACGCTGCCAAGTAAAACCATACATATAATTTAATAAAGTAATATACGCCTTATTGCCACGTATGTGTTTGCGTGTGTGTGTGTGTATATATGTGTTCCTTAACAGGTGTGCTCAGCCTACTGTTAATCGAACAAAAATTCATGTGCCATATTTGAAAATACATTAAAAAGGCCACGTGTTACCAAAAAAATTACTTTATTCAATCTATAGAGGAGATTTTTGTTGTTGTTGTTAATCGTGAGAGCTTTGCACTAGGTTAAAATCCTGATAGGCAAAATACTCACAAAATGCACTGGAAATATCAATATTTTGCCCCATTAAACTGTCATCTGGCAGAAAAGAAGTGAGAATGTGATATTTCACTATACTTTCTTTATTTGGGACTTAGGGTCAGCCTCTCCAAGGTGTGTGAGTAGGCATGTTAAGAATTAGGTAATTTAAGCCCCCATTTCACTTCACATCTTCCAGATAAGCAAATAAAATATTGCTGACTTTCTCTCCTGAACCATCAGGAAAATGCATTTATTTGCCTAGAAGGAAAGAGGAAGGAGGACACAAAATAAGCCATCAATTCACCACAGAGTCACAAAACTGCAAGGGGCCCACAGTGTCATTTTACAGATGAAGAAACTGAAGCCAGTGAGGTGGCATAGCTGGCTCAAGACCCCACACATTGTTTAGGGTGCAACGTCAGACTGGCTGCTGGCAGAATTCTCTACCTCAGCAAGGGTGCCACCATGCAGCTTCCTCTGCAAGCCACAAACTAGAACTGTTCTTGATGTTTGTCTTCCTCACCCAAATATCTATTTACAGCTCAGGTCTCTCTTCTGGGCTCCAGATACACGTGTCCCTTGACATCATCAGATGAAAGGCTCAAAAGTTTCTTAGCTGCCAAACATACAAAATCAAATTCACGATCTCCTCTCTCCCCCACAGCACAGTGCTCCATCTCAATAACTAGCACTGCCTTTTATCCAGCAGAACAAATTGAACATCACGACGTCTTCTTTAATTCTGCCGACCTTCTTCACCACCCACGCGCAACACTTCAAGTTCTCCTGGTTCTACTCCTAGGTGTCTTTTTGTGCCTACTAGCTTCTCTTTGCTGCTATTAACAGCAGTCCAGACCTCCATCACTTCCCACCTGGATATTTGCCACAGCTTCAAAGCTGGTCTCCTCACATCCCCTCTTCCCACACTGCCCCACTCTTCCTTGAGAGGTTGTGTATGCAAATATGACCTAATCATCTGCTTCGGTTATGGTTTCCCTTGGCTTTCAAGATCTCCCGCCCAGTCTGCATGATTAGCTCTATCTACTTCCTAAGCTCCTCTTCCACCTTCTTTTGGTCGCTCACTGACCTAGCCTCATGGAGGTCCTTTTAGTATCTCCAGGGGCTGCGCCATAACCGTTACCGTCAGGGCCTTTGACCGTGTGATTCCGTCTCCCTGGAACGGACACTTCCATGACTGCCTTGGCTGTTTCATTCACTCAACATTTATTCATTCTTCCCGTCTAAGCTCAAATCACTTCCTCAGAGAAGCTTCCCAAATCGGCCTGGACGCGGTGTGTTCTTTGCATGTGGTATGCAGACCTCCACCAAAACAGTCAGGCTCGCTACAAACAAGAAGCCTGCAATGGATGCGTTAGGAAATTCTGCCCACCCTTCACCACGGGTCTGGTGCCTGCCCCTACTGCTGGGACTTTCCTGATCCTACCTCCTGCAGGGAAGGCCTCCACTCTCCTGCATTTGTGGAAAATCCTGTTTTGACCATATACATTCCTTCTTGTCTACTCCCCCACCCCCACTAATTTCACTTCAAATCATTTTGAATCACATCCGATTGTCAGGAACATATCAGCTTTACAAAACTTGAGGCCCTTCCTGTACATAAGAAATGAAATCACATTGCAGTGACTCTGGGCATTCGTTCAGAGCACAGGCAGACTTAAATTTGCCGCAACTTTCGGGAATTGAGAGATAGCCCACATGGAAAAATAAGTGAAAAATGTAACTGAGAGGCTTTGGCAATTCTGTGTGGCTACTATTTCTTATGAGATATACATACTCTTTTTTTAAAAAAAAAGTGTTTCTTAGTAGCCATCCGACCACACACCAGCCCCTCTGCCCAACACACACATACACACACACATATAAACACACAGACACTCACACATACACACACACATACACACTCACACTCACACTCTCTTTTAATAGTAATAAGGTTTTCTTCAGAGAACCCTCCATTCACTATGTGCCTCTCTAACTCAGTAATTAAATCCCACCTTCCTTGCCAGTGATTTGTTATGGGAAAGCACTCCTGTTACTCTGGCCAATGAGCTGTGAGAAGTCCAAGGAAAAGCCTGTGTGATCAAAAAGACTCACCAGAAGTGGCGCCTCCTCCTCTGATAGGATGCTGCCACATGGAAAATGACGACAGGAACTGCCGCAGGGATCCCAGAGTCCTGAGGGAGCCCGACATGTGTCAGGTGACCCTGAGAGCTCAGATGGACAGAAGAATGGAGGAACCCGGGCCTCAATGACCTGGAGGGGCTGCTGGACCAGCCCGCCTGGAGCCCCCTCACTTTGAGAGTCTTATCAGGTGATTCCCTATCTTGTTGGCAAAGCTATCTTGATCTATGTGGTTTTGTTACTGACCACCAAAAGGACTATAAATGACATAGGACATCATCTCAAATGTCACACCTCTGAATGCATTCCCTGAGCCATTCCTAATTTAAACTTGGTACCTGCCTCTGGTCACTCTCCATCTCTGTTACGCTATCTTCCTGTGTGTAATTTCCCGTTTGTGCTACTGTGTACACTAAATTCACAACATGTCTCCATTACCTAGACTCTTTGTACTGCTTATATCATGTCACTTACACTGTGTTAACCCCGCTGGGTTGCTCTGTTATATAAAGTACTTCTTCACAATAATGAGCACTCTCGTAATGCTTCTGGTTGTTTCTTATCTGTCTTCTCCACCTGAAGGTAATCTGCTTCAGAACATGGACCTTTCTCCTTTTCCCTGCTGTCTCTGCTAATAGCACGGTGCTGGGCACACAGAAGGTGTGCTGAGTGTGTGAATGAATACATCACGGCTGTTTCCTCTGGGACCCATGCATTTCTGTACACCACCACCAGCAGTGTGTGTATATATAAGAAGGCAAAGAAGGTGACTTACACAAGCTTATCGTGGTAATGGCAATAAGAAAAACGAATGTCATTTCATATATTACGGGAGAAGACAGACCAGGAGAAGAAACTTAAGAACAAAAGGCAAAAGAAGTCTGAGGACTAAAATCTGGTAAATATGAGATCTTGGATTCCCAGTGGTGATTTGGCCTCTGTACACCATGTCAACAGAGTGAGGGTGTGTGTGTGTTGGGTGGGGGTGAGGTATGGGAGGGGACAGGATGACCCAGCAGGGTAAAGACTAGAATCAAACAGCCATTCTGATGCCTTCCAGGCCCTCTTGAGCTGTAAGAGAAAATAGGATCATTTAATGCTACAAATTCTATTATGACAAGAGTTAAAGAAAACATGAACTTGGAAGTGGAAAACAGACATTTTATGCCATCTTAATTTTTAACATTTGCAGGATCGCCTATAAATGTCATTTTTTAAAATTTCTCTTTAGAGCATAATATTTTCACTACCAAGCTAACACTTTTGCCAGACATTACTCTTGGGTAATTGAGAAGGTGAAAAAAAAAAAAAGGATTCTTAGAATGAAAATGGCTTTCCTCTGAGGGACCCATGAGAAAGATTCCATGCTTTGTTTTCTATTTAAGAGAGAAGCACAAATTAAACCTGTCTGCATAGCACCCGCTGGGTGTGTCGCTGTATTGACCAGCCTGTCTGCCTGGGGAAACCTAACCATGCATTACAATTCGATCCCATCACCCTGCTCTTGATCTAAGTAATTTGCCACTAAGGTAGAAGAGAGAAAAGCTACAGAATCAGATGGTATGTCTCTCACAAATACACTAAAAAAGCAGACATTCTAACTTAGGAAAAGGGAAAAAAGTATCTACCCTGCCTAAAAAGTTGATAATTAGTTGGCCATCGGATCAAAGAGTTAACACTGATTACAGAGTTGAGCAAAGTGTTACTGTTAGTGAAGCAAAACCTCAGAGAGCCGCAGTGACCCCATTTTAAAATCACCCCCATCCTGAGTGTAACAGGCTGCATTCCTTGCCACTCAAAACCCAAGGTCATAAGATGTTTATAGTTGAGGAAACTGCCTGAAGCTACCTATAAGGACACGCTCCTACAGCAATGGAGAATCCAGACATCCCAATACCCACAAGAATATATGCTTTCAAGGGAAGTGTACTTATGTTTTGATGTACTCACACTAAAATGTCAATGACAGTTTTCTTTAAATCAGTGGGATAATAACTTTTGTAACACTACCTGATCACCCTCACGTCATCAGAGCCTAGCTTACTCTCCGTAGAAAGGACCCCTATATAAGAAAAACTTAAAGGCAGGGCATTCGTCTGCTTGCTTTCGGGGGATGCCTTACTTTGTAATTATGTAGCTTTCACTAAACTGGTTCTTCTCACTGCACTCTGCAACTCACCTTTAATTCTTCCCTGCACAAGATCCAAGAGCCCTGTCTTTGGGTCTGGATCAGGACCTCCTTTTCTGGTAACTCTAGCCATGTGCCATGTGCAGAGGTCCTCAAAATTATCATTTTTTTCTGAGTTTTTACACTTTCTAAAAATACGATAACAATCATAATTACAATAGCAGCTATCATGTATTAAGTACTTACTATGGAACATGTATTGTTCATAAGACTTTGCATAGAATTATACTAATTAAATCCTGCAAATACTATGAATGTTAATTGCTCTGTCTCTATATTATGGATGGGGAAACCGAGGCCTGGGGGAAGACACTTGTTCAGAGATCACAGCTGCTGAAGGGCAGAAGAGCAATTTGCACTCAGATCTTCTGTGCCAGAGGGCTTCTCAGCACCCTGCATTATAGCCTTAGAGCAGCCCACTCAAAGAAAATGCATGACCCTGCCTATAGAGGATGAGAGCCTGATCGTGAAAGGACATGACCTAAATGCGCACTTCAAGATTTTTTATCAACCTCATTTATGTATAATTGATGTTCAATAAATTGCATCCATCTAAATTGTACAATTTCATGATTTTGACAATGTCCACCAATGAAACCACCACACACACACACACACACACACACACACACACACAAGAAACCACCATGCACCCAGACAGAACACTCCTGTCACCCTCAAAAGATGCCATGCCTGTTTTCAGTATCTAGCTCCCTCTAACCCTGGTCCCAGGCAACCACTGATGTGCTTTCTGCCATTAAACACTAGGCACGGATTAGTTGGGGATTAATTTGACAATTAATCCTCTAGTCTAAGGAGATGGAACCGGGAGTGGCAGAGACCTGAGTCCTTATCTCAACCCATCCCCTCACCAGGTATGAATAAGTCACTCTCCAATGTCTGGGACTCCTATTCCACATCCGTGAACCTGAAGGTACCCACATTTTGCAGCTCTAACGTTGCCAATTCTTTCATTTAGAGGATTTAGAGACCAAGCTTAGAGTCTTGCACAGTTTGCGGTAATTTAAACTTTCTCTACCTCAGAGGTCTTGTCCTAAAACAAGAATAAACCATTCATTCATTGAATAAATATTTACTAATGGGAGCTAAGACCCAAGAACTGTCCTAGGTCCTGGAAAGAGGGCGATGAACAACACAATCCCTGTCCTTATGAGGCTGATGGTCTAAAGGTAGAAGCGGGCAAACTAAACAAACATATAGATATGAAATATAATGTCAGATAGTGAGATGGGTCTGAAAGAAAAAAATAGAGCAAGGACAGGGAATAGGCAGCAACAGGGGTTACTGCCGTACTCAGCATCCACGGCTCACCCAACACTTCCCAAGACCAGGGCTTTTCTCAGGTTGTCAGTGCATTCCTTACTTTCTTCTTGAAAAGATGATGTAATTAAATCCAACACTACCACCATTCACTTGCCTGCCCAGTATAATAGTCATAGTTTCTGATATATGTATCTGTGAATTATATATATGAATACCAATTAATATATGTATTTTATGTAGGTATATATAGCACATATTATACATACCAATATGACATATTATATATCTTATATGAATTAATATATAGATTATATAGTACATATAAATAATATATAGTATATATAATATATACCAATTATATCCATCAATATAGATAGATTAGTCTCACACATGTGCATGAGTTTTGGCTCTCAGCACACAGCTGCATTTTCATGAGTTAAATTCTATGGGACACAGCCCCAGTCCATGTGCACCACAGGACAGGGAACATGATTGCAGATGTGACCGTTTGAATAAAGCAGCATGGTCTGGGGTGGTGTCCGTGGTAAAAGTTGTTTACATATTCTTTAGACTACTATAAATAATAAATGTGCAAAGTCAAATAATTATCACAGTGAGCTTGAGGTGAATAAGTCCATAGACCCTGTGGCTTAAGGAACCTTGAACCATCTTTGTATCTTCTCACGCTAAGACCAACTCGTCAACACTTCTCTGCCTTTCCTGGACTGTAATGAAAGTCCCTGGAAGACAAAGCTGTTGCCTTATTTGATATTCTGAAGCCCACGGTCATGGATGGGGTCTGGAACACTGAACACATGCAAGAATGGCACAGAGTAAATGAGACGAAGTGGATGCCCAGGATCATACAGCTGGCAACTGGCAGGTCCTGGGAGCCTCACCCTGCCCTCACCAGCACTGGAAGTCACTCTCAGCCCCTACTTCCAAAACATCTCCCTAGCTCAGCCTCTTGAGGTGTGATTGTGATGTTTTGCACAATTAGACGTGTTTCTTTTTATTAATTCTTATTCACATGGGTTGATCTGGCCTCCATGGTTGGACCATGGCTTCGATGTACCATTTCTTCATCTCTCCATGGTGGTTTGCCCAGCACTCAGCCTATAACTGACAGGCCTCCCAGATGTCCAGGCCTCCCAGCAAATGCGGACCTTGGGGACAGGTGGGCAGAATGCGGATCACTGCCCTGCTTCCCCTCCCATCTCATTCAACACATGCCTTCATCATAGAATCTTAATATCCTGGTGCTGAATGAGACCTCGGTGATCTAACCTGTGCTCACTTTGAAGAGATGCAGCCCAGAAAACACAAGTGACCATTTTAACGGCATAGAGTTCACAGAGCCTGAGGCTAAATCTCAGGCCCGGCTCAGGGCCAGCAACGTGATGTGGTGGGATTTGGGCAGGACTCTGGGGACACAGAGGGAATCAGAGAGCTGATGCCCTCGGGGAGGCCCAGCTGAGTGAAGGAGACAGACTCATGTGCAAAACACTGTAAAATTCAGTGACTGAGAGGGCAGTAGGGTTTGCACAGTGCTTACAAGATGCCAGGCCTCAGTGGCTGAGTTTGGTCCACCTGAACTACACGAAGGGGCTGCTGCTCACCTTAATTTGCATTTCCCAGGACATCTCCTTTCTAGCTGGACTCAGTGCCTCACTCCATTTGATGTTACCCCACATCTTCCCCCCATATAATTAAATGGCACCAGTGCAGACTGCAGGCAATCTCTAGAACCTGCTTGCTGGGCCTCCTGTATAAGGAAAATAGAAATTCTGATTCTTTTTCCCTTTGAGAAGAAGCCTTGTCCAAATCACAGAAAACAAGGTTTGATTCCACCTTTATAGACAAGCTCTGTGATAATTTTTCTCCCTATCACTTGTACACCTGCAACTTAGGCCCAAGATTATTATTACACAGTATAGCATCTATTAGATGCTTATTTACAAGCTGTCTTCATCTTAGCACTTTATCTCATGAGATTGGGAGATTTAAAAAGTACCACCAACACTTGTTAGATTAGGAAAAGATCCAGGCATTTCATATTCATCAGACAGTGCCCCAGAAGGGATTGAGAGTTGTTTATCTGGTAAAACCCCAACATAGGTGTGGCCCAGCTCCCTGCTCCAGCTCTAGCTGCACTCTCTGAACCTGCTGTTGATTAGGTGCCATTGACAAAGGTGCTGGAGCCACAAGCTGAGGTGCTCAGGGTTTGCCCATAAATTAATCAAAGAAAAGATAAACACTTTTGCAGGATAAGCATATTCTCATGGTGGAAAGCAGGGTTTGTGTTTTCCAAACTTGTTTTAAAATTACTTATGAAAATTTATTTTAGAAAAAAACATTTATAGGAAGAATGCTGTGAATTGTGAACTTAAGGTGTAAACACCAGTAGCTGAGCTTTATCTTTGAGACTTTGAGAAAAGGGGAAAATCAAATACAAAGACCTTCCTATCAGTTGCTCCAGAATCAGAACAGAAAAGAGTTGTCTTTGTTTTCCTCCAGTATATCAGACTTCCTCATACACACCTTTGTCTCATTTACATTATGCTTCAATCCTTATCAAAAACTTCTGATGGCTGTGGGAAGGTCTACTGGAAATAGAAAATACATTCATCTCACTGGCCAAGGCAAATCAATTCATTGTTATGGCTCAAGGGAGCTCTACTTGGGACAGAATCTGGGGTTTAGCAGGAAGGAGTGCCAGTATTGATTAGTGATGTCTGCCATGGGCACATGCTAGGATTGAGAGACATGTACGTCTTATCTCTGCTGCTCTGACTCATTAATAAGTCCCAATTCCACAGAGCAGTTCTTCTTTATGGTGAAGAGAGTTGATATGCTCTGCCCACCATCAAAGCTGCATGGCAGGAGTTTAAAGTGTGAATCAAGCCCCAAAATATCAATGAAAGTCCCCTTCTCTCCTAACGTACACAAAATAAATATGTCTCTGGGAAACAGAAGACCTTAGGGCCTTGGGGAAAGAGCAGATGAAAGACTTCCAGGAGAGGAGACAAAGAAGCACGTGGTCATATTTACTGGGCAGGTGGAGCCGAGCTGGGAGGCTTGCAGGTTTACACTGGCTTATTCCAAGATTTCCCTGAATTATGCAGAAACAATTCCAGAGTGTTAGTTCTTAATTAGAGATGCCAAAGACAGAAATTAACAAACAATCTAAATTAATACTGGAATCATAGTGACATTGACGGGAACAAAAGTTTGAGAATGCAGCGATATCTGTCCCTGGCCAACAGGAAATACACGGCACATATCTAATTAGAATGGAACAATAAGAGTCCAAATTACCAGCATAAAGGACGAAATTAAGCAATAACATCCAAACTGCCTGACAACTTATTCTTAGCTGTCTGGCTCCTAGTGATGAGCAACGGAAAGAAATCTATGCACCGAAATAGAATGACAGAGTTTTTTTTTGTTGTTTTTTTTTTTTTTTTGGTAGGAATTTTTGCCAAACATTGCTAAAGAAAAAAGAAGAAATAGCCTTAAACTTCTTTTGAATTTTTCTACATGTTCTTCCAAATATAATTCAAATCAGTCAGAAGATTTCTTTGGAAGCCCTTAGCAGACAAGGACCCTTTCCAGATAAATAAATCCGGAGTCTGTTCTGAACCCTTTTCCTTCACTTCCTCAATAGCTGTGGACTCCTCTGGAACACTCTCAACTCCATTCTTGCCTGTGGCTGAGGCTCTAGCTTCTGTTTTGTTTACCTGATCCTACAGTGCACAATGTTAAGGATAGATAAGACTGACAGTCCCTAGGCAGAATGTAGTCACAGGCCCTTTCCAATTAAAAAGGTAACTAACAGGAGCAGAAAATCAAACACCGCGTGTTCTCACTCATAGGCGGGTGTTGAACAGTGAGAACACATGGACACAGGGAGGGGAGTATCACACACTGGGGTCTGTGGGGGGAAACAGGGGAGGGTCAGTGGGGGGTGGGGAGTTGGGGAGGGACAACATGGGGAGAAATGCCAGAGAGAGGTGAAGGGGAGGAAGACAGAAGATCACACTGCCATGTGTGTACCTATGCAACAATCTTGCATGTTCTTCACATGTACCCCAAAACCTAAAATGCAATAAAAATAAATAAATAAATAATAAAAAAGTAACTAATTTGCTTTACACTGCTACACAAGCAAATGTTATTCAATTGCATGAGACTTTCAAGTCAAAAATCTTCCATAAAATCTACATTTCCAGAAACATCTGTTTTTAAATGAGATGGCAGTATGAAGGAACTGTTTGTCCATTTTTAGGTACTGTGAACTTGGACATACAATAGGTTAATATTTATTCAAAACACACTGTGTACACATACTTAAAATCCTTTCTGTGCTTCAGTTTCCTGAGCTGAGAAATGGGATAATACATATACTGCTGCATCTACTTCATGGAAACGTTGTACAGATTGAATGCTGGAACGTGTTTTTAAAAAGTAGAACGGTGTCTGGCACAATACCACTGGGTGTTATAACGGCGGTGTTGTCCTTGTTGCTATTACTGCATTTGACTAGACCATGGGGATAGAAATACTTACAAGGCACGGTGCCGACCTCCGGGGGCACATGCATCAACATACACAGGGACGTACAAAGTGCTGAGTCGCTAATATGTCTGTACAGGAGGATGGAAACACAGAGGTGAGATTCCGTAGCAGGGAGAGCAACAGGAAGGTGGCTGCACAGAACAGGGGGCACTTTAGCCGAGTCTGAGGGTGACTGGGAAGTATCCAGGTGCAGGAATGGGCCAGGATTCCCAGTGCAGGCAATAGCATGAACATAGGAAAACCATGAGCAAAACCTTATCCTACTTTGGTACCTAAGCAGGGTCTAGTGTGTTGGCAGTAGAGGAAGCATCCCACGGGAGATGAAAACTTTCCCTGTGGAATCAATCCTCACTCCTTGACCCTACGCTTCAAGTTCAGCAGATCCCACCTCCAGCTGCAGAGGTAAGTATGTGACCCAGGCATGGCCAATCCACCTATTCTATTACATGGCCACAGATCTGTGAGATCAAAAGTGGCCATGGGCATGAGACTCTGTGTTCTTTAAACCTGGAAATATTGTGGGAAGCACTAGGGAACAGAATCTTCTTTTTTGTGAACCTGAATGTGAAATGATGTAAACCACTTAGCTGCTGCAGGTGACTGTATAGAAATATCTATCTGAGAATAAAGACAACATACAGGGATATCAGAAATAAGAGATGGAGAGTAACCAAATCCTAATGAGCCTTTGGATCCAACTGAAAGTCATTATGACCTCTTCTAGTTACTTGTCCAATATGCTTTTCTTTACTGGCTCAAGCAAGTCATATTTGGATTTCTGTTATTTGCAAACAGGCAAACAGAAGGCCTATAAATGACCAATGAGGGAATTGAAGTGATCCCTGCCAGATCACACTACCTATCTGACTGTCCAGTTCTGTTCCACCTGAATACTGATTTCTTTACCTCAATGAATGTAGTTCAAATGTGCCTCTAGAGGACTAGCTCCAAGAAATAGATTTCCTTCCATATTTTAATCTGAAAATTCAAAACCTTGAGGAAACCTCATCACAGAGCCCTTTTGTGGCTGCTGAAAAGCAGCTCAGAAAATGCAGCTGCTCTATCAAAACTGCTGATCTTCACCAGAGGTGACACTGGGTTCTATTTAGTAACCAGTTTTCCAGACGTTGCCAGACAAGCAGCAGGAGAGCTCATCCATCGGAAGATATTCTGCCTTAACCACTGGAAGGCTAAGCTTGAAAACAAGGTGTCTCCCTGGGGAAAGAAAGGCTTTTGCAAGCAAATGTCCTCTTCCTAGCCCTCTGGCATCTCATTGCTAGTCCGGCTGATACTGGAGGCTGAGAAACTGAATTATTGCAGGGATAAGAAGGAGGGCACACCATCTTTGAGGTCCGCGTGATTCTACTCTTTATTTCTCTCCAAGAGTAAAGATGCTCATCTCCTGCTGGTGATGTGTGACCAACTTCTGAGGCTCTGGGAGCCATAATTCATTGACAAAAATACAATTACTAATCCAATAAAAACATGAGCCAACAAATTAGAAAGATAGGTCCTCAAAGATTACAATAGAATCTTACTCTAAAACCACATTATCTGTCCTCTCTGTGAAGACGTACAAAGAAACTTGAGAAAGCTAGGAAAAATGTCTTCCTACTCTTTTTTTACAAAGTAATTTACAAATAGTTTGAAAAACGTCCACTACCAACTGATTCCTCTGACGGGGACTATAGGAATGACATCTTGATACTGGCTCATAAGAACCTACCCTAAGCAATTCCTGCACAACTAACAAGCAATGCTCCGTGTTTAAGATTACAGGATCTGGTGCCAGTCTTTTCAGATTGAAAATATGGTTGCTACACTCACAGTTTAGTGGCCTTAGCTGAATTAATTAACCCCCTCTACACCTCCATCTCCTTATCTATGGACTGCGAAAGGTAGTATTTTCTATCTCAAAGGATTGTTATGAGAATTAAATGAATCAACACTTGTAGTAGCTGGCACATAATATGTGTTAGCTATCAATATTCACTGTTTAATTAGTGTTAGTTATCAATATTCATTAGCTAGAGTGTAAGCTCCCAATAGCAGAGCCATGTCCATTCCATCTTTGTGACTTCCACAACATTTTGTACACTTATTTCCACATTATGTATGTTCAATCAGTATACCTAGATTCAAATCACTCAATATGATCAAGAGAAGACTTGGTTCATAGCATCTTAGAACTCAGGTCCACGTCTACAGCCATTGCCAAATCTGTTTGACGCATAAGCCCCTTCTGCCTCTTTTTGAAGACTTTCAGTGATGTTAAATCCACTAGGGATAGTCCAACAAAGATTGAACAGCCACTCTGGGGGTTTATTTCACCTCTGGATTCATTCATTTCTAAGTTCAAAATGCTGGTTAAGCACCATGTATACACCAGGCACTGTGCAAACACAGGGGGCATTTGATTAGTAAAGGGACATAGCCCAGACTCCGTGGGTCCTTCAGTCAAGTGGGGTTTAGAAGACAGAGAGGAAGATATGGCTATGGATGTAACATAAATGCATATGTAAGATTTACTGATGTCGTGGACGTCAAGCGCTGTGTGATCCTTTTATTCTTTCTTTCTTTCCCAAATTTCACTGGCATTGCATCATACAACATTTAAACTAGTTAATGATAATTCATTTATCAGTGCTCAAACTATCTGTAGGTTTCCACCTGACAACAGTTTGTTATCAGAATACATGAAGAAGTATAAAATAGAGAAGGAGAAATGTAACTAATCTTCATTGTCTTCCAAATCCTTCTTATCTGCGACTCCACTCAACACTGCCTGTGAAACCAGTGTATGGTGAGAACCATGCACTGCCCCATAAAATTTGCACATGGGTCAAATACAAGAAGAAATTAAAGACAAAAACCAATTGGCCTGGGAACCTCTAAAAGCCTAGGTATTCTCCAAAATATTTTCAAGGATTTCTTGGATGAGTGTCAGTTCTGTGTCGTGCACTGCCATTTGAACCGATCTCTAGAAACTGTAGCTCTGTGGCTTAGCATTGTCAATGCCCATTGTATAAATGAGGAAACTGGGCTTGGAGAAATTTAAGGAATTTTCCCAAGATCAAATACATAGAAGCTAGAACCAGGATTTGGACCAACGTTATCTGTCTGAAACCTTAACCAAAGAATTCAGGGGCTCTGCATTCTTTTTCTTTTAAGAAAGCTGAAAATGGTTCCTTTTTAACTTCCCCTATTGGAATATAAAAAGCACAAACCTACTCCATCTTCTACATGATGGTCCTTGAAAGACTTAACAAGAGCTGTCATGTCTCCACCTGTACCTTACCCCTGGACCCCTTCTTCTCAGCACCAGGCTGAACACTCTCACTTCCTTCAGTCATTTCTCCTGTGACTTGATTTCAAAATCCTTCAGCCCACAGACACTCTTCAGCGGAACACAATCTAACTTCCCATTGTTCTGCTTATGACCTAGAAAGAATTCGCTGTTGGACTGACAGAGCGAGGGCTATCATTTTTTGCTCATTTTTGAAGGAGACCAGTGTAAAAGAAATAGCTCACATCACTCCGAAATCTACTGTCAGAAAGCCAGTAGCATAAATGTGACAAGAAATGACAAGTGCCCCTCTCCCTCCATGTGGGAGGTGAGAGGGAGTGGTGGAGACTGCAGAGAGCTGAGTGGAGAGCCTCTGTAGACAACTGGTCCACTCCAGACGATGCTGACAGGCAGAGCACGGGTTCAGGGCAACCTGACCACATGGTGTTTCAAGAGGAGCTGGGAATCCAGATGTGAAATTAACAATGGTTGCATGCTGGAAATGGATGCCAATTTTAAAAAGTCACACACACACACTCACACCCTTCTGGGCCATATATGGCATGAAGTCCAGCAGCATTACCTGTGCTGGGGCCACGTTCTGATTAATGCTGGTGAAGATCACATCAGTCTCATGGCAGCCTCTTCAATTGACTCATTGGATTTTACTACTTATAAAAATGTCAAGATTTTTTCACATAGATGTTGCTGTTATGCTGTAATGAAAACTTTCTTAACTGAAAGGTAGGACTTTTTGTCCTTCTTCAACTTGCCAGACTAGGTTAAGTTTCCAGTCTCTGAAAATTGTTTTTTTCTCCCAGGTTCTGGACTCTGTCAACTGCATCCTCTGTCTTCCCCAGTGTTAAAACATGCTCTCTGAATGAAGAGGCCCCCAAAGAGGCTTTGTGTGAGCAATATGGCTGTTTATTCACCGGGGTGCAAGCGGACTGAGGCCGTAAAGGGCGTCAGCAGTGGGCAACAGGATAGGAGTTGGTTTTATAGGTTTGGGGTGGGCAGTGGAAAGTTACAGAAGTTACAGCTGGTGGTTTGCGGAAGCTGGGGTTGGGGCTGTTGGTTTGCAAGCTGAGAGGGGGTCATAGGTTGTGGAGTCATGAGATTGGCCAAGCCCCGTTACAAAGTCCAATGGCCTTGTCAATTGATGCTGGAATAAGAAACAATAGAAGAATGTTTCAGGTTAGTTAGGCACGGCAGGGGTTGATTGTTTCTTCCAGGAACTCATCTGAGGTGTACGTGCAGGTCACAGAGATGACCACACCGGTCATGGCATGGTCAGACCTTACATTTCTGTCTTTTTATATTAGTAATACAAAGGAAAAAGAAATGAAGAGTGGGGAGCAGTGGAATATTAGGAAGACCAGCATAGAGGGTGGATGGGGCGATGTTTTTTAGGGCTTTTTGAGCAGGATTGAGGGTAGTCTGGAGACCTAAAAATGGGAAAGAATTTAGACTGTTGGGAGATCTCGGGGCAAGGACTAATATTGTGGGGTTATTAGAAGGAGAATTTGTTGTATTAACTGGTTGGTTATTGCTTGTTTATGATTTTGTAGGAAATGAGAGAGTAATTGGAAAACCCAGGGTCCAAATAAGAGAAGGAGAAAGATAGTATCAGAGGATTGAGGATTGGAGGAAGCCATGACTCCCAGTTAGAGAGTGTCCAGCCAGGACAGCCAGGTCCAGAATAACCATTTGCCTGATGGGCGAGCTTTTGGGCTCTGTCTTTTAATTTGTTGATGGTATCATATATAAAGCTGGACTGGTTTACATAAAAACAACGTTCTCCATTTAGGAATAGGCAAAGATCTCCTCTTTCAGCAGTCAGTAAATCAAGACCTCTGCGATTTTGGAGGGCAGCTGCAGCTAGGGAGTTTACTTGGGCTTGAAGAAGGGATAGTGATTGAGTTAATTCTGCAGTGCTAGCAGAGAAATCATTAGCCTCCAAGTTTGGTGATTTGCAGGCTCAATATGTTCTCCTGGAGATCAAGCTTCCATTTTTTGCCAAGGAAGTCCCATATTCACACAGCTGTAACAGTGACCATGAAGCATATAGTGACCACTTTCCAAAGTCACATGGGGGAGTGGGTATTTTCAGTATGTTTCTACAGAGTGGGGACAATCAAGTACAGTGCGTAGTGGAATCCAACTTTCTATGAGCTTGGATTTGCCTCTCTTAGGGTGAAATCTTTAGGTCAAGAGATTGAGGTCTCTACCTGTGGGCCTCCACACCAGGCTCTCTGGAGGGGACCTGTAGAGGCAAGTCATTTGTTTGGCCCATAGTAGCATCAGCCTGCAAATACAGTCTTTCTAAAAATTCTTGGCCCCTTTAGTGACAATGCTATGGCAACTCTAAATAATGAATATTATCAGAGGCAAGTGAGGAAAATGAGTCATCAATTTTATTTTGTTCCTGGGCAGATGATTGCCTATGACATGGCCCAGACTTTTAAAAACTCCTAATATGTAAGGGCTTTGGTTTGTTTAATTAAACCTACCAGGATTACCAGAACTGCCAAGAGCCCCAGGGCAGGACTGCGTACAGTTGTTAAGATATTTCCCCTTCTGTCTCAGGGAGAATTAACTTTCAGGAAACAGATTGTATAAAATTGGGGTTTCCTAAGGGTTATTTCCATTATCATTTTAAAAATTATACTTCACAGAAACGTCATTGCTTCTTTATGGAAATCAGATCTGGCTTAAGGCACAGCCTCACTGGCAGCCTCCACCAAGCTGTGATCTAAAACATGAACAAATCGTCTGTTCTCAGATCTGTTCTACCATGGGAGAATACCCTACAGGCTTTTCTGTCTACCGAGAAGTTCTGAAGACTGAAACCAAGTTTCCCTGAACCTCTAAACAGGAGCGAGTGGAATGGCATGAAGAACTTAGCTCAGCATGATTGCATTTATCTAAAAGGAATGAATAGATTGAGCCTGGGGGTTCTCTTAGCAACTTAAAGGAGAAAAGATGATTCTAAAATTTTAAATTCTTTCTCCACAAGGTCTCCCTTAGAAAAAAAATAGACGGAAATACTAAATTGGGTTATTCAGATACCTGCAAAGAAAAATAAAATGAAAAAGGGCTGGACTCTGAATGAATTTAGGATCATAAATCCAGCTAATTGGAATAAAAGTTTTAAAAAATAAAAATAAACAGCAGAAATGTTCCATGGCCCAATTTTCTCAACTGTGATTGTATCCCACTGGTAATCCTTATATTAGGTGAGTTGTCACATGGATGAATGTTTTTTAACAGCCATTGAATTTCATGCATATAGGGAGCCAGGGAAGGAAGGAAGGTGGAAGGGAGGGAGGAAATTCTTTCTGCTGGAGATTAAGGGTCAGGGACTCCCCTTTCCAGGGAAAGGAAGGCAGCATCGCCTGCTGCAGCCACCTGCTGATTCCAGGGTGTCTCTGCCGTCAGCCGTCTCCTCCTTTGTGAGGTCATTCTGGCCTCCAGCCCTTCAGAGCATGGGATGCTCAATCAGAACAAGACCTTGGAGACAAAAGAAGTGGCGAAAAAAGCTGTGAACATTTAGGACAGCTGTAGATAACAGCTTACCTTAATGACGTCTTCGTCAGCAGACTTGCATTCCACAGGCTCAGACACGTCAACCACAGAACCATCCTCCTGAACACCCACGACTTTGACGGGAACCGAAACAGGCTTTCCGGTGAGAATGGCGGTGTTCAAAACCTCGGTGTCCTAAACAGGAGAGGAGTGGGCTCAGATCAGCAAACACGCACACCATGGGAGCGAGGGAGAGCGGGGTGGCCACCAGGCTCCCTACTGCCTTGATTCTCATTCTGCAATTTAGACAGTTGTCCGAAGGGAGGAAGCCAAGAAGCTCACACAAAATGGAAGGTTCTAAACAAGTGGATGGCATCCCCTCCTGGGCGGAGATCATCAAACCTGATGGTTGGTTGGAATGTCTTCTCAGTCCCCAGGCGCAGGGTCATCCTCCCCCTCCCTGACCTCCACTCCCTCTCCCTTACCCCACCCCTGCCACCCTCCATCCCACAGACTCACACATAGCACATGAGTTCCTTTCTGTATTTTTCAAATCTTGGCTCAAGGATCATTTGGGAAGTGACTGCCTATTTTCTCACTAACACAGTGAAAAGAGACTTCATCGTGATTTTAAATTAGGAAAGACAACAGCAAAAACAGCAGAAGAGCACTCGTTGAACATCACAAGCCTCTGCACACCAGAGCTGACTGCCACACCCACCACCCCAGCATCTCCAGAATCCCCAGAGATCTCCCTCTAAAAGCACAAAGTGATTCATTCCTTTTCCAAGCACAAAGTGATTCATTCCTTTCTTCCTCTGATGATCTCTTAGGGGTTTTGTAGTTTATATCATCATAATTTATCTCAAATCTATCTACTTCCTTCATTCACCCTACCAACTCCCACATTAGCCATAATCTCTCACATGGACAACTGATCCCTGTGTGCCTCTTTACAAGAAAGATGCTCTTTTAAATATATACATATATATAATTCAGATTATTTATCTTAGCTGAAAACAAGCTAATAGCATTCAACCTCTCATAAGGTAAAATCCAAATGTGCTGACATGGAGTGGTCCATCCCCAACCCACCTCTCTAGCTCTCTCTTGCTCCTTTCTCTCTGTCCCTCACTGCAGTTTTCTTAGTTCTTCTAACAGTGCAATGTAAATTCTGTCTTCTGAGCTTTCACATGCAGAGCCCTCTCCCTAACACACCTGGCATCCTTTCATCCTTCAGGTCTCTGCACGCATGCCCATTTCTGAGGAAAAGGACGTGCCTGCCTGTTCTTGGTGTGAATTAAGACATTCCTATTATGTTACTAGATTTCACTGTCTTTCCCTGCATGGTTGTTACCAAAATTGCAATTATATAATAATTTTTATGTTTATGATTCTTACCATTTAGACACAATAGACTCTACGCTCCACAAGGGTATCTCTGCTGAAAACCCAGGATGATACCTGGTGTGTGAAAAGCAGAACAGAAGAGAGGGCACATGTATGGGCTCTGGGAACGAGAACGCCTAGTTTTGAAATCACTCCCCTTCCTCTGTTTCAGTGAAGATTGTATGTATATGTGCTGGGGGTTGGGGGATGAGCATAAGAGATTAAATTTTGGTCTGTATTCTCTGCATTCTTGTGCCCTTTGCTTCTGATTCTGGTGACCCTGTTTATTCACACATCCAAATCCTGACAGTAAATCACAATCACAGAAGTGTTTTCTCTAACTCCTTCCTTGTGCCTTACGATGGGCACTTCAGCTAGGCTCTGCTTAACTACAACTGTTACTTTGTTATCTTAAGTAAGTCTGATTATATACAACTTGGGCTAAATTAAAATTTAATAAAGCTTCAAGTTGCCATGGAACCAGCAAGCAAATGACAGCTGTTCAATTAAAACCTAAACCTGATCAGACAGACACATTGAGAGAATACTTCAGAGGAAAAGCGTATAACTGTTGAAACTCAAGTCCACATTAATGCCTTTATTTAAATATGAATAAGCTCTTCTGTGTGGTTTTACTGTGAACTGGCTGGTGCCTTGGTGACTGTGGTAAGCAGTGAGAGTCTTAGCCATGGAGTCCAGCTGCTTCCCAGTCCTTTGGTCAGGCACTGTGGATAAATGGATGGATGGATGGATGGATGGATGGAGACAGAGAAAGGCAGAGCAGAGCAAGATGGAAGGAAAACCAATGCAGAAAAACAGATGAAGGAGGGAGGGAGGAAGGGTGTGAGAGAGAAAGCAAATATCTGTATAAAGAGGTCATGGAAGCTTAAATGATCCAGAAACAGACAATGTGTGAGAGGGAGGGGAGAGAGAGAGAGAGAGAGACAGACAGAGAGAGAGAGAGAGAGAAACAGCTGAGAACTAAACGAGCATAAGGATAGAGACACTTGGTGAGAAGCAAACGGAGAAATGCAAAGAGCTAGGGAGGCAGTGCCAGTAAGGCAGCCAGACTGAAAATGGCAGGTGGAAAATCAGCGGTAGCAATCAAACAAGAACAAAGAAATGGAGAGAAAGGTCTTCACATCTCACAAGTCAGAGACCTCCCTGCCCTGAAAAAAGTGAATAGCTTTTGGCTTCATGACAGGAATGCAGATGCAGCCAAAGCCCATTGATGGATGTGTTCTGTGATTGTTCAGCTGAGGCTGAAGTAGCTCCGGTCCATCACTGAGGCTTCTCTTTGTAGTGACAGGACACTGGGGAGAGCATCCCCCCAAGACAAGGAGCACCTCGGGGATTTGCTGTACTGTTATATTCACCGAGACTTTCTGATGGCCACAGACTCAGGGGACTAATCTGTCTCATAAAAATAGATGCAGAAGTCTTCAACAAAATGTTACAAATTCACAATGTATAAAAATAAACCCCACTGAAGAGTTTATTTATATTTAAATAATATGGTTCCAAATATATGACATTCTGGAAAAGGCAAAAATGTGGAGACAGTCAAGAGATCAGTGGTTGCCAGGGGTTTGGATGAAAAGGATGAGTGTAGAGGATTTTTAGGGCAGTGAAAATTAATATAATTCTCATTTCCTTTCCCGAATCATAATACTTATTAGCCTATGAACCTTAGGAGGACTCAGAGCTTTTGCATTAGTGCATTTCAGTTTGCTGATAAAGGCATACCAGAGACTGGATAATTTACAAAAGAAAGAGGTTTAATTGGACTCACCAGGTTCACATGGCCGGGGAAGCCTCACAATCATGGTGGAAGGCAAGGAGGAGTAAGTCACATCTTCCCTGGATGGCAGCAGGCAAAAAGAGAGCATCAGATCTCATGAGACTTATTCACTATCAGGAGAACAGCACAGGAAAGACTTGCCCCCATGAGACAATTACTTCCCACTGGGTCCCTCCCACAACATGTGGGAATTCAAGATGAGATTTCAGTGGGGACACAGCCAAAACATTCAGCCTTTGAAAAGTCAGTCCAGATAATAGTATTAGCCCATTTTCGTGGGAAATGAGGAGTGTTGCTTTGCTGTTCCAACAAGTACTTCTCTTCAACCCAATGCTGTCAAAGGCACTTCTCCAGGATTGCCATTGGCTAAAAAGGAGGATGGAAAGGAACTCATGGTCTGAGACAGCTGATTTATAACACCCTGCTCAGGCCATCCATGGATAGGACACGGCCAAACAGTGTGATGATGGGATATATGGTAGCTCTGCCAGCCCCTGGGACAGACTGAAAATGAGAGTATTTAGGCCGATCTGGGAGCAGGAAGCCAAATGCAGCTCAGTGATTTCTTGTCAGGTAATTTCCTTTGCAAAGGGGCACCGTTGAGCAGTGTGGACATTTGATTTGAACTAATACCTGTGGAGGGAAAAAAATCCATCCTCTTAATTGATACTTTGATACTTCAATTTAAGGAGTTGCTTTTGATATCAGGAGGCAGAGGAAGCATGACTGAAGTTTAGGGAGTTACTGAACTCAGTGATTTAGACAGTAACGTTCAGGGTTCTCACTGATGCCCAGAGCTGATGTAATTTCTACATGTATTTGTTAGGATAAATTTTGGAAATTGTTTTTGAAGGGTCATAACCCCAATGAGAGAGAGGAAAGAGTGACTTATAACTAATTTCAGGAAAATGAAGACTGGCTATGCTCAGACACCTAAGGTCAGATAAACACTGGCCTTAAAACTGGGCTCTCTTCTCTCCAGGGTATTTGACCCCTGACCTCCCTAGGACCACTTCCGGCTGGAGCTGACCCCACCCCCCAGATCCCCCGATGCAGTCAGGGACCCATGCCAGCAGCCAATCAGCACCTGGCATTCCTCGGGCCCCAGTGATTGGTGCACAGTCCAGCACATGACTGCAGCTGGACCAATCAGATGGGGCTTCCTGTAGCTGGGAAAGCACGGCCTCCCTGACCCCACCCAGCTCCCCTGATGCAGTCAGGGACCCATGCCAGCAGCCAATCAGCACCTGGCATTCCTCAGGCCCTTGTGATTGGTGTACAGTCCAGCACATGACTGCAGCTGGACCAATCAGATGGGGCTTCCTGTGGCTGGGAAAGCACGGCCTCCCTGACCTCAGGCCCTGGGCTGACCCCAGGTCTGCTGCTCGCGGCGGCCTCTGGCTTGGGTGTGACTTCCTCGCATCAAGAAGCGGGAGCGCAGAGAGGCTGGCGATGCTGGATTCGAACTTAGGGCCGTGGCTTCCCAGTCCTTTCCAAAGCCTTCTTTCTCACACGGAGCCGCGCACCGGTTCCCGTCTCATCTAATTTGCAGGTGGACTCAGGAACGAGGACTGGCTGAATTCGGCCACCGCCTCATTTAACGTGGAGCCGTCACTCAGGACGCGGGTCTCACCCGGAGACGAAGCCGGCCTGCCTGTGCGTGGCAGAGCCGCAGCCCTGGGCTGCAGAACTGGCTCCGGCAACTGCCTCTCCTAACGGCACCGGCCACTCTCCTCCCTACCCTGAGAGTCATCGGGACTCGGCTTCCAGAGCCGCCATGCCGTTCACCCCACCTTCATGTCAAGGGGGTCACAGCACCCCCATCACACCGAGGAGGAAGCTGAGGCCAGGAGGGCGTCTGGCCGGCTCAAGGCTACAAAATCCTGCATCTTCTCTATTCTAGGTAAATATTTCTGTTGGGGAATTATTATTATTATCATTATTATTATTATTATTTCTCTTAAGAAGTAAGATGTACTCTGTTTCCCAACATGCACTACAGCACTGTAGCAAAGGGAGCAAACTTTAGAATCATTCTTGACCTAGAATTCTGGGCCTACTACTAAGCAGGTGACCTGGTGTGAGATGTCATTTTATGATTCGAAAGTAGAGCTTATATTCTTACATTAGTGTGAGGATTAAATGCCATAGTCTACATAAACTCACACACACTATCTTCGTCCTTCTTCTGAGCCTTTACATTTGCAGTTCCCTCTGCCTGGCATCCTCTACCCCCAGATCACGGCATGGCTCGCCCCTGTTTGTGCAAGTTTCAGCACGGGCACCACTTCCTCTGACAGGTCTTCCCAGACACCGTCTCTAGAGTCCTTCAGCCCACTCACACCCAACCCCCTCTCTACTCCCTTACCTCCTATCTTTCCTTCATGACGTCTGTCCCCATCTCGTTATCAGACTTAAACCACATCAATTTTTCTGCCTGATTGTCTGTCTCCTCCACTAGAATGTCAGCTCTGTGTGGTCAGGGCCAGCTCCCGTCCTCCCACTTCCCATTCACCACCGTATGCCTAGGACCTAGTGTTTGGTATGCAGTAGATGCAGAGCAAAGATTGCTTGAAAGTGTGAATTCAGGAGCTAATGTGATGACTGAATGAACTGCTTAGCATGGTGCCTGGCCTTGTCAACAAGTGGTAATAGTCATTGTAAGTAATACTACTACTTTGCCTCTTCCTCAGAGGAAGAGGTCTTAGTCCTGATAAGATATACAGGGGCCCACTTACATTAATTGTTCCTGTTAACCCTCAGTGTCTCTGCAGCAGTAGGCAGCCCTGGCCTGTACATGAGAAGTTAGCAGTACTCCCTAAACTCAGCTCCATCTTGGCAGGTAATCTGCAAGCTTCCTAAGGACCTTTGCATGAGAGGGGCACTCGGGAGCATTGGCTTTTCACATCCTGTGCCCTGATGACACAGAGATAGTCCCAAGCTTCTCAGGACCCTCTTGCCTTGCAGCTAGCAGCTGCATATTCCAAACTAACCCTGGGTAAGCACCGTCATCCACCAGTCCACAGTGCTGTTTAGGACCTGGGGAAGGCCTGTGTGGGTCTTTCACATGCATCATCTGACATTGCTGATGAGGGCATCATTCTCTAATGCAGCTATCCCCTGCGCCTTGTGCTTAGGGAAACAAATTTCACAGCCAGGGCTGCAGCTGGCTTCCTTGTAAATAGGCAGATCCAGGCTCTGGGCCATTTGTGGTCCTGAGAAGCCATGACAGTGACCAGTCTATGTTCTTTGGTCCCAGACCCTAGTTAACTGACAGGATTTAGAAAGCCCAGATATTCACAAAAGAGCAGATATTATTTTAAGTGGGCCCGCCAAAGTATCCTTGTTTTCACTAAACTACCGTTAATGTAAAAATAGCCTGAATTTTGTATCAAATTGTCAGTCCTCATTCTTTCATCTCCCTGCTTTGGCACACATCAGAACCAGGAAGCAAAAAAGCCTGTGTACTGCTTGTCATGTGCTGGCATGAAGCCTGAACCATGTATGTCCTGGTAACACAAGGAAGCCCTACCCTAACCACAATATAACCCAAGCTGGTCATCTGTCTCTGCTATCCCAGGACATTTATGCAGCTCTTTGTAAACCTGCCCTGATCTCCCCAGAAAACTTTGTTATGTAATAAATCTTGTTATTCCTTCTTGCTTTGTGTGTGTTGATGGAGGTGGCGGGAGGTGGGGGTACAAGTAGCAACGTTGTCTTAATTTGTATTTTTTATGATACATTTTGGAAATTATTTTTGAAGGGTCATAATCCCAAAGAGAGAGAGAGGAAAGAACGACTTACTACTGATTTCAGGAAGATGAACTGCTCAGCTACTAAGGCAGCTGAGACAGAAGAATTGCTTGAACACTTGTTAAAAGTGAAACGGTGAAACTTAACTTTCTGGTAAAAATTAACAAAAACTGTAAAAGTTTCACTGTTGGGTCAAAGGGCTACTATTTGTCTGTTAAAAAGGTATACTGGGAAATGTTAGAATTATTAAATACACAGTAGAATCCAAAGGAGTCTCTGTTCTTTACTAATCATAAAGGTTGAAAGATAAAATTTTCTGTCTACCTGCTTCAGTTTTATTTAACACAGGGCTTGTGCGCTATGTAAACCCATAGTTCCTTCTGGGATGATTCTCCTCAACCCAGGGAAACCCTTAGGGTTCACAGCTTTCCTTCTAAGACCCCACCAGATCTGAACTATCCATCCTCTGGAGCAGTGTTCCTCTCAATATTCAGAGCCTCCCCTGAGTCCCCTCAGACCTGCGCATACCCCCACTCTCTGCTCTCATAACACCCCAGACTGGCCTGGTCGCAATTACACTACCACAATAACCAGAATTGCACTCATATTGTCAAGTGTGTTCTTGGTTGCTTCGCGTCGGCCTTCCATTAGATCATCGGGTCAGGGCTCTTTGTTCCTTTTGCTCTCCATTTCATCCTGCAGCCCAGCCCTGGGACTAGCGTCTACTAGATGCTCATTTAACATTCATGAAATGTTGTTGAATGAGTGACTGTTCTGGGCCACTGCAGGAAATAATACATTCCCTAAAAGGTATTTAGTGCAGAAAAGATGCACTCTTTAGGGGCTAAGGAGCTTTGACTTTTCACATCCCGTGCCCTAATGACATGGAGATAGTCCCTAAAGAGCCTGTGCAAATTATAAAATGGTGCCTTTTCTATCCCTCACAAAATTGTCATTATATATCAATTTGGGTAAATCAATACACTTTCTTGCCATCTTTTGAACAGCTGTCCTATTAAATTCATAAACCTACAACGTCTAGGGTGTGAATTACTTTGCCTTAAACATGTCTATGGGCAGTGCACAACCTGCACAACCTTACTCAGCAGTCCTGAGCGTGTTCAGAGATGCACAGGCTGGGAGGCCACTCACTCGGGACAGAACCTGATCCTACTGCAGCCAGGCTGGATGGCCCTGTGCCCCTCCACTGACCTCTCCTGGAGAAGTGTGCTCATGATTCCCCAGGCCATCCCCATGGGGCTTTCTCTACTGAGACATTTTAGATTCTAAAGCTGTAAATGGATTTCAAATACAATCACACAAAGTAGCTACTGAGCTAGAAGTTCATCCACATCTTGAGGTTAACCCGGGTCTTAACCCATCATCCAAAAAGGAGATGCAACAAATCTCTTAGAGAAATAAGACAGTGACATTCTGGGAAAAGTGAACTGAGAAAAGGTGAGAGAAGGCATGGGGAGCGGCCCAGGAATGTGATGAGGTGGTTTTTGCAAGAGTACTTTTGTTGGGATTGCATCATACAGTGACTCTCTGGGGGTCAGAACTCTGCTTTGTCTAGACCATAGCTACAAATTATGCTGCCCCCATGATGTGATTAGGCGCAGAGCAAGGCTAAGGCAGCTCCACCTTTGCCCTCCCCAAAGCTCAGACCATTGGGGACCCCCCTCTTTGTCTCTCCTGAGAAAATGTGTGGTCGCTCACGGTGACCCGTGAGCCTCTAGGGACCCAATAATCTGCGTTAGTCCAGGAGAAAAACACAAGCAGGTGACTTTTTTCATCTGCATTTTTCAGGAGTTTAGAGTCAGCTACAAATAATACAGTGCTGTTATCTAATATGGTGGCCATTATTTTTTTTTCTCATTTTTACCTGAGGAGTAAATTATACAGGTTATTTTATCAGGTGAAGTTTTAAATGAGCTTTGATATTAATATATAATACAAAGTGACAGGCTCTATTACTGCAAGGAACTGAAGAGAAAATTGGAAGTTTACTTCTTACAGAGGAACCTGGAGGCCCATAGAGAAACAAAGAAACCATTTTCTGTTCTTGACAGAGATAGCTTTTCTCTCATTTGAAGATGTAGACCTCACAGTCACAAACTGAACTGTGGCCATTCATTTAAAAAGTCATATACAGACACAACACAGGTTTGAATATGATTTTCTAAATCCAGATGTTTCCTGAAAAAAAAATGTTTCCACAATGCATATCCAACATGAATTCTACATTTTTAATCATAAAATACTTTCATAAACCCCATTTTGAAATTTTAGATAACTCAGTTCATTGAATAATTATGTCAGTCCTGTAGATCAGGAGGGTAAAAGGAACCAGTAGTGACTACTTTATTTAGTAAATATCTTGACAAGCCATAGCATCTCTGCTGCAACTACTAAACTCTGTTGTAGCCGAAACCAGCCGTGGACAATACATAAAAAAAGAGACATGGCCGAGGTGCATGTATTTGTCCGTTTTCGCACTGCTGTAAAGAATATTATCTGTGACAGGGTCATTACAAAGGAAAGAGGTTTAATTGACTCACAGTTCCACATGGCTGTGGAGGCCTCAGGAAGCTTACAGTTTGGCGGAGGGCAAAGACACCTGCTTCACAAGGCAGCAGGAGAGGAGTGAGTGAAGGAGGAACTGTCAAACACTTACAAAACCATCAGATCTCATGAGAACTCACTCACTATCACGAGAACAGCATGTGGGAATCACCCCCATGAACCAATCACCTCCCTCCTTCAACATGTGGGGATTACAGGTCCTATCCTTGACACATGGGGATTGCAATTTGAGATGAGATTTCAATGGGAGGGCAGAGCCAAACCATATCAGTCCCATAACACTTTATTCACAGAAACATGGTGGACCAGATTTGGCCCATGGGCTTTAGTTTTTTGACCTGGGCCATAGATGACTGTCCCTCCAACCCTGCCTGAATCAATTCTCCCGTAAGATTTGTGGTCTCCATCCATTGCAGCTCCATGCTTTTTGTTGCTGAAAGAAAAAAAAAATCTTGATTCCTCATTCTCTTACACCTAAGATGATATCCATCAGCAAACCTCATCTCCACCTTCATGTATTTAGAATTTGAACACTTCTCACCAGTGCTACCTCCAGAGCTTCCTCCCTGACTCAAGCCCTTGTCATCTTGGCCTCAATTACTGCTGTGCACGCCCAAGCAGCCCTAGCCTTTCCCCTTGATGCCCGTGGGCCTTTGCCTGACAGCACAGTGATCCTGTTAAAATGTCAATCAGACTCTTCTTCTCACACCATGTCACACACACAGTCAAAGGCTTTACGGAAGTGGATGGAGCCTATAATGTGGTTTCCTGTGTTCAGCATAGTCTCCCCCGTCTCCCCCTACACTCAGGCCATCTCCCCCTACTCTCCTCTTGGTCTCACTGATCTTCCTGCTGTTCCTGTAACACGCCAGACACATTTCTGCCTCAGGATCTTGGCACATGCCATGGCCTCTGCTGGAGAGCTCGTTCTCCAGGTGGTGGCAGAGCTTATTTATCCATTTTTTTAGGTTTTTTGTTGACCTTCTCAGGGCAACTTTCCAGAAAAACGAATCTTCACACATCAAAATATTATTTCATGCTTCTCTGCTTTATTTTACTCCTTAGCAACTTTTCTAACAGTCTACATATTTTATTTATAGATTGGGTCTACTGTTTTTCAATAAGAGCCAGAGATTTCTGCTCATTTTTTTTTCTTTCCTATATCCCCAGTTCCTAGGATAGTTGAGGTAGCCCATTGATAGGTGTTGAATGAATGGACAAATGTGTGAACAATATTGTTAACTCTGCAGACAGGATACTCAAGATCCAGGTGATTTTTATACATATGGCTAAGCACACTCAGATCTTCAGAAGCAAAACTAATGAACATTAAAATGGCATGCCATGTTTTACTTATTGAGCTGGTAAAAACTTATTTTTTATAAAGTAATATCCTGTGTCAGGAAGGGTATAGTGAAAGGAACATTTCCCATACTGCCTATTTCAAAGACAATTAAAGCAGTCTTGCTCCAGAAAACTTTGTCAATATTTAGCAACTGTCTTAACATTGCTTATACAAAGTGATCTGGTAATTCATTTTAATAATCACCTTAAGGAAATAACTGGGGACATGAACAAAAATATGTAAAATGATATTCACTGAAACTTTGTTAATGTTATAAAAAAGGAAATAGTCTAAATACCCGACAATGGAAGTATTAGCCAAATGATGCATGTCTCAGTTGAGTAGTGAGATATGTCATTGAAATCTTATTTAGAAATGTATTAGTAACATGAGAGAAAAGTTTGCAATATATTGTTATAGCAAACTGAAATGGCCTCAGTTCTTCCACCTCGGCATACACCGATGAGCCGTGGCGTCCGCAGGGCTGGATGTACTTTCCACCCCTCTGACTTTTGGCTCAACCCTGTTGATTTGCTTGGAAACTTAACATTTCCAAAGTTACTTGCTTTGGCCTGTGACAGGTAGGTAGAGAAGACCGCACACCTGTCTGGAGCCTGGGCCGAAGGAGTCTCATGTATTTCTGTTGGCCCTTATGTGCTTCTGTCATCACCCTCAGAGAGACACACAGGCTGAACTGCTGTCTCAGGAGAAGGACGTGAGACATGTGGCAGGAGCCACCCCAGCTGAGCTCCCAGGGTGAACTCACCTGGATCATCTGTAGGAAAGATTCACTAGAAAAAAAATGACTGCTGTTTTAAACCCCTGAATTTAAGGATGTTTTATTACACAGTAATAAACCAATACAGCTGTATACTTTAAAAAAGCCACATGTTAAGAATGGTAACCATAGTAAACATGCTTTCATCTTGTTGAGAAAAAGATAGATGCAGAGAAGAAACTAGAAATAACTTTGTCAAAAGTTAATTGTGATTATCTCAAGAGAAAACAGATATTTAAAATTTTTATTCTTTGTAATTTTCCAGGTTTAACATAAACATTAGTCACTTTCACAATCAGGGAAAAGCAAAACTAGAATTATTTCCCTGACAGAGTTCATTTGTGTCGTTCGTATGGAAGAGAGAGGTGGAAGGTATACGGCAGCAAAGCAGTGTTGAAACGGGATCTGGAATTAAAAATCCTGCGATAGGTTTCTGTCTCAACCCTCCATCTGCCTAGGAGATACTGTTCTGAGTAACAGAGCAGTGAAATGAGGCTAAGACACTCACAGGGTGACTATAAGGATTATGTGGAAAAACAAACATTTATGCAGAAAGGTCATTTAATGATGAATCCAGCTTTTAATTATATCTCAGGGAAGCAGGAGAATAAGATTTGGAGGCAGGGAACCTAAGGCCAATTTATGCTGACTTCCTAGAACTGAATCAAAAGGAAAACCCCACCTTTCTATGCCCAAGTAACAGAAGGATCAGAGGCTACTCCCTTTGCAAGCCGACCCCCATTTCTGTTCTGCAGTTGAAAAATGGAAAATACTTTGATTGGTCTTCTCCCACAACTAGTCATGCTGTCACAGGACTAGTCTTCATTTGCATGGGGGTGTTGCTTTGTAACTTCACTTCAGTCTCTGATTGGTCATCTACTGTGACCAATCAGACTTGTCCCAGGCAAATTCTTCATTTACATAGGGTGTAACCAAGTAACCAATGGGAAACCTCCAGAGGGTATTTAAACCCCAGAAAATTCTGTAACCAGAGCTCATGAGCCACTTGCTTGAGCCTGCTCCCACTCCACAGGGTAAATCTCTGCTTTCATTGCTTCATTCTTTTATTGCTTTGTTTGTGCATTTTGTGAAATTATTTCTTCAAACTGCCAAGAACCTGAATGACTTCTAGTGAGTATTTCAAGTGATTCTGACATAAGTTGTTGCTGTACTTCACAGTAACATCAGCGTGAGGTCCAGTGTCAACTTCTGTCAGAATCACTTGAAATACTTTATTAAATGCTGGCTTCTGTTCACCTCCCTTCACCAAATCAGTCTGGTAGGGAAGCCTGGGAGTCCACATTTTAAATGAAGTTCCCAGATGTTTCTGAATCCCACTAAAGTACGAAAACCATCAGTCTAAATCATCGAATATTTTTCAAGTATTTGTATTACTTAAGTCCAGCTTTAAAAGGATCATTCTTTGATTCATTAAAAATATAACTTACAAACAGCCTTGGGAAATATGTTTAAATACAACAGGTAAATAAGAATTCATAGCAGGAAAATGCATATATCTGGGGAATGTGTTCATATGTGTTCATAACAACTAGGTTCCACTCAGGACACAGAAATTACACCACTAATTTGAACATTAAGCTTTTAATATAAAAAATATCCATTAAGAGGGATGAAAACTCTTTAGGATATAAGGGGACTTCAGAAAGTTTGTGGAAAACAAAATTAAAAGATAAAAGTAAATATAAACAGTATTTCTTAGCATAAACTCCATCAAATTGAAGACACTTTTGTGAGTGGTGATGGCAGGTATTTGGTCCATTGCTATAGAACTGAGGATCCTGGAAATGTTACCATGTCAATGCAGTCTTTTCACATTATGAACTGAAGAAAAGCAGGTAAATAGGTGCCCTTTAAATATAAATTTATTTCTTAAGAAGTCAGAATAAACCAAATCAGGATTGTAAGGTAGATACCTAATGGTTTCCTGTGGAAACGCTTGCAAAATTGCCATTTTCCTTATTTTTTTAAATTTTGATTATTATTTTTCTCTTTTATTGAGGCAAGTTCTCCCTCTGTCACCCAGTTTGGAGTACAGGGGTACAATCATAGCTCATTGCAGCCTCAAACTCCTGGGCCCAAGCAATCCTTTCTTCTTAGCCTCTCAATTAGCTAGGACTATAGATGCTTGTCACCATATCCAGCTAAGGTATATTATTATTATTATTGCATTATAGAGATGGGATCTCGCAGTGATACTCAGGCCAGTCTCAAACTCCCGGGCTTAAGCAATTCTCCCACCTAGATTTGCCCAAGTGTTGGGATTCCCGATGTTAGCCACCATGCTCAGCTGCAAAATTGCCCTTGTTTGAGGAGAGCAATGACCAGGAGCTTTGTATTGTGATGGTGGAGAAGGACTCTACTGAAGCTTACCTGGGTGTATTGTGATGGGGGAGAAGGACTCTACTGAAGCTTACCTGGGTGTTTTGTGATGGTGGAGAAGGACTCTAGTGAGGCTTACCTGGGTGTTTTTCTGCCAAAGCTTTGGCAACCTTTCTCAAAACACTCTCATAATAAGCAGCTGTCATTCTTTGGCCCTCCTGAAAGTCAACAAGCAGAATACCTTCAGCATTCCAAAAAACTACTGCCATGACCTTTGCTCTTGACCAGTCCACTTTGCTGTGACTGGACCTCTTCCACCTCTTGGCGGCCATTGCTTTGATCGTGCTTTGTCTTCAGGATAGTGCCAGTAAAGCCATGTTTCATCTCCTGTTACAATTCTTCAGTGCAGTGCTTCAGGACCTTGGTCCCACTTTTTAAAATTTCCAAGGAACGAAAGTTTTGCTCTTCTCTGTGGTTGATCTGGGTGCAACGGTTTCGATATCCACTGGTTGGAAAGTTTGCTCAACTTTTATCATGAGCCTGATTTGTGCAAGCTGAACCACTTGAGACGTCTACAGTGTTGGCTATTGTTTGTTTGTTTGTGTTGTTCATCGTCAGTCCTTTTCTTTCTTTTTTCTTTTTTTGCAGAAAATATCTTTCTTTCTTTTAAGTACAGGTTTGTTACATAGGTGTTCAAGTGCCATGGTGGTTTGCTGCATCTGTCATCATCCTGTCATCTACATTAGGTATTTCTCCTAATGCTATCCCTCCGCTACCCTCCCACCACCTGCTATCCCTCTCCTATCCCCCCACCTCCCAACAGGCCCTGGTGTGTGATGTTCCCCTCCCTGTGTCCATGTGTTCTCATTATTCAATACCCACTTATGAGTCAGAGCATGTGGTGTTTGGTTTTCTATTCTTGTGTCAGTTTGCTGAGAATGATGGTTTCCAGCTTTATCCATGTCCCTGCAAAGGACATGAACTCATCCTTTTTCATGGTGGCATAGTATTCTGTGGTGGATATGTGCCACGTTTTCTTTATCTAGTCTATCACTGATGGGCATTTGGGTTGGTTCCAGGTTTTTGCTATTGTGAAGTGCCACAATAAACATATGTGTGCATGTGTCTTTATAATAGAATGATTTATAATCCATTGGGCATATACCCAATAAGGAATTGCTGGGTCAAATGGTATTTCTAGTTCTAGATCCCTGAGGAATCGCCACACTGTCTTCCACAGTGGTTGAACTAATTAACACTCCCACCAACATTGTAAAAGCATTCCTATTTCTCCACATCCTCTCCAGTATCTGTTGTCTCCAGACTCCTTTTTTAATGATCTCCATTCTAACTGGCATGAGATGGTATCTCAGTGTGGTTTTGATTTGCATTTCTCTAATGACCAGTGATGATGAGTTTTTTTCATATGTTTGTTGGCTGTCCTTTTCAATTAGGGCACAAACAAAAAGAAATTCTTTCCTGCAAATTGATGTGGGCTTCATTTTCAACATTGTTTTGTTTATTCTTAAAATGATTTAACCATTTGTAAACTGCTGATTTCTCTTAGGCTTGTTCCCATAAACATTTTTTAGTGTCAGTTATCTCTATTCTTCACCTAAGTTTCACCATAAATTTGATGTTTGTTTTTGCTTCCATTTTAGCAGGATTCATGTTGCACTCACAGGGACTTTTTTCTTAAACTGATGTCTTCCTCTTCTTGCTGCTGCTTTAAAATAAATCCTACTCAGATATGCTACAAAAAGTCAGTATAAGTTTATTTTGATGCAAAAATTGTTTTAAAACCCATGCATAACTTTTCCATAAATACGCATTTTCCATGAATTTTTGAAGACTTTGTACAGGGATAATAAATGGAAGGAGGTGCTACCACCTCTAGGGCAAAGAAAAGTACCCAAGAAGTGAAAAACATGAAGAGTACTTTCTCCCAAGCTGAAATTCATTGAGCTAGTGTGGCTGTACCCTGTTATGTGATTGGAAAGTGTGCTGTATGTCTTGGGCCAGAGCTGGTACCCAGTTAATAAGCAGAACTACCCACCGGTGAGCCAATGAAACTCACTGAACAATGAACACCATTGGCCCTCTGCAGGCTGCTGGGAGCTATGCCACAGGAACAGAAAGAAGACGCTGTAATCAGGAAGAAGAGCCCTTCCTCAGCTGTCCCTTTCACTGTCTCTCTAGCACCCCCATTGGAAAAGGTCAATATTGACAAATGAGAAATGTTTACAGGGTCGGGCTCCAAGACCACAAAGGAGGGAGAGAAGGATGGAGTTGGAGCTGACAGACAACAAACAGAATTGGCACATTACTTTTCCCAGAAAGTTCAAGATCTGTGTTCAAAATTTCCTGCCATAACTTACAACACTATGTATGGTGTTAATTTTATCTTTGTTATTCTGCATGTACTAAATCTGTTATCAATGAATCAGTACTATTTGAAAAGATGTTCTGAATAATTATGATTATTCATTTTATCAGGACCTCAATTTTCGAGGGAGCCAATGAAAACATAGAAGATAACATAGTTGTGTTTCCCATGGGTCTTTAGATCAAATGATAATCAACTATATCTAAAATATTTAAATGTCTTTGTGCTTAATTCTTATGGACAGGGAGAGCTGAATCTCACTTTTGGAATGAGGACTACTTGCATGTTTTTCTACTTTATCTCCATAATAAAACAGGAACAAATGCAATTACTTCCTTCCAGCGATAAAATGAATGAGTACATTCATGAAAAGACCCTCAACTCACATAACAGATTGTGAAAGGAAGGGTGGTTTTCTGAGCCTTCAGGGATGCAGAGTCACTGAGAAACATTAGTCTTAATTAATAACAGAGATTAAACTTAAACATGCTTGGCAGCTGTTCCAATATAGTTTTTTGTTATCACAACAAGCATACTTTATCTCTACAATGATAAGCAATATGTAACAACAGGTGTCAAAACTCTGTTTGATGATGTGACATTTACATATGTAGTTGGTATTAAATACTTTGTTTTCGAAAATTCCTTGGGACTAATTATTATTGTTGCCTAATGGGAAGTTTAAATGAGATCTTCAGTGGTAATAATTGTAACCAGTCATCAGTGCTTTATGTCTTAATTAATAATGCCATCCAGAGAACAGGAATTGGGATGTACAGAGAAACTGAAATCCAGGGAGAACAAAAGAAAAACAGGAAATCACAGAAATGGGGGAGGGCATCAAATCATAAGATAAATTCTGCTCCAGGCTTTGCTTAAATGATAAAATACAAAGGTGTAGGAAAGACTATTAAAAATCCAGGGAAAAAAGTAGCAAAAAATTGAGGCAGATTTCATAGTTTGAGTCTAGGCAAGTTAATTGTCAACTAAAACAAAAGTAAATTTAAAAATTAACAATCCACAGACAAACCAAACATATTCTACTGTTGCTACATTGTGTTGTCAACAAAGTCTTTTTTTTTTTTTCAATCAAAAAGTAGGAGATATTTTAAAAGACAGAAAAGTGTGGGCCATAATTTGGAAAGTAGAAGTGAATAGTCAAGGGTCCTGCCTGATCCCAGATACTGAAGTTAGCAGACATGGATTTACAGAAGCTGTTATAAATATATATTAATAATTAAAGAAAAAAGTATTCAAAGAAATAAATGAAAATATTGTATCTATGTGAGAAAGTAATTGCAACAGAGAAATGGCTACTATAAAAATATAAATTTTAGAGTTGGAAAAGCAAAATAATGAAAATTAAAAATTGACTATGTTGACTCACCAACACATTGAAATGTCAAAAGTATGCATCAATAAAGTTGAATATACCTTAAGAAAAAAAAATTAAATCTGAAGAATCAAGAGAAAAATATTAAAGACAAATTAGCAAGACTTCTTGGATCTCTGAGACAATACCAAATGGCCCAACATCCATGTAATTCATCCCAGGCAAAATAAAAACCAGAAGAGAGAAAGAGACAAGGAAAGGAAAATGAAATAGAGAAATAACAGTCAAAACTCACTAAATTTGGAGAAAAATGTTCTATGTCTAAGAAGTGCAATGAACCCCAGGTAGTTGAAACACAAGCAAACCACATCAAGGCACATCATAGTCAAACTTCAGAGCACCAAAGTAAAAGAGAAAATACTGAATTCAGCCAAAAAAAAAAAAGTAAGTATTAAGACACATTACATAGAAAGAAACAAGATAACAATTAACAGCCCATTTTAGCAAAAAATAGAGAATAGCATGTTCCGATAGAACAAAATAGAGAATTCAGAAACAGATTGGTGCATATATGTTCAATTGACATTTTTTGACAATGTGGAATGGTAATTAATGACTAAAAGCATAGTCTTATCCCCTCAAAAAACATCCTTCTACACGAAACTGAATATGCTTGTGGAAATTCAATGATCTTTGACCCTTACCTCATGAAAAATAGAAATTAACTCAAAATTGACATTAGATCTTAATTTAAGAGAGAAAACAATTTGTCTTTTGAAAGAAAACAGAGAAGAAAGTTCTGTGACATTTATTATGAAATTCATTAGGTATGATACAAAAAGCCCAAATCTCAAACAAAATATAATGATACTAAAATTTTAATTAGAATTTTATTAAAATTAAATTTTTGGAAGACACCATTAAGAAAATTTAAAGACAAGACACTGATAGGGAGGAAATCTTGGCTAAATCTACACAAAAATTTGTATGTAGAATATAAAGGAACTCACATAAATCAATAATAAAAAAGACAAATACCCAATTTTGAAAAAAGAGTGAAATATTTGAATAGACACTTCCCAAAAGCTGACATATGAATGCCTGATAAGCATATAAAAATATATTCAACATTATTAGTCATCAGAGAATTGCAAGTTAATACCACAATTTTCTACCACTACATACTCAAGATGACCAAGCCAGGTGATGGAAATGGTGGCAACAACTGGAGTGCTTGGGCACTGATGGTGGTAATACAAAATTGTGGTATATTTGGAAGACAATCATACAGGTTATTTTCTTTTTTCAAAAAGAGGCGTATCCATAAAGAATGCATGTTTACAAAATATTCTGTATGACAATGTTTACATCAACCTTCATAATTTATTCATAATTGCCAAAATTAGAAGCGAACCAATTGTCCTTCAACAGATGATGAATGGATAAATTAAATCATATTTGCACAAAGGAATACTACCTGTCACTTAAAAAGAATGGATTTACTGATAAAACAATGTGGATGGAAGTCAAAAACATTAGTGAAAGAAGTCAGATGCAAAAGAGTGCAAACATAAAGATTCCATCTATTTCTAATACATGAACTGTTAGAAAAAGGCAAAACTATAATGTCAGAAAGCAAATCAGATTTGCCTGTGTCTGGAGATAGGGAACAGGGATTTCCATCAAAAGATCATAGGGAGATTTGGGGGCTGTGATGGGAATATTGTATATCTTCAGTGAATTAGTAGATACAAAACTGTAAACATTTGTAAAGCTGATTGAACTGTATACCTAAGAAAGGTGAAATTCATTCTAGGCAAATTACATCTAAATAAAAGTCTTTTTTTAAAAAAAGCATCTTGTTTCTAATGTCCAGAAACCATTACAAGTCAGGATTCTTTTGACCACAGAGAAAAAAGTCCATTTATTGTCCTAATAAAAAATATACTAATTCATAAGCTCTTGTAATGAACATGCCAGAGATGGCTTTAAGCATGGATGAATCCAAGGACTCAGAGATCCCCTGGAAATTTGTTCTCTTCATCTTTCGCCTGTGCCTCCTTTGTTAAGGTTTTCCTCTCAGGCAGGATCTCCCTTCGTAGCAAGATGGTGGCTGGAAGCTCAGTTGTTCTGACGGTAGCCTTGGGACTGATAAGCATCTAGACCATCAAAGTCCAGGTGATGTGAACCAATCACTGTGGCCAGGGAGATGGTATATGCCAGTTGTCTAGAACCATCACCAGCTGAACCTCATGGTACAAGAGCCAGGAACAGGTAGTTTCCCAGAGGAAAATGAGCATGCTATGACCAGAAGAATTCATAATTAGCCGGCCAGTGAAACAAATATTATTCTGTGTGTTCTGAATGGGAAACGAAAAGCAAGCTCACGTTTTACAGCCATCTTCCATGTTCGGAGGATGTATTCTAAATGATTCATGGATTCTTATGGCTACAACCATTTCAGTGGATATGAAAGTATTTATTCTAGCTGCAAACTACAAATAATTTTCATAAGGCTCCTCTTACCTAACTCACAGACAGCAAGTGCATGTGCACGTTCCTGATGCAGTGTAAGGGTGAAGTGCAATGGTCTTTCAGTCACTTCACTTACACCATCATTAACTTACCTTGGGCAGCAAGCCACATGTATGGTCCCTGCCACAGTACAGCAGCCTCTGGGTCACCTTATTTATGCCAACATTGGACCCCCTCCCCTTGTGATTATGGCGCCCTCGCAACCCTGAAGTTTGAGGTTGTTCAGCATTTGGTAGGGCCTCTCTCCTGCAAGTCAAGCCCATGTTTATAGTTGCTGAGTCATGCAGCCATTTGACCAATAACAGCAATCAATTCAAACCTGAGTCCCGCTCACTCAATGCCCTTCATCTAATTCTATTCTTCTCTGAAAGACAAGGGCCTTGCTAAGTATTCAACACCTACCTTGTTACTGAATTCTTGTGACACTGAGATGCCTGCATATAACCACCCCAATTTTGTTGTCCATGATTGATCTTCACAAAGGAGGTGGTAAGCATAAAGTGTGGATCACTTTATACACACCACCTCCTCTACCACTGCTCTGTGTGCTCTGCATGCTGCCCTGGTCACACAGACCTCTTTGCTGTTTCTTTAAGACACCAAGCCGGCATCCGTTTCAAGGTCTTGCTGATTGTGGTTTCCCATTCCTGGAATGAATCTTTCCAAAGTAATAGTTTTATTCATTCTTGCACTTCCTTTGGGTCTTGCTGAAATAGCATCTTATGCTTCCATGAAAGACTTCTATGGGCAATCTACGTAAAACAGCATCACACTTGGTGTCTCAAATAGATTGCTAAATAAATTTACTTACTGGGTTTTAGCGAAGAATAACTTGGAACTCAGGGTGATTACAAGTCTTAGCTGAGCAGGCATAGCTGAAAAGCAGCACAGCCAGCACTTGAATCTGTGTTTCTCAGGCTCTAAACATGCTCTTCCCATCGCACCACGCTTCTACCAACCATTGAACACAAAGGTTTCACCTTTGAATCAAACCAAACCTTACCAATATCTACAACATAGAAAACTAATGAAAGCAGAGGAGCTGTCCATCAGTTTGAGAGCCTGAATCTGTTGCATCAAACAGATGCAACATAGTTGAGAAGCACTAGTGTGGGCACACCTGGGCCTCAGGTCTCACCTACTTGAATCCTGGCACACCTTGGCTGAAGACTCTAAACCTCAGATAGTTTAAGGGGTACCTCTTCAGGTGACAGGATCTGGGCCTCCCAGCCCTTTGTTGAGAGCTCCTTCCACTGACTATGGTTGGTACAGGAACAGTCAACAGGTCATAGACTGCAGATCAGGACCTACGTCCTAGTCTGGGAATGGAGACTTTTCTGAGCAACAATTTCTCAGAGCAAATAGTTTTTATTCTCCCTGGGCTCCATCTAACGGAAAAAGCCAGGCTCACCTAAAAAATTAGGACTAAGCCCCATTTAGGTGATATAATAGTTACAGTTAAGTCATTGTCACGTGGTGGGTGCTGTTAAAGCTCACTATTTGTGTTGATCCATTGAGTCTACCTAACCCTATGAGACAGTGTATCTCTCAGTCCTACTTGGCAACAAACATCACAGCAAACCTCAACTGCTTCACACACAAGATGTTTTTCTTGTTCATTGGTTTTCTTGACCTATGCACCAATCACTGATTAATTCAATATTCCCAACCACTCTGTTACTACAGAAAACCCAGGGAAGTGAAACTAAAATATTGCCAGTCATCAAGGTAGAAAGAACAAATAAACTATAGGGGGGGTGCCACTGGTGATTAAATGCCCTGCAGCATGAGTGACATGTTATCACTTCTGGTCAAGAATCAGATTCATTGACTTGGAATAAAAATAGAGGAGTCACCCAGGATGTTTCTCTATTTTCAAGCATCATATTAAAAAAATAATAATATGGTCTTAATAACTGTGTACTTGAGTCCCAGCAATATGATGTATTTATTGTATCATATTTAGTCCCATCAGCAAGTTCTAGTGGCTGTAACCTTCAAAATATATCCGGAGTTCAACCCCCTTACTCTGCCTCCACTGTTGTAGCAGAGCCTGGCCACCACCACCTCCTGCCAGATGCCCGTCCTGATCTCCTGCCTGGTCTTCCTGTCCAGTTAATAGCATCTATCTTTCTTCTTCCCTTCATAGCATTTAGCACTGTTCAAAAGCTTATTACATTTATTTGTGTGCTGACTTCTCTCTGTCTTCATGGGAATGCCAGCTCCGTGAGT
Organism: Cebus imitator; assembly: GCF_001604975.1. Taxonomy (NCBI): domain Eukaryota; kingdom Metazoa; phylum Chordata; class Mammalia; order Primates; family Cebidae; genus Cebus; species Cebus imitator. The sequence continues at coordinate 1,986,472 of NW_016107545.1, read as the reverse complement.
TTTCCTTGGTACTGTAATAAATTATGATAAACGTAGTGGCTCATAGCAACATACATTATTATCTGAGAGTCTGGAGGTTAGAAGACTGAAACAGGTTTCACTGGATTAAAATCAACTGTCCACAGCACTGCATTCCTCCTGGAGCTCCAGGGAAGAATCTGCCTTCAAAGCCAGCCATGCCCAGCTTCGTCTTCCTCAGGCTGTGTCACTCTGGTCTCTGCTTCTGTCACAACACCTCCTTCTCTGACTCTCTGCCTCCCTTTTTTATCCAAAGGCCTTTGTGATTAGATTGGGCCAACTAGATAATCCAAGATGGTCTTCTTCATCTAAAGGTCCTTAATTTCATCACATCTGAAAAGTCCTTTTTGGCATGTAGGGTAACATAATCATAGGTTCCAGGCATTGGGATATGGATGCTTGGGGACTAATTATTCTGCAGTGATCTTTTTTAAAAAAATGTTTCAGGAGCTTTGTACACAGACGTGTTCTTGGTTTTCTTCTACGCTGAGGTCCCTGTCAGGGGACCTTGGCAGGGGCTGTGGCCACAAACAACACACTCTCCGCTGTGCTCCAGAGACACCACCAGCAGCCAGTGGGCCTGGAACCCTGGAAATGTTCTCCCACCTGGGATGCCTCTAATGTTTTCCCACCTGGGGTATCTCTAATGTTCTCCCACCTGGGATGTACCTTGCCTGGAAAACTGACATTTTGAAACTCCATGAAGTGACCAGGAAAGCCTTTTTCATTCCTCTAATTTTGGTTCTTTAAACCAGAATTAGAAACTCATTATTTCAGGAAAGAAAGCATGAGTCTCAATAGAGCCTGTTTGTGTAATGTCTGTATTTTGTTTTCAAAGCAAAACCATTTGTATAACTCTATCACCTAACTATATAGATACATGGAACTAATTTTTAATAGGTGTAGAATTTCAGTTTATAGCCTGGCGCGGTGGCTCAAGCCTGTAATCCCAGCACTGTGGGAGGCCGAGGCGGGTGGATCACGAGGTCAAGAGATCGAGACCATCCTGGTCAACATGGTGAAACCCCGTCTCTACTAAAAATACAAAAAATTAGTTGGGCATGGTGGCGTGTGCCTGTAATCCCAGCGACTCAGGAGGCTGGGGCAGGAGAATTGCCTGAACCCAGGAGGTGGATGTTGCGGTAACAAGAGCGAAACTCCGTCTCAAAAAAAAAAAGAATTTCAGTTTTACAAGATGAGAGGAGTTACAGGAATGGATGGTGGTGATGGTTGTATAATATGTTTGTGTTGAACACCACTGAACTGTGCACTTAACAATCATTAAAATGGTAAATTTCATATGTGTGTTTTAACACAACAAAATGTAATTTTATAAAACTGAACAAGAAGGTTAGTTGCTTTATTCTGAACACATCAAAAATGCATGCTAAGTGTCATTCCCAAGAGCACTTGACTAGAACGTAGGGGCCTGGCAGTGTGATCATGAGCCAATCTATCCACTGTGTAGGTCTTAATTTTCACAACTGTAAAATGGGCATAATGCCAGTTGCCATTCTGGATTACCCACTCAGGTGTTCAAGACAAAAACCCGTGTGTGCCCCCTACTTTCTCTTTCTTTTCCTTAGCCCCAGATCGAGACTACTAAGTCCTCTCTGTTGAGAAACACTTAATTAAAACCAGTCTCTCCACACCAGTGCCACACCAGCATCCAAGCCAGCACCACCTCCTGCTGCAAGAGCTTCCCTGTAGCCTCCTCGTTCCCGCCTGAAGCCTGAAGACTGTTCCCCTCACTGCAGCCACATCACTTGATCCTTTCAAAACTCTCATCTGATTATGGCATTACCCAGCTTCAATGTCACATGGCTTCTTACTGAGCTCGGGATGCAGACTCCAGTCCTGGTGGCCTTCAGGGCCCTGCCTGGTCTGACCCATCTGCGATCCCAGCTGCATCTGGCCCCTCTGAACAACCTCTCCCTCCTACCCATTATCCGGCCACACTATACGTCCCTGCTCTCTCTGTCCTGCTGCAGAGCATTTGACTATGTTCTTTCCTGCCTTGAATGTTCTTTCCACGTCCCACAGGTCTAGTGAGCCCATTCGGGATTTTCATTCATTCAACAGCTGTTAATTGGGCACCCACTGTGTGTTTGATTATGTGTTTAGTGGGATGCTTATGGGATGAACATTTTCCTCCAACACCCCCCCGACACACACACACACACACACACACACACACACTGCCACCAAGTCCCATGTGTGTCTTTCCAGGGGCAAGCCGACCTTAGTCCTCTACCACCCACCAACCAACCCAAAATGCAGCCATGATAGGGAAAATGGGAGAGCAGTGGACATAAGGAAGAGAGACAGGGGAAGGAGAAAAAATAAAGAAAGAGATACACATTTAAGAAAATGAAAAAAAAAGAAAAGGAGTGGAATGAGGGAAAAGGAGGGCAGGCTGAAGGGATGCTCCTCAGAAGATGGCATCCAAAAAGCTAAGGTGGCTGAAACTGTCATTCCCATCTCTCTCTCAGCTCCTTCTTTAACATACATTTGTTGAACATACATGAGACATCAGGTTCTCTTCCAGGTGGCGCATATTTAAAAGTATGGAGATAAGCATGAGCTGCTCTCAGGGAGCTGGCATTCCCTTGAAGAGGGAGAAAAGTCAGCACACAAATAAGCCTAATAAGCTTTTGAACAGTGCTACATGCTATGAGGGGAAGAAGAAAGATAGGTGCTATTAACTGGACAGGAAGACCAGGCAGATCACGATGGGCCTCTGGCAGGTGATGGTGGTGACCAGGCTCTGCTGTGACAGTGGAGGCAGAGTAGGGGGTTGAACTCCAGGTATATTTTGAAGGTTACAGCCACTAGGACTTGCCGATGGACTAAATATGATGCTTGAAAATAGAGAAGCATCCTGGATGACTCCTCTATTTTTATTCCAAGCAGTGGGATGACAGTGGTGCCATTTGCTGATTAGGGAAGACTTATGGAAAATTCGGTCAATACAAAGAATGGGACTTTGAAGAACCTCCTGAACTCTGGAATTACCAAAAGCTTAGTAAACCCTTTACCAATTAGGTTCCCAGAAACGAATGCCACGGGCAGTGTTAATTAACAGGAGTTTCACTGAGTGAGAGGCTTGTCCTTAGAATTACAAAGATGCCCTTTGAACTACAACTCACATCAGAATCACTAAGTATTCAGTCCACGGACTGGGAGCAGAAATTTTAATCGATTAGTAATGGAACAAGAATGAATTTCTGGTGAAAACACAAATGGCCCCTGGCCAAGTGACTATCTATCAGCTGATCACTTGAGATGAGCTTGCTGGTATGATGCTGAGGAAGGTCTATGTGTCTTGTCTGAGATGTGACAGCCAACAGCAGTATCACTGAAATCAGTAACAGTGCCATACTCCTCATCACTGATTGACAAACATTCCAGAGGAAAGAACTGGGACTTAGAAGACGTGGAGTTTAAGGCCTGTTTAGGCACTGCCTGGCTGCGTACAACAAACAAATTCTCTGAACCAGAGTAAGAGCAGGATAAAGGACCTGGGAAAGATCACCTTATGCCTTAGTTTCTCTTGGAGGTTAACCTTAATTAGATGATGAGCAATGTTTCCATCTAAATCAGGCACACTCTGTGGGCTTTCAGTGCTGGGTCCATCCCGCAGACCCTGGTGGAGCAATGGATGAAAGGAGAATTCAGACACAGGTATGCAGTGTAAGAGCAGCTAGAGGGCTTCTCGGTACTAGTGGCCGAAGAAGAGAGCAGCCCAAAACTGCTGGAGCTAGAGCCAAAAGCCTGGAGCCAAGATAATCTGCATGTAATTAACATGCTGTCCCCCTGTTTCAGGAAGCAGTCACCTGTGCAGATGATCAAAGGCTGGTTTCTGGATGACATAGTAAACAAGTCTATTTACAATAACTTCCCCTACATTTCCTTGTACCTACTACTTGCCCTCTGCCTCAGGGTGAGAGAACGGCTGCCTTCAGCTTATTCTCCCCCAAAGCTATGCAGAGTCTTCTGACCTTTCAGAAGCCCAGCTGATTGAGACTTGAGATGGGGATGGTGATGCTGACATCAACAGGAGCCAAGTGTGCACGTGGGGGAAGCAGGCCTGGCTGGGAGTGGGCACAGTGTGAAGATCCGCAGAGTTTCAGGTGATGGATGAGTGTGTGGACTCTGAAGTCAAGCGGCCTCTGGGAAGTGCTGCCATGCCTGTGTTGCAGGTGGGGACACTGAGGCTCAGGGACATCCAAGGACTTGCCCCAGGTCCCACAGACAACTAGTGGCAGAGCAGAAAGTTGAAGCCAGGTTGGCCTGGCTCTAGAAACCAGTGCTCCTAACCCTGTGCTTTAGAGGAGCTTTGCCATCTATGGTCTCTGATGTGTCACCTCCTAGACCTCTCTGCTCAGACTGGCCAAGACAAGAACAGGACCTGATGTTCCCATTCAGGAAGAAGCTGACTGACCTTCCACCTCTGATCCCCTCGCTTTTGCCACATGGAAACAGCCAGAAATGGCATCAATCAATCAGACTATCTCCCATCTTCCCCTCCCTCTTTACCTTACTTTCTTTCCCTCTCCCTCCCTTTCCCCTCCCTTTTCTCACTGTCTCTCCCTCCCCTCCCTTCCTCTGTCCCAATTACGATATCCTTTCTCAGAGCCAAAGCCAAGAACAAGATGTATAAATAAGGGTTAATTCCAGAAATACAAAGCAATTAAGTGATCTATCACATTAACACTGTGAAGAACACACACACAGACACACACACGAAATCCCATTCATTGATGCAGAAAAGGCATTTGATAAAATTAAACAGCCACTAATGACAAAAATTTGAGGCAAACTAGGAATAGAATGCAATTCCTTTACTCCAGTAAAAAAAGCATCTAAAAGTACTAATAGTTAACAACATACAGATTGAATGTTTTCTCTTTAAAACAAAAAGAAAAAGATGAGTTTGTTTGTTCTTACCACTACTATTCAACATAGTGATGAAGTCCTAGCCAGTGCAATAAGACAAGACAAATAAGTAAACAGGCATGCAGGTTGGAAAGGAAGAAATAAAATGCTTCTGTTTACAGATAATAAAAGTATCTTCATAGGAGATTTCATGCAATCTATATAAAAATTGCTAGAAACATAAGAGGAATTAGTTGTGGAAGGTTGTAGAATACAAGGGCAATGTGAAAAAGCAGCGTATTTCTATCTGAATGAGGAATTGGAAACTGAATTTAAAAACATACCATTTAGAGCAGCAACAAAAATGAAATACTTACATATAAATCTAACAAAACACAGATACTGTCTGTATGCTAAAAACTACAAAATGCTGATAAAACAAAATGTAGTATACGGCATTCATTAATTTTAATCAACATCAGAAAATGAAAATTCTCCCCAAATTTATCAGTAAGATTAATGCTGTTCCTTTCCAAATCTTAGCAGAAAATTTTTATAGACATATGAACTTATTTGAAAATGTATAAAGACTGTGGAAATATAATAGTGAAAACAATTTGTAAAAGTACAGTCAGAAAAACCATGTTGTCTGATGTTACAACTTTGTATATAGCTACAGAGGATTTCCCAACCTAGACGCTGTGGAATCAGATAACTCCAGCGATTGTGCAGACCTTTACCCACTAGATGCCAGTAGCAATACCCACTATCAAATCATGACAATTAAAGTTGTCTACAGATGGTGCTAAATGGTTAACTGTGTGGCAGAATTACCCCAGATGAGAACAATAATTGTTAAGACATTATGATTGGCAGAGGGGCCAACACATAGGTCAATGGAGCAGCATAGAGGCCCCAGAAATATAACCACATAACTATAGCAAACTAATTCTTTTACACAGATGCAAAAGCAATTCGATGGAGAAAAGATAGTCTTCTCAATAAATAGTGTTGAACAGATATCCACATGCAAAAACATATAAATAGAATAAAATAAAAACCTCAATAAACAACTTAATTCTTAAACCTCACACAAAATCTACCTCAAAAGGGATCATATATCTAGAAATAATATGAAGAACTATAAAGCTTTCAAGACAAAATTTATTGTGGCCTGGGGTTATAATAAAGGGTTTTATTTCTTTGGCATAACACCAAGTACATAACCCATAAAAGAAAAATTCAGTAAATTAGACATTGTGAAAACTAAAACCTTTTGCTCTGTAAAAGAAACTATAAAGAAAATGAAAATACAAGCTATAGGCTGAAATAACATATTTGTAAATTGCATATCCAACTAAGCTTTCACATTTAAAATATATAAACAACTCACAAAACTCAATAATAAGCAATCTAACAGCCTGATTAAAACATGGGCAAAAGACTTGAACATTTCACCAAAGAATACATTCACATAGCAAAAAAGCAAATGAAAAAATGTTCAACATCACCAGCTAAAGGAAAATGTAAGTTAAAACCGCAGTGACATGCCCGTACCTCCCTATTAGAATCGCATGTTGCACATTGGCCAGTGCTGATGACGATATGAAGCAACTGAATCTCTCAGGTGTTGCTGGTGTAAATGCAAAATGGTACAACTGGTTGGCAAAACATCTGACACTTTCTTATACAGTTAAACCCATCACATGGCCCAGTATGTGTACCCCTATTAATTTAGCCCATATAAACAAAAAAGATATGTCCACAAAATTGTGTACACAATTGTTCATAGTAACTTTATTTGCAGAACTAAAAACCCTAAACAATTCAAATGCCCTTCAGTGGGCAAACGATGAATTGTGTGATATCTGTAAATGGAATAGTATTGATAAACACAATAACATGGATAGATCTCAGTGATCATTATGCTGAATGGAGAAAGATTAAAAATATACTTACTATATTACTTTGTTGTTAGAACATCCTAAAAATGACAAATCATAATGTGGAGGACCGATGAGGTGTTGTCAGGCATTAGGGTTATAAATAGCTGCACCCTTTTTCTATATCTGATCGTGGCGATGGTTATATAACTCTATGCACGAAGAAAAAAATCATAGAAATTTACACGAACCAAACAAAACCCAACAAAACAAAACCACAACACAGTGCATTGAAAAATTCATGACATTATAAAAAGTCTATAATGTATCAATATCAATTTTCTGATCTTGAAAATTGTGCTGTGGTTATACAAGATCTTATCATTGGGACAAACTGGTTAAAGAATACATGGGACCCCTCTACCCTAATTTTATAACTAAAATACAGTCTAAATTATTTCAAAATAAAAAGGTAAAAATAAATAGGTACAAATTTAGACATAATTTAGTCTCACGAAGAAATTCTACATTTAGTTGTCTATCCAAGAGAAAATGAAAGATGTCAACACAAATTCTTCTACACTAGTATTTATAGTATTATTAATTAGAAGAGTCACACAGTAGGAAAAAATGCCCATCGACTGATGAGTTGATAAACATATATGATATTTACACACATTAGCATACTATACAGCAAGAAACTGCATAAAGCTCTTATGCATGCTACAACATGGATGAACCTCAAAATTATTACATTAGGTGAAAGAAACGACACAAAATACCACATATTGCAAAATTCCATTTATATAAAAAACCCAGAAAAGACAAGTCTGTAGAGACAGAAATTAGATTCATGGTTACCAGGGGCAAAATAAGCAAGGCGGCAAACAGGCATGCATGAGCTTCCGGCGATGATTCGAAATTTTCTAGAATTGGATGGTGGTGATGGGTGCACAACAGTGTACCCTTACTAAAAATCATTTAATTGTACCATGTAGAGAGGTGAATTTTATGGTGTGTAGATTACGATAAGGTGTTTTTGAAAATATTAATAGAAAATCAAATGCATGTGAGATTAGTGGACATCCTCTACACAGCCTATCTCCTGCCTGGTGCCCAGGAGGTGTCCACCACATGGCACCTGTTTTTAATGTCACCTTCAAAGCCACATTTAGTATAAAAACATGGTGTAAAAGAGGACTGGACTCTCCTCCATAAAGTACTTGACACAGCTGAAACTCTCCTTCCCTGCAGAGAGGGTAGGATCTTAGAACCATCACCTGCCAAAGGGGACATTTTCCAGAGTTGAAGGCGGTTCTGGGGAAAATGGGAAACATCTCCCCCAAGGTCCACAGTGACCCTTCCCTTGGTCTTTTCTAAATGCTCTTGCTTCTTGTCTGTCTCAGGAAAGAATCCACCAGCTTTTCCAACAGTCTAAATGCATAAAGGCAGGATTACTTCACCCCAGGATCTCAGAGTTTATGCCTGGTATTTAATCATGGTGTTCAAGCTTGGTATTTCATCATGGAATAGAATTCTACCTCCTTCATGAAAAAAATTTTACAAAAAGAAAAAATAGAACTCTGTTCCTTGGCAGAAAACCTTGCTGACATCCCTGATGCCATGAACTGGGCCTCCTTCATCCAATGCCAGTTTTCAGCCCGGTGCCAGCACGCAGGCCCTCGGTCAAGGTGTGTGTTAGGAATGACTGACGAACAACACCTTCAATCTCAGCAGCATTCATTTCACAGTTTAAAAGAACATGAGGAATACTGTGAACTAATCACTGGATTAATCTCATCCGTCCTCTAGATCACATTGAAATGAGAATAAATGAGCAAAAGGTTGGGAGCTCACAACCAAATAGGGCTATCAGCAGATAAAAGATGCCAATCATCTCTGGGGATGGAAAGAATTAGATGGCTTGTTAGTGACCAATGGAGCAAGAAAGATAAGCCTAGCATAGATCCCCAGCAGAGAAACAATAACAGAAGGTAAGAATTAGGACCTATAAGAGGTTACCAATGTTACAAACTTGGCCATGAGGAAAAAACGACAAAACTAATGAATATCTAACAGCAAAAGTCTCAGAGTACCATTTCTTCCACTTTCAAAACAGGAAGTCAATCCTATGGGCTAAAATTGTGTCATGAAAGGAACAGAAGTGGGCGGTTATGGGGTGGAGGTGCCAGCAGCCACTGTGATCGTAACAATAATTCAATTGCTCCACACTTTTATCTATTTTTCTCTGAAGCTTTTCTTTTTCAGCATTACCCGGGTGTTTTAAAAATTAATGGCCAGTGTTTTGGCTTATGCCTGTAATCCCAGCACTTTGGGGGCCAAGGTGAGTGGATAATGAGGTCAGGAGTTCGAAATCAGCCTGGCCAACGTGGTGAAACCTCATCTCCACTAAAAATCCAAAAAAAATTATCTGGGCATGGTATTGCATACCTGTAATCCCAGCTACTCGGGATGCTGAGGAAGGAGAATCGCTTGAACTCAGGAGGCTGAGGTTGCAGTGAGCTGAGATCTCACCATTGCACTCCAGCCTGAGCAGCAGAGCAAGACTTTGTCTGGGAGTTGGGGAGGAATTAAACATGTATTATTGTCAGTTAATATTTTTGTGGGTTTTTTTTGGTATTTTTCAACATTATTGAGGTATAATTCACATATAAAAGTTGTATATGTTCAAAGTGTACAATGTGATGTTTTCATAAACATTTACCTTGTGAAATGATTAAGACAAGCTCATTGACATATCCATGAACTCATATGTTAACCGTTACTTTTCTTTTTTGTGTGGTGGGAATACTTAAGGTCCACTCTCTTAGTAAATTCCCAATAAAAAGCAGGTTGTTAACCACAGGCATCATGTTGCTCGTTAGGTCTTCAGAACTTACTCATTTTGTCACTGCAAGTCCGCACCCTTTGGCCACTAACTTCCCTTTCCCCCATCCCACCACCCCTGGTAACCATTCTTCCACTGTTTATATAAAAGTTTGACTTTTTAGATTTCACATAGAGGTGATATTGTTCAGTGTTTGTCTTTCTTTGGCTTATTTCACCCAATATAATGTCCTCCAGGTTCATCTATGTTGTCTCAAATAGCAGATTTCTTTCTTTTTCTTTTTTAAGGCTGAATAAGGTAAGTTGATACAGCCATTATGAGAAGCAGTATGAATGTTTCTCTAAAAATTAAAAATAGAACTACCATATGATCTACGATTCCCACTTATAGTTATATATCCAAAGGAAATAGAATCACGACCTCAAAGAGATCTCAGTACTCACATGTTCGTTGCAGAATTATTTACAAGAAATGGTAATGACTAAGGTGCCCGTGGATGGATTAGTGGTAAAGAAAATGTGATCACACACACACACACACACACCCCATATACAATGGAATACTGTATTTATAATAAAACACATCAACTCTACTTTCTTTGTCTTTTTATAATCATAAACACAAACGAACGCTTTCACAAATAGAGTACAACTTAGAGAGTAGGATTTCATTGTTATCCTGTCCCTGTATCATCTACTTGTCCATCCGTCTAATGGTCATATTGGAGGGCGCTGTGCTTAGAATTTTTTTTCTTCCTACGTTTAATAATTTTATAATGAGCATGCATCATTTTAAATAAAAATAATAAAGCGTCTTAATTTTGGCTGAAGCAGGCTGTCAGGTGCCAGGGGTCAGGGGCTGCGCTGAGCGCTGGCTCGGGCTGCAGGCGGGAGCCCTCCTTTGCTCACACTCGCGGGGAAGCGGGGATCCCTGGAAAGTGAGTTCACAGGGAGAGGGCGGGCAGGTGCTCCGGAGCCTCCGGGGGGAGGGGAGGGCGCGCGGCCGGCGCGGCCACAACCCGGTCTGCGGCGCCATCTAGCGGGCGCGCCGGGACCGTCGCCCACGAGGCCCTGCCTCGGAGAAGAGGCTGATGCCAATCAAAAACTCCATCTCGCCCGGGCGCTGTGGCTCACCCAGCACTTTGGGAGGCCGAGGCGGGCAGATCACGAGGTCAAGAGATCAAGACCATCCTGGCCAACATGGTGAAACCACCATCTCTACTAAAAATACAAAAATAATTAGCTGGGCGTGGTGGCGCCCGCCTGTAGTCCCAGCTACTGGGGAGGCTGAGGCAGGAGAACTGCTTGAACCCGGGAGGCGGAGTTTGCAGTGAGTCGAGATCGCGCCACTGCACTCCAGCCTGGCGCCTGGCAACAGAACAGGACTCTGGGAAAATGTGGCACATATACACCATGGAATATTATGCAGCCATCAAAAACGATGAGTTCGTGTCCTTTGTAGGGACATGGATGAACCTGGAAACCATCATTCTCAGCAAACTGACAGAAGAGCAAAAGATCAAACACTGCATGTTCTCACTCATAGGCGGGTGTTGAACAATGAGAACACATGGACACAGGGAGGGGAGCACTACACACTGGGGTCTGTTGAGGGGAAATAGGGGAGGGACGGTGGGGGATGGGGAGCTGGGGAGAGATAGCATGGGGAGAAATGCCAGATATAGGTGACGGGGAGGAAGGCAGCAAATCACACTGCCACGTGTGTACCTATGCAACAATCTTGCATGTTCTTCACATGTACCCCGAAACCTAAAATGCAATAAAATAAATTAAAAACAAAACAAAACAAACAAAAACAAACAAACAAACAAAAAAAAACTCCATCTCTACTCCTTGTCAAAGTCAAGTCATTTCATGAAAGGCTTGCTGGGCTCTGCAATTAGCTATGCAACAAAAAAGAGTGTTTAGAAACATGCCCTCGCTGTTTCTCTCAGGCGGGGCTGATGTGCAGCTGGAGTCCCCTGGGATAAGGGGTGGGAGTCATGGGAGAGGCTGTGACAGCCATGAGTCTTCTCACTGTCAGGGACCATGCCACCCTTGTAACTAAATCCCTTCAACTTCACCACTACACTTGAGCATCTCCTTTTAAAGCGCACTGAAATCCTAATTTTACAAGAGCTGCTGTAATTTATAACATGCTTTACATCCTGCTGTACGTATGTCATTTCCTCACTTAACCCTCAAAGTAACCCAAAGAGGTTGTTCTAGGAATTCTATTACCCACTCTGCAGCAAAAAAGGCCAAGTCCTCAGAAAGCCAAGGATCAGGTCTGAGATCATAAGACTTAAGTAACGCGTGAGCCAGGATTTAAACCAAGGGGTCTTGACCTCACTTCACCAGGAACGTTTCCACATTGCTCCTGCTGTGGAGAAGAGATTGTTCCTTTATTGAACGATACAGAAGGAGAGAAATATCTCGTGGGCAAGGGCTCGGGTTTGGCATTTCTTAGCAGAATCTCAGAATGAAAGGAGACTGCATTGCAATCAGGGAGCACCTGGAGCTCTTCCCCTGCTCATAAACACACACCTATTTGTAACTCCACACTGTGATTCAGTAGTCTAGCTCACCTGTCAACAGTAAAGGTTACTTTTTAAAGAAAGTTACTGCCTCGGAATGTAGAATCGTGATTATTTTACCACCTTAAAGCAGGTGTAAAACAGCAGCATAAAATCGCTCACATAATTGTTCTCAGTTTTGTGATTCAGGGCTTTCCACCCAAAAAAGCAGAACAATTCCAGGGCGGGAGTCGCTGATGGGTATGCTGCGCGACCGCCTTTTTCTGTGAGATAGGTCACAAATATTAATGGTATTGACGGAGCCTTTAAAAATTTGTCATGTCACATCCAAGCCATTGAAGCACCCGGAATTCCACCACTTTGTTACTCTGACTGACAACCACCCCCGTTTCCTTCCTGAATTCCTTTAGTTTGGTCTGTTTTTTCCTTTCACCTTCAGAAATTATACATCAGCAAAGGTTTTCCCGAGTAGTTGCAGGTCAGCTGAACGTAATATCTTAAGAGGCTTTTTCCCTTTTTCTTTTCTGCTTAGCTGAGGTCAACCTGCATTCTGGGATCAGTCCTTTTGGGCATATATATTTTTATTAAATATATTATTAAATATGTTTTAATTAAAATATTTTTATTAAAAATATATATTTAATATATTTTTATTAAAATATTTTAATTAAAAATATTTTTGAGATGGAGACTGGTTCTGTCATCCAGGCAAAATTGCAATAGCACTGTCTCAGCCATTACAAGTGATCAAGTGTCAACGGTCACTTGAACCTCCACCTCCCCTGTTCAAGTGATCCTCCCATCTCGAGTAGCTGGGATTACAGGCACACCACCATGCCCAGCAAATTTTAATGTTTTTGAAGAGATGAGGTTTTGCCATCTTGGCCAGGCTGGTCTCAAACCCCTGACCTCAGGTGATCCATTCACCTTAGCCTCTCAAAGTGCTGGGATTACAGGCCACAGCCACCACACTCAGGCTGCTTTTGTATTTGTTTTTATTTTATTTTTTTATTTTTTGAGGGAGATTCTGTCTCCACCAAAAAAAAAAAATGAATTTGACAAACTGATATTTATCATCTGCAGCATGAATGATGTTTATAATGCTGCCTGTGTTTGTTTAAAACTCTAGAATTCTTTTGGTTACCTCCCCTAAATAAGCATTTGGAATCAATTTGGCAAACACTGGGGTGCCTGGAAGCTTTTTTTTTTTTCTAAAAAAAAAGAAAGAAAGAAAGAAGGAAAAAAAATAATAATAAAAAAAATGAAGGAGAGGAAGAAAGAGAAAGAGGAAGAGGGAGAGAAAACGAGGGTGTTGCTTTATTGCCCGGGCTAGAATGCAGTCTAAAAACGGGTATGCCTATAATTGTGCTTAATAATAGAGACATAAAAAAAAATGAGAGAAGAAAATAACAAACCAGCAGCCAACCAATATTTCATTTAAACCTGTAAATAGATGTGATATGGCACTGATAAAAGTGTATATTTTATGTATTTAAAGTGGAGAGTTCTATAAATGTTAATTAAGTTTACTTGTTGTGGATCTGAGTTCAAATCCTGGATATCATTGTTAATTTTCTGTCTCATTGATGTGTCTAATATTGATGTTGAAGTCTCCCACTATTATTGTCTGGGAGTCTAAGTCTCTTTATAAGTCTTATATATTTGGGTATTCCTGTATTGGGTGCATATATATTTAGGATCTTTAGCTCTTCTTGGTACATTGATCCTTTTATCATTATGTAATATCCTTCTTTGCTTCTTTTGATCTTTGTTGCTTTAAAGCAACTCCTGCTTTTTATTTATTTATTTATTTTTGCTCTCCAGTTGGTTGGTAAATCTTTCTCCATACCTTTGTTTTGAGTCTTTGTGTATCCTTGCATGTGAGATGGGTCTGGATGCAGCATACCGATGGGTTTTAGCTTTTTTTGCCCGTCTGTGTCTTTGGATTGGGGGATTTAGTTGATTTAGTCGGAGACAGATCCAAGATGGCTGATCACTAGCAGCTCGGGATTGTAGCTCCCAGTGAAAGCACAGAGAACGAGAGGATGTCACACTTTCAGACAAATTTTTCTTGCTCACGCACCAGGAGATTCCCAGAGGAGGAGCCCCACGGGTCGCCAGCGTGACTCTTGTGGCCAGTGAGGCGGTTTTGCTGCTGCCTTGGTGTGGTGGTTCTTGGTGCAGAGTCAGAAAAGCACCATCAATCTTAACGCCGCTGTTTCGGCCAGCGCAGTGGGTTGCTCAGATTTTAGCGCTGGGAATCAACAAGTTGGACGTCCACTCAGAAACCCAATTATAAAGACCACAGATGGATAAATTTATAATGAAAGGAAGAAAACAGCCTAAAAAGGCTGAGAATACCCAAAATCAGAACGTCTCTCCCTCTACAGAGGATCACAGTTCCTCATCAGCAACGGAACAAGGCCTGATGGAGAATGAGTGTGTTCCATTAACAGAAGCAGGCTTCAAAAGGTGGATGATAAGAAACTTCTGTGAATTAAAAGAACTTGTTCTAATCCAATGCAAAGAAATTAAGAACTTTGAAAAAAGGCTTGACGAAATGTTAACAAGAATACACAATTTAGAGAGGAATCTAAGTGAATTAATGGAGCTGAAAAACACAATACGAGAACTTAGCGAATTATGCACAAGTTTTAACAGCCGAATCGATCAAGAAGAAGAAAAGATATCAGAAGTCGAAGGCCAAATTAATGAAATAAAACAAGAAGGCAAGATTAGAGAAAAAAGGATAAAAAGGAACGAGCAAAGTCTCCAAGAAATATGGGACTATGTGAAAAGTCCTAATCTACGTTTGATAGGTGTACCTGAATGTGACAAAGAGAATCAATCCAAGCTGGAAAATACACTTCAGGATATTATTCAGGAAAACTTTCCCAACCTAGCAAGGCAGGACAATATTCAAGTCCAGGAAATACAGAGAACACCACAAAGATATTCCTCAAGAAGACCAACCTCAAGGCACATAATCGCCAGATTCACCAGGGTTGAAATGAAGGAGAAAATACTGAGGGCAGCCAGAGAGAAAGGTCAGTTTACCCATAAAGGGAAGCCTATCAGACTCACAAATGATCTCTCAGAAGAAACCCTACAAGCCAGAAGAGAGTGGGGGCCAATATTCAACATCCTTAAAGAATAGAACTTTCAACCCAGAATTTTACATCCAGCCAAACTAAGCTTCATAAGCGAAGGAAAAATAAAATCTTTTGTGAACAAGCAAGCACTCAGAGGTTTCATCACCACCAGGCCTGCTTTACAAGAGCTTCTGAAAGAACCACTACACATAGAAAGGCACAACCAGTATCAGCCTTTCTAAAAAATACCAAAAAGTTAAGAGCATCAACATAATCAAGAATTTACATCAACTAATAGGCAAAACAGCCAGCTAACATTAAATGGCAGTATTAAACTCACATATATTATTATTAATTCTAAACTTAAATTGCTTCTGTATTTTTAATGTGTGTTAGGAAATGGTGTAGCATCTGATCCCTGCTATGGAAGTGGTTTGATATTCAGTTCCCTGCAAGTGCTCACTGGTGCTCATGTGTGTTACCTGTGAGTGGCTGAATTACATTGGGTCCTCTAGAAAAGCAGCCATCCACCCTGCAGTAACTGCATACAGTGACATTTACAAAGTGCATGCCCTTAAATATCACCCAACAAAGACAGTTATTGCTGGTTATTTGAAGAGCATTTGCACCAGCAGGCAGGAAAAGAGATACTGTAAAGATGCTGAGACAAGAGGGGTTTCCGTATGAGGAGTGGAAGGAATCCAGTCAAGGATCCAGCAGCCTGTATGCCTAACAGAAGTTTGTCGATCAAAGACGACATGACAACAAATCACAGGAAGCCACACTGCCACCACCCACAGGCTGCCCTCTGCGCTTGAACAGCATCTATTTGAGATTTCTTCTCCTGTGATGGTTTCTGGCTTTCTTTCTTCCCAGGGGAGGTCAATTTTGTTCATGTTACACTGGCTGCATTTCTCTGACAGGAGCTGATATTTACTTGGAGAATTTTTCTGCCAAAGCACTGATTTGTGCGTGGTTTTAAATACTCATTGCTGGAACCTGGCAAGTTTGAGGGTGCGGTGGTGGTGTGTGTATCATGATGAATCTCTTGATTTACTATAAAATTGGTTCTGGAATGACCGCATGTTATTGGAACTATTGAAAAGAGTGACACCAGTGTTGGTAGTCTCTCTCTCTCTCTTTTATTTTGGGGGGGGGGTCTTTTTTTCTTCATTTTTAAATTTTTAATTGATAATAACTATATATTTATGGAGTTAAATATGATGTTTTGGTATATGCATAGATTGATGATTATATCAAGCTAATTAACATAACCATCTCCTCCAATACTTACTATTTTTGTAGTGAAAACATTTAAAATCATTCTTTTAGCAATTTTTAAGTCCTGTGATTTGTGACTACTTGGATGAACCTAGAGGATATGATGCTAAGTAAAATCAGCCAGACACAGACAGACAAAAAGACCACATGATCTCACTTACACGTTGAATCTGGAAAGGTGGGATTTATTTACTTTTTAATTAGACCTTTTGACTGTCTCCAAATCTCATAAACCACTGAAAGGTAGCCTTCCTGGAAGAATCCTGTCTACTGATATTAGAGTCATGTAGCTCCTTGACACTTATTTTATTTTTTACTTGTAAACATTTTATTTTTCAGTAATTGTAGACCCACAGGAAGTTGCAAAAGTGGTGAAAAGAATCTTAAGTAAGCTTCCACCAGTGTTGATGTCTTACAGAGATATTGTGCATCACCAAAGCCAGACTATTGACACAGATATTTTTTCAAAAATTTTAACATTTTCAAAAATTTTCAACCTGCATTCACTTGAATGTGTGTGGTTCTATTTACAGTTTAAACACATTCAAACAGATCTGTGTAGCAAAGAGCAAAATTAGATACAGGACTCGTCCATCATTGCGAGAGATCCATTTTGTGGTCTCTCTTCATATTCACACCCACCAACCTTCTGCCCATTGGTCTTGGCAGCAAGTACTCTGTTCTCCATCTCCATTGTCTTGTTATTTCCAGAATGTTCTATAAATGGAATTTTACAGTGTGTAATCTGCTTGGATTGGTATTTTTCACTAAGCAGCATAATATCTTCCTAGTCCATCCAGGTAGTTCTCCATATCTTGTCATTCTTTTTCATTGCTGAATAGTATTCCTTTTTGTAGATGCACCAGTGTATGTCCAACCATTAGCCCACTGAAAGGCATTTGGATTGTTACAGTATTTTGCCAATATAAGTGAAGGTGTTATAAAATATGCTTTCAGGATTTTGTGTGAACATTAAGTTTTCATTTATCTGGGATAAATGCCAAATAATGTGATGATGGCTGGTCTGTTTGGTAAGTAAACGTTTAATTTTATAAGAAACTTTCAAACTGTTTTCCCAAGTAGCTATTAATATTACATTCATTCCAGCAATATAGAAGCATCCTTACCAGCACTTGGTGGTGTCACTGGCTTTTTATGAGACCCATTCTGACGCCTGGTACTTCATTATGGTTTTAATTTGCATTTCCCTAATGGCTAATGATGTTGAACATTTTTTTTTCATGGGTTTGTTATTCATATCTCTTCCCTGGTGAAATATCTATGCCTCCCTCCCATTTTTAAATTGTATTTTTGTGTGTGTGTGAGACATGTCTCATTCTGTCGCCCAGACTAGAGTGCAGTGGTGTAATCTCTGCTCACTATAGCCTCCATCTCCTAGGCTGAAGCAATCCTCCCTCTTCAGCCTCTCAAGTAGCCACCACAGTCATCTGATTTTTTTATTTGTGTTTTTTATAGAGACAAGGTTTCACCATGTTGTCCAAGCTGGTCTCAAATACCTGGATCCTGCCTCTGCCTTCCAGAGTGCTGCGATTACAGACATGAGCCCTCACACCTCCCCTACTTGTATTGTTTTTATCCTCATTGTCTTTCTTGTTGAGTTTTTTCTTGGTCTTTTTATAGCCTAGGAGTAAAGCATTAATCATACACGTGGCTTACAAATCTTTAAGCTCATGAATTATTTTTCTTATTCTGTAAACAAAGGTGATCCTCAAGGAAAAGTTTTAAATTTTGATGAAGTGCAATTTACCACCCCGGTAAAGTATTTATTTTAAGGATCACACTTTTGGTGTCATGTCTATGAACTCTTCACCTAGCATAGCTCCCAAATACATTTTCTTATTTTTTTATTCACAACCACCAATCTGTAAGTTCTACAGTTTTATATTTAAATGTGTCTCCACCCTTTGACAGATGTGGTGGCATGTGCCTGCAATTCCAGCTCCTTGGGAGGCTAAAGAGGGAGGGTCAATGGAGCCTAGGAGTTTGAGTTCAGCCTGGGCAACATGGCAAGAGCCCATCTCTCAACATAATAAATAGACAAATAAATCTCCCCACTTTAATATGGCCTCTTTCTGCCAAGCTGTGGCCTCTTTCAAATAAGAATGCTAATCAGTGCTGACTGGGACAACCCCCATCAGTTTTAACCCAGAACTCAATGATCCCGGTAGCTTGAATTCAGCATTTGACTCATTTATTCAACAACTATTAACTGAGATGGGCATTTTCCCAGGTGCTGGAAGCATAGATGTGGACAAAACTGACCGAGACCTCAGGCTCATTGATTTCCCCTTCTGGTGAGGAATATTGATGATTAACCCTAAATTTCATACGAAGATAGGCCTGTGAAGAACAAAGAATAAGGTAATGGGATGGACAGACAGCCATAGGCACGAAGGGGTCCAGGAGACCTATTTAGATTCCGCTGACAGTTGAGTTGAACTCTGAGTGAAGAGGAAGAACCAGACATGGGGAGATGTAGGGAAAGAGTGTTTATGACAAGAAGAGCAGAGCACAAAGAGCTGTGGGTGCAGAATTTACTGCTGGACAAACGGTTTTCATTTGCAAAGATGTTGATTCCAAACTGAGTGACAGGTGATGAAAACTGGACATATTGCTGTCATACCCCGGCACTTTATCCCAGAAAGGAGAGTCAAGCCAGTGCAGAATACATTCAGATCTCTCCTGGGTTTGACAAACAGAACTATAAATATGACACTGCCAGGCACACACAAGGCAAGGCAAGGCCAAAGCCAAGGCCGAGGCAAAGGTCAGACTCAGCCTGTAGAGATATGGTGAACTGCTCTGAGACTCAGACAGTTTCTACTTATGTGGGCAGTGGGAGGAAGAGTACTCACAGGTACCAGCTCTCAATGGCTGTGGGCAGTGGAGGGAAGAGTACTCACAGGTACCGGCTCTCAGTGGCTGTGGGCAGTGGAGGGAAGAGTACTCACAGGTACCGGCTCTCAATGGCCCTCGTTCCACACAGGAAAGGACAACGTTGAACACAGAAAGTGTGGTGACTGCATTGCAAGCCATGGAATATGCTGCTGCTGAGAAGCCAACCCTCAACTGCAGCTGAGGAATTTCCTATTCTGCAGCTCCTAGGGAGGCCTGACAGGCAACTGATACCTCATCAGAGCCTGGAATGTGATGAGAAAGTCCCTCATGGCAGCCTCTCAGGACATATAGGGAGGTAAGTGGGAGATGGTCTCAGAGTGGCTATTTTTTGTCAGGGTCTCACCGTCATCCAGACTGGAATGAATTGGTGCCATCATGGCTCACTGCAGCCTCAACCTTCTGGACTCAGGTGATCCTCCCACCTCAGCCTACAGGGTAGCTGAGACTACAGGCACATGCCACCATGCCTGGCTAATTTTTGTATTTTTTAGAGACAGGATTTTGCCTTGTTGCTGAAGCCGGTTTTAAACTCCTGGGTTCAAGTGATCCTCCTGCCTTGGCCACCCAAAGTGATCAGGCATAAGCCATCACACCTGACATCAGAGCAGCTCTTCTTAAGCCCCCCACCCTCCTGTATTCCTGGAAGGCCACAAGGTGTTCCACCAAAACTCACACTAGCTGCAGCTGGAGTCTCTTCCCGTGTGGGCTGCATAGATGGGTCGCCAGGGTGCCTCCAGGATTCCATAGTTGTATAAGCTCTCCCGTGCATTTACTAACCCTATGGTCCCTCCTCCATAGCCCAAAGAGCACTGTCCTTCTTAGGTTCTAGAACCTTGTCCCTTACCCTGTTCTCAGATTTGGTCTCCATCCTGGTCATGCATAGAGCTTCAGCTAAGATCAGAAAATGAAGTCGTCACCTCCAGGCTAGTAAAACACAAACACAGGCAGTTTTGCGGACTCCAGGGCTCTACCCAGCTTAAGGCTGTCAGTTTCCAGCAAGGCTCTTTCAGTCCATCTGCATTTTAGAATTTTCTAATCCACAAGGTACTTGGTGACTCCCTGGGCAAAACCAATTGAAAAGGGGCTGGTTACTTGGCACGCAGAGTTGCTGTCCCCACTATGTAACCCCGATGCATTTCAACAAAACCATCTTCACTTGGTGCAGCACTTGCCCTGAAATGCAGCAGACGGAGAAAATAAAGAATAAGGGCTTCTCAGGAAACAGTTCTGCAATATCCACAAATGAAAAGGGATTACAGAGTAGACCCTAAATAGTTTCCAAGGAGCCATTATGGAAAACAGGTAAATTAAATTAATTTAACTATATTTTCTTTGCTTAAACAAATATGTCTGGAGCTTGGAAAACAGCAGGTTGTAAAAATGCTTAATGTTTCTCTGAATATTAAGCAAATGCAAAAAAGACTCCTTTGTGACACTTTTTCTGAAGCCCAATTTCTTACCATGGCAAGAGGGACGATGCCCACAAAGGTTGACTGGCCGATGAAGACCTCAGAGATGACCAACTCACTCTTGGAGTCCTCGATCTGGATTCTCCCAGCCAGATAATTTGCCAGGCCCTGGTAAGGCCATGTGTGTTGCAAGATTTAACAGAAGGAGCCATTTGTTCTGGAAAACAAACATATTAAGGTTCCATTTAAAGCCTGAGACTCAGCAGAATGTCAAGAATGTAATACATTGCCTCATTCTTCTTTGTCAACCAAAAGAGTGTCTGCCAAGTTCAATAAGTCACATGGTAGCATTGACAGAGCCTAATTCACGGCTGCCCATCAGCAGCCCACAGCTCAGAATGGGCTGACGATCCATCTCCAGGGCTCCATGTTGCAGAAAGCAGGCTGCCTTTCACTGGATGAGTAGCTCGGCCAGCATTTCACCTCTGAAGACGCCATGCACAGCTCTTCCCTCCCCAGCCCAGGCACGGGCATGCCACAGTCCAAGCTCCACACTCAGGAAAGGCCCCCAGATCATTTCATGTAGCTCCACCTCTCCTCCAATCACAAAGCACACCCTGAACCCTGGCTGTTCCTGCTTCTACTTACCTGGGGTCTGTGGACCAGTGGTTAAAACTCTCCAGGCTTTAGAATTTGTGGATAATAGTGGAGACCTCATAGATGGGTGGCAGCATCAGGAGACTGAGAGTGAGAAAGACCTCCACACACTACATGGTTTGCTACATAAACTATGAGCAACATAAGAAGGTACTATGCTGGATTTCTCATTTCAGCAAATGGGATTAGAAGTAATGTGAGGAAATCCCACCTGCCTTAATTCATGTAATGGCCACATCATATGTGTCTTTGGAGGTGGGGGGGCTAAGAAGTTGTTGAATTCATTATATCTGAAAAAGACAAGTGTGATTCTCAGTGTTTTTATGTGCGGGGAGCCCCTTGTCATTGACATGGGCTTGTAAATTGCAGGCTATCACATCAACAGGGAATTCACTGAACAGAGTTAAAACAGAAAGCCATGCAGTGCAGGATTGTGAATGACTCTAGATTTGTTAGGCTGTTTCCATCCCCGTGAATCCAGCTTCACCCAGATCCAAGGAAGGTCATGACAGGGCAGTTGATCCATAAGCTCCACCCAGGCCAGAGCCACACACACCAGCTGCTCCTTCTCTGCCAATGAGCCTGCCTGGACCTACGTGGGCTGAGAAGTCTCTTTCCTGCCTCTGGAGGCCCAGGAAAGGTCTACATTCTGGGCTCCCAACTTACAACGTGTGAGAAAAGAGTTTTGTAAAAGAACCTGCTGCCTGCTGCTTGTCTAACGAAATCTCCTACCATGGACAGCTCCTCTACACTGGGACTTCCTGTAAGAAGGTGGGTGAAGAAACCACAATTATCTGCTTCCTTGCATATGCCAAGAGGTACCAGAAGAACATTAGAATACAGCAATAGCTTTGACAAACTCAAATTTCACTGACCTGTCTAATATCAAATTCTAACCTCAAATGAACCATATTAGAGTTCACATAGGATTGGTCATATCCAAATTTTTCCCACTTAGCTAAGGTTGTAGAAACTTCCAAATGCTGCTCTAATATTGCAGCCATCAACTAGAAGTGACTATTTAAACTGAAATGTGAATTTATTCAAATGACATAGGCAAATGGTCCCAGCTGAGACCAAACTAAGTGTGGGTACATCAGGGCTATGATTTCTCAAATATCAATTGGTACAAGTTATTTTGCATGGGGAAGAAAATTAGCGTTGAATAAAGATTTCTGAACTCATGAAAGGACTGAAAGTTAGTACATATGGGACCGTCTTCCCCACCAGAGGACCCCTATTTACTTGGGTATCTTTAGTGAAAAGACAAAAAAAAAGTTAAGAGCTGAGTTTTGAATGGTGAGTGAGTGGTGATTGTGTCACTGCTGAAAAGAAGCAGGAATCTGGAAACTTAGGTGCCCAGTTTTCAGTTAAGCCTCCTCCCCACCACCATTTCCCATCCACCACATTCCAGGCTAAAGCCTCTTCCCAAGTCACAGGAATTCTCCATGAATCTACCTGTTAAGTTACTTTTTACAAGGGATGCTTGGTCCAGTCAGATCAAATTTTCAGTTTCTCATTGGGCTGCACCGTGCTTTGTAACCAGAACTAAGGAGCTGCTTCTGCTGGGTTCTCAGCATCAGAGAAGCTAATGCCAGGAAAGTGAAGATCCAGTGAGAATAGAAATGGAGTTAATGCCATCTGTCACCAGCCATTTCATCCTGCTAAATTCACACTCTGGTCCTGGGGTAAAAAAAGAGAAGTGGCCAGTCTTTGGGCAAAGAAGGTAGGGTCTGCATGAGATGATCAGCCCTTCTGATTGTAGGCATGTCCTGCTTCTCTCTGACTTCCCAGCCTGTGAGCTGCACCTGCTGCAGAAACCTGCTAAAGTCCAGCAATAAAAATTAAAGTAGAATCACTTCTATATAAAGCTTTTTTCTTTGAGTCATTTTTCTCAATCCAGAGGAAAGGATTCTTGTACTTTTGGGCAGTAGACATACTTGCTAATAAGTCTATTTCTATGGAAGTTTGTTCATACCTATTAATTTCATGATCTATTCTTGATAAGCCTTTCCAGTTTAGAAAAGTGCTTCATAATTCTCTCAATTTAATAATTACAACTGCCTTTGAGGAATTTTGATCAGAGCTTCAGCCATGAGATATGCGTTAGACATTTTTTCCTGGGGTGGAGAAGCTCAGGTGTGAGTGTGTGTATGTCATTGTGTGTGTGCGAGTGTGTGATAGAAGGGGTCGGGTGTGAAGTGGCCACATTACTTGGCTATTTCTCCCTCAAGCTAGAACACACAGGCTTCTTCCAAAAGGACTTTCTTCCCATAAGCCCTGTTTCCCATGCATGCATAAAAGGACACTCATGGACTTTAGTCACCCCATTTCCCACCCTTTACACTCAAACCAACAGTCTCCCCCTTTCATAGGAATTTCCCCACATAGTCACCTGTGTATCCTGCCTCTTAATGGCAGGAGGCCTAAGGATGCCTTCCTTAGAAAGGCTGCTGGCAAGGCTGAGGCTTAGCCGGTGTCTAGGAACTCGGATTTCGGTAGGAGGGCTCCCACCATTCCCTAACTGATGATAGCGGGTCTCTATGCCTAAACTCTTTGTGCAAACAATATGGCTCATGCTGAATGCTTGTTTTCTGTCTAGGAGTCTGAAATTTTGGAATCTGCTGGGCAGGGGACACCTAGGTGACTGGCCCCCAGTAAAAGCCCTGGGCACTGAGTTTCTAAAGTGATTGCTTGTGAAAAGAACATCTCTCAGCCCAGTTTGGTCTCGGCACGCACATTGGCAGAGAAGAAGCGAGCTGGCTTGTGTGATTCAGGCCTTAGGGAGACTGTGGATCAGTTGCCCTGTCATCACCTTTCTTAGATCTGGGTCAAGCTCAATTCATGGTGATGGAAACAGGGGTCATTCACAATCCTGTGCTGGATGGCTTTTTGTTTTAACTCTGTTCAGTGACTTCTTTGTCAGTGCAATAGCCTGCAATTTATAATAATTAGAGGTGTCCTGTGTATTAAAATATTAAGAATAGCCCTTGTATTTTTCACTTATATGGAGCCCACCAACCTTCTTCTCCCCTTCCCCCAAAACACGTACAGCATACAATGTTAAGGGAGAGGGGGAGGAGGAAAGAGGGAGTATACATTATTAGAATATCTGGGGAAAGCAGGCTCAGTCTCCTTCAACTGCAAGTGTCCTGCAGTGAGCCTGGGTTGGGGGATGAGGACCTGTCATTTCCCCACTCAGGCTCAGCATCCAGGCACTTCTTATGATGGGAGCTTCTTTTTACACTGAGTGTGTTTCTAGGCTCTTTTGCAGCCTATCAAAGATGTCTATTGTGTAGGCAATATAGTGTCCAGGCCTAATCCTGCTCCACCTGGTACCCAACCCAAGAACTGTGCTCATCTCTGAGGAACAGCCGACTGTCTGGAACCTACTGAGGCTGAGTTGGACTGGCAAATGTTATATCTGTCTTCTGCATAGTGTCTTCTTGCGTAGGTTTTCATGGATCATTTTGCTTCTAAGCTATTTGTACCCTATGGGCCAACATTAGAACACAGGACGCACCCCACCTCACCCAAATGCTACTCCACTGTAAAAAAGATAAAAGCACAGCTGTTCTATTGAATCTCGGGGAAGGAGACTTATGGCTATGCCTTCTTGGCACTTTCTTTATTCCAATTGGGTCCCCCAGTGCATTTTCTTTCTTTCCTTCTTTTTTTTTTTTTTTTTTTTTTTTTTTTTTTTTTTTTTTTTTTTTTTTTTTTTTTTTTTTTTTTTTTTTTTGAGACAGTCTTGCTCTGTTCCAGGCTGAAGTGCAGTTGTGCTATCTCGGCTCATTGCCACCTCCATCTTCCAGGTTCAAGTGATTCTCCTGCCTCAGCCTCCTAGTACCTGGGATTACAGGCTCATGCCACCAGGCCCGGCTACTAATTTTTGTATTTTTAGTAGAGACGGCATTTCACCATGTTGGCCAGGCTGGTCTCAAACTCCTGACCTTATGTGATCCACATGCCTCGGCCTCCCGACGTGCGTTTTTATGCATCATCTGGTACTGTGGAATACAATATAAAAACCACGGGCTGACCAATCTTAAACTGAATCTTGTGATGCTAATATCTTTAAAGCCCTCTGATTTAGGCCATTATCCCATCTCCTCTACACATAATGTAGTCTTCATCTTTCTTAATAACAGCTCCCGAGTCAGTGCAGTCCACCTCTTTGGTAAGTAGGTCCAAAGCACCCTTGACTTTACTTCCCAAATGAGCATCACTGTTAAGATCACTTGATCAATCTCTGACTCCCCCCTGTAGACTATAGCTCCTTGAGGACTAGGTTATGTGAGGTTATGTGTATATTGCTCCCTGCACTACCTGTAGTGGCTGGCATGGTGCCCGGCAAATTGTAAGAATCCTCTAATCAGTATTTGTTTAATTCCTCGAGTATACTCAAAGCCCTGACAGGATACCCTGCAACATTCTGGGGATGTAATTTGCATCCTGGGAGACAAGAAATGACTAGCTGATTGAGTCTTGAGCCATACCCTCATGCCTAGCTGGTAAGTATATTTATATACACTTGGCTTCATAGAAAACATATCTGTCTCTCTTAGTAAAACATTAGTTCCCAACTGGGAGCAACGTAAACCCTCAGGGAACGTTGGTCAATGATTGGACACAAATTTGATTGTCACAAACTAGGTGGTGCTTCTGGTATCTAGGTAGTAGAGGCCAAAGATGCTGCCCAATGTCCCGCAACACAGCACAGCCATCTCCCCAACACCCACAATGTTCTGGCACAAAATGTGGGTAATGCCATGGCTAAGAAACTCTGCAAAGCACAGTAAGCATTTTAAAGGCCGGAGCCTGTTATTAACACCTTAGACCCCCAGGAGCTGGCACAATAACTGGCATATTTATCAAGAGAGCTCTATTTATTTGTTCAGTGCCTACTAAATGCCAGAAAATGGTAATTCAAAGGCAAACAAAACAAGTCTTCCTTGCCTTTAATAGGTATTAATAAAAAAGTCATGCCAAGTAAAACATAACTGCTATAATAAAAGTCAAACAGAGCAGTTTAATTTTTTAGAGAGTTAAATAGAAAATAAAAACCACAATGAGATACCACCACACACTTATCAGAATGCTTAAAATTAAAAAGTAACAAAATGCCAGTTGTAATGGCTCACACCTACAATGCCAACACTTTGGGAGGCTGAGGCAAGAGGATCACTTGAGCCCAGGTGTTTGAGATCAGCCTGGACAGTGTAGCAAGACCCTATCTACACACACACACACACACACACACACACAGCACACACACACACGCATACACCACACACACACCACACACACACCACACAC
>NW_016107545.1:1950634-1959168 GCF_001604975.1 Cebus imitator | reverse complement strand
CCACACACCACACACACACACACACACACACACACCCACACACACACACACCACACACACCACACACACACACATTCAGCTCTGTGTGGCAGTACATGCCCATAGTTCCAGCTACTTGGTGGGGCTGATGTGCGAGGCTCGCTGGAGCCCAGAAGTTCAAGGCTGTAGTGAGTAATGATTGTGCCACTGCACTCTAGTTGGGGCGACAGAGTGAGACTGTTTCTAAAAAATAAGTCATCATAATAATACCAAATGCTGGGAAGAATGCAAAAAGAGTAGATCCCTTATAGACTTGTAGGTGAACGATACAGAAAGAAATAGGGTGAAGCACACAGGGAATTAGAACTGCAGAGCTGGAGAGCACACAGTAGAACTGGGCGGTCAGAGTGTCACCGGGACGTGACCTTTCAAAAGCTGTCTCCTTTTCACTTTCTATCCTCTCTTTGTATTCATGCCAGTGAGGTGGGATAATCGCTACACTGCCAGCACTACTTTTTTTCTCTTAAGTTAGATTTACTCACTTGGTCAGTAAACGCTGAGGATATGACTGGCTTCCTCTCATCCTTCAGGTCTCAGCTCAAATATCACCTCCTTATCAACACATTCCCTGAACCCCCTCTCATTCTCTCCTATTGTAGTTCATATCCTGTTAGTGCAAAAGTTATTGCAGTTCAGAGTAGTCTTATTTGTAATAGTCTCAGACTAGAAACAAAACCAGTGTTCTTTAACTGTTCAATGTTTAAACAATCTGCACCAGGGAAGCTAAGAAAGGAAAAAAACACACTATTGATGCATGTACCATCCTGGATGCACCTCAAGGGAATCACAATAAATGTGGAAAAAAAGACCATCTCAAAAGGTTTCATACTATGTCTTTTTATATAACATTCTTAAAATGACATATATTAATGTATTACTTTATGTAACAATCTAAAAATAATATAAGGAAGAAGAACAAATTAGGGCTTGTCAGGGGTTAGGGAGGAAGTGGGGAAGGAGAGGAGCGCTCGTGGCTATAAAAGGAGAGAAAGAAAATGTTCTGAATGTTGAGTGTGAGGGTGATGGCATGAGTCTGCGCATGTATACAACTACATAGAATAAATTGCATGGAATAATTCCTATGCACACGTGCAGGTAAAAGTGGCGAATTCTGAATACAGACCATAGATTGTGTCCATTTCAATGCCCTAGCTGAAACGCTGTGCATAGTTATACAAGATGAGACCAATGAGGGAAACTGGGTGAAGTTTGCACAGGATCTCTCTGTGTTATTTCTTACAACTGCATGTGAACTGAAATTACCTCAAAATATAAAGCTTCAGAGGTTAAATAAAAATTTAAATTTGATAGCCATCATTTACTCTCTGCCTCTATGAGTTTGACGTTTTTAGATTCTACAGGCAATAATAATGTATAATTCGAAATAAGAATGAACATGAAATGTGTTAGCACAAAAAATTGAGTAAATGAGTTGATGAATGTATTAATTAGCTTGATGTAAGGATTTCACGTTGTATACATACATCAGAACATCACATTGTATCCCATAAATGTGTACAAAGATTTCTCAATTTAAAATAATATCGATAAAAATAATAATATGACCATTAAATTTGAGTTTAAAAGAAAGATATAATGTAAATAATATAAATTAAAATATGAAAGAATATTAGGTTGGTGTAAAAGTAATTGTGTTTTTGTAGTTATTTGTAATAACAAAAACTTCAATAACTTTTGCACTAACAGGATATGAACTACAAAAGGAGAGAATGAGAGGGGGTTCAGGGAATGTGTTGATGAGGAGGTGCTATTTGAGCTGAGGCCTGAAGGATGAGAGGAAGCCAGTCATATCCTCAGCGTTTACTGACCAAGTGAGTAAATCTAACTTAAGAAAAAAAAAGTAGTGCTGGCAGTGTAGCGATTATCCCACCTCACTGGCATGAATACAAAGAGAGGATAGAAAGTGAAAAGGAGACAGCTTTTGAAAGGTCACGTCCCGGTGACACTCTGACCGCCCAGTTTTACTGTGTGCTCTCCAGCTCTGCAGTTCTAATTCCCTGTGTGCTTCACCCTATTTCTTTCTGTATCGTTTAACTTCTAATATATCGACTTCGATATGGTTATGTGTGAGGTCTCCATTCCTGTACTAGAATGAAATGCCTTGAAGGCAAGAATTTTTGCCTGTTTTGCTCACTGATGTATCCATAACTTAGAAGCCTGCCTGGGACGTAAGAGGCGCTCATTAAACATCTGTTGAATGAATGAATGGGTATTAAACACACTCTGAGCAGGTCTCAGAGGAGCCTGTGCTGAGTGCAGCAGAGCCCCTGAGCTGCAGGTGAGTAGAGGAGACAGAGCTGCATAGGTGGGCAGGCCAGGAGGGCTCCCGGGGAGGCTGGGCTGGGGCTGAGCTTTGGGAACAGGACTTGCACGACAGGCAACTGCCACACCCCCACTGCGTGGGGTCCCCTCATCACCCTGTTTACCCTCCTGACATCCTTCCCACTCCCTGAGCCCCCACCAACTCTGGTGTCCCAGAGAGAAGTGGGGCATAATCCCTCTCACAGATCCCTTCAATGGACCCGATTTCACTCCCCCATCCACCTCACCTCCAGCAATGAAATTAATCTAACACATCTTCTACCAGGGGAAAACTGCCAGGGCGAGGGTCGCAGCCTCAGTTTGAAGAAGTTGGGGATAGAGGGAGGGGGGAAAAGGCGTGATCGAAGGGCCATTGCTTGCTTTTCTTTCCTCATCTTCACTGTCCCCTTGAGCTAGGTGGATTTTCTCTTCATGACGAGAGTATTTAGTAGGGAATGTGGTTTAAAATAAAAAGACAACCCACCCCCTGCCCTTTTGCTTCCCCACCTGCATCAGTCTGGTTGACAGGAAGAAACCACAACATCAACACCAACAAGTTTCCATGTTCCTTTTACAGCAAAATGAACCTTTATATGTGGTGTTTTAGTGACTTTTTGATAATGTACAATTTTTTATGAATTTAAATTCATTTCTTTCTATATTTTTAGGACCAATCTCATTTTTAAAGGTGAAAAAAAAGTCTAGAGAAAAAACTCCTGTTTTTGCCATGTAATGTTCCACAAGTGAAGCTGTAGAAAAGTGCTTGTCAGCTGAATAAAAAAACACATTTGATAGAAAACAAACAAACAAAAACATGAATCTCACCTACTACTCTTTGGTTTTGCTTGTGTTTAACATGACATTATAACATAAAATTCTGATCCATTTTGAACCAAAGTGGAATAATAGGAATCAGATATCCTCTCCCACCTAAAACAAATTTTTTAGAAAACCAGAAATATTATATAAAACAATCATTTCAAGAAATTGGACATCAGACAATGAAGGAGAGTGATCCTTTCTTGCTTGAGAGGTAGAAAACTAATGAGCTGAGATGTATAGCTGCCCTGGTATCCCCCTTTGAGGGAGTTTCCAGGCTACGACTTAGGAAAAGGTAACCCAGACTGTGACCAGCAGGCGCTGGGTTGATGAGGCAGAGATGAAGGTACAGGGAGAACACTGGTGAGCTGATCAAAGAACAGAGCACTGAATAAGAGACGACTGCCCTGGGAGAGAATTCTGGAAAACAGCAGTGGAACCCTCTTGTGAATTTGAGAGTACCGGTGGGTGAATGAATGAAGAAACTAGCCTATGACAGAGAGAGAGCCACCTGAACGATTAAAGAGAACACACCTCAGACCAGGGGACAGATAAGACAACAGTTGTAATTAGTTTGTTCTTTGCCTGTTTCTTTCTACCGAATATCCCAAGCCCTGTCAGGAAATGATGGTTCTGAAAGCATTTTAAACTAACTTTCTAAATGCAACTTTTAGAAATTGTTCCTCTTTTTGTTTCTTCTTAGTATTACCCTTGATAAAATGCAAAATGATTTAATGAATTAATTTCTATTTAAATCTCCATGAACTAGAAAAAATTCATCAGACAGGAGGATCTCACAGCACTAGTTTTTAATTGGAGTGTATCAAGTTACTAGAAACATCGTTTGTTCAAACAATCCACATTTATTGTCTCATAGAACTTGTGGAGGGGAACCTTCTGTTCAGGGTCTCCCAAGGCTGAGATCAAAGTGCTGGCTGGGCTGTGTTCCCTCTCAGAGCTCAAACAAGAAAGAACCTCCTTCCAAGCTCTCTCCTGTTGTCAGGATTCATTGCCTCGAGGCTGTAGGATGAGTAGCAGCTTGCGTCTTCAAAGACAGAAACAGAGAAAATAATTCTGCTGCTATAGAGTCTTCAACCTCAAGACCGCTGCTTAAAGGGCTAGGGCCAACCTGGATAAATTCCCTTTTGTTTAATTTAAAGCCAACTGACAAGATGTTTTAATGACAAACGATAAATCCTTTACCTTTGCTACACAACATAATGTAGCTGCAAGAGTGACCGCTCATTGCTTTTGCCATGTTGTATCAGATAGAACAAATCACACACACACGTCTGCCCACACTGGAGGAGAGAGTTTTATACAAGGTATGCTTCATTCCCAGCCACCCTGGCATGTTTCTGCCACAGTCTTCTGGAATGTTGAAAAGACTGTGGTCTCAGTACTGGGAAAAATGGAACCCTTGATTAAACGCAGTACTTGTCCCACTTGAGAGGTCTGTAAAGAAAGAGTGAAAAAGGGTACATTTTTAAGTAATAAACTGCATCCGGGAACAAAGTTCAAAAATATTTATTAGAATACAAAAACATCAGCATTCGATGGAATAAAATCCACAATACCTGACATCCAACCAAACATTTCCATGAATCAGAGGAGAAGGTTACCCTGAATGAACAGGAAAATTAGTGGATGAAAACAATGAAGTACAAATATGGTATGGGTCATCAATAGGAAACGACATCAACATTACAACAGTATCACCTATGTTCAAAAAGCTGGAAGATCGACTGCAGCTCTCGTTGGTGGGAGTACATCTTCTTTACTCAATCAATCAATCAAAATGCTAATCACTTAAGGAAACACTCTCTGGTATACCCAGAAGTAATGTTTTACCAGCTGCCTAGGAATTTGTCAGCCTAGTCTAGCTGACACTTAAAATCCATCATCAATCTTGGATAATGGATAAAAAGAATGAAATCAAGAAGGGACACATAAGACTCCCAATTTTATCTGTAATATTTTCTTAATATCAAAGGAAACATCAAAATATTAAGAGCTGACAAGGCTGAGTGTTGGGTACATAAGTCGTTTGTATATTTGTTATTTTCTAACTTTTCTACAAACTGGCTTCTTTTTTTCATTGAAACCTTGCACCCAAATCTCTGGCTTGGGCAATTCTGCTGTTGTTATTTCAAACTTAAATACATTTTTGCAGTATAAACACTCTCAGAAACGTCCTATGTGACTCTTTAATCCATTTCTAACAAGTAAGCTAACTCATTACCCCACTTCCAAATCACAGGACATAATCTTGCCTTCTCCTTATCTTCCTTTCTCTTCTCATTTTATTATTTTTAAAGTAAAATCTACCTTGCAGACTGGTATGAATCGCCTTATTTTGCTCAGCCAACACTTTCCCAGAATTGGAAACGATAGATCTTACCAAGGAGCAAATACTCTGGAGACCTCCACTTCGCAGCTGCCAAAGCCACAACTATTTCTCACGTTAACAATTCACACTTCCAGCTTAGCTGGTTTTTATCAGGAGCATCTTGACAAGCCTGGGGACAGCTAAGACAATTTTTGTAATTATTTTTTTCTTTGCCTGTTTCTTTCCGCCAATATCCCAAGCCCTTCCAGGAAATTATGGTTCCAAAAGCATCTTAAACTAACTTCCTAAATGCAGCTTTTAGGAATTATCCCTCTTTTTGTTTCTCGGTATGATTCTTGATAAAATGCAAAATGACTTAATAAATTTATTTGTATTTAAACCTCCATAAACTAGAAAAAAATCTTGGTTTGGATGATTTAAAAAATAATGCAGTGTTTGCTGGTGATATACACAGTGGGAAGGCTGTTGGATCTTGTTTCCTCTTTGATGGGCTCTGGGTAAAGATTTTGGGAGAAAAACATCCATGCGTTTGCATGATTGCCTGAATGTGAGCTGGAAAATGTATATCTTGATCCATATAATGCAATGTCAATTTTTTGAATAAATAATCTATTCCCATGATTCAAAATTAAAAATCATAAAGGATAACTGAAAACTGATTCTTCCATTAATGCCTCTCAAATCCTCAGCCAAAGGTGTTATCAGTTTTATTAGCCTCAGAGTTACTCATCTGACGCTTCTACAAACATCAGCAAGTGTGAGGCTTTGCCTGTCCTTACACAAATGCTGCACTTTATGGACCCAGTTTTGCATGTGGGACATGGGATCTTCGTGGTATGAGAACTTTGGTTATTTTCTCCCATGACAATGGAATGATTGGCCTGGAAATGATGTTGTAACCAGTCCCACTTCCATCTGACCCCAGGGCCAGCGAGGGCAATTCCTCACATGCCTAGAAGGTAAGTGGTGAACAGCATTCCTGACTAAAGTACACGGAGGCTCTGGCAGAAGCGGGTCACACAGCTGCCAAGATGAGCACCAGGATTCACTACGTGTCTGTTTCCAGAGTCTGTGCCAAGAGCAACTGAATGTAACACTTATTCTGTGCAAAGTTAATTATTTTAGTCACACTGAAATATATCATTTTTAATTGGCCATGTAAGCTAAAGTCTAGGTACAATGAAATTCATCAATTTTGCCTACGCATTTCAATGAGGGTTGACAAATATATACAGTCATGTAACAGCCATCATTAAGACACAGAATTTTGCCATTACTCCAAAACGATCTCCTCTGCTCCATCGTATTCAATTTCTTCTTCATCCCTCCCAACCCTAACAGTCACTAATATGCTTTCTCTCACAGTTTTGCCATTTCAAGAATTGTACGTAAATGAGATCATAAAGTGTGTAGTTATTGGTTTGGCATTTTCAATTAGCATAATTCTTTTGAGATTCAATCATGCACTTTCATCTATTATATATTCCTTTTTAGTGTTCACTGGTATTCCATTGTGTGGATAAATCACAATCTGTTTATTTACTTTTCAGTTCATAGACATTTGGGTTTTTTCTAGTTTGGGGCTATAGTGAATCAGGCTGCAATAACATTTATGTTCAAGTCTTTGTGTGAACATAGTGTTAGCATATGCTTTTAGTTAACACCTATGTTAAAAGGAAAACTTTAGCCGAATTAAATTTAAACATGTTTAATTGAGCAAAGAACGATTCAGAAAGCAGGCAGCCCCAGAATCACAGCAGATTTGGAGAGATTCCAGGGGTGCCTCTTGGTCAGAACAAAATTATAGACAAAAAAAGAAAAAAAGTAAAGTGCTGTACAGAAATTGGAAGTGAGGTACCAAAACAGCTGGATTGGTTACACCTCGGCGTTTGTCTTCTTTGAACACAGTATGAGCACTTATCAGTGTATAACTGGTTGAAGTATGGCTGCTGGGATTGGCCAAGACTCAACAATTGTTACATGCTCATACTGCTAAGTTAATTGTTCAATCTTGTCTACCTATAAAGTTAGGCTGCAGTTCATCCACAAAGAAGCAAATACACAAGTATAGTCTTCTTCAGGCTGTATTTAGTTTGCTTTACCAGCTGTGAATAAAATGTATGGGTCCTGTTGTAAGGGCATGTACAACTGTGTAAGAAACTGTCCAAATGTTTTTACAGTGCTTTTCAACAATTTTGCATTCATAAGCAACACATAAGGAGTCTCATTGCTCCCAAATCCTGCATAGCACGTAGAATTGTCGGTCTCGTTAATTTTAACCACCTGATGGATGTGAAGCAGTATCTCATTGTGAATTTTGTTTTGTTTTGTTTCGTTTTGTTTTTGAGACAGAGTCATGCACCATGACTCATGCTGGAGTGCAATGGCGCAATCCTGGCTCACTGCAACCTTCGCCTCCTGGGTTCAAGCGATTCTCCTGCCTCAGCCTCCTAAGTAGCTGGGATTACAGGCGCCCGCCACTATACCTGGCTAATTTTTCACATTTTTAGTAGAGATGGGGCTTCACTATGTTGCCTAGGCTGGTCTCGAATGCCTGACCTCGTGATCCACCCGCCTCGGCCTCCCAGAGTGCTAAGATTACAGGCATGAGCCATCGCACCTGGCCTCTCATTGTGGTTTTAATTCATTTCTCTACTGACCAATTATATTGACCATTCTTTCATGGGCTTATGAATTATGTGTGTATTTTATTTGCTATAGTATCTGTTCTAATATTTTTATCACTTTTAAAATTATTTCCTTATCATTGAATTATAAGTATTTCCTATCATTGGGCTATATACTCTGCATACATATCTTTTATCAGATCTAGACTTTGTAGGTACCTTTTCTTCCTATTTAGTTTGTCATGACTTTGAAAATCCGTTGATCATATATACACACACACACACACACACACACACATATATATGTGTATATATTTCTAGACTCTTAATTCTGTTCCATTGATCTATTTGTATATCCTTTTTTTTTTTTTTTTTTT
>NW_016107545.1:1944272-1949299 GCF_001604975.1 Cebus imitator | reverse complement strand
AAATTCTCCTGCCTCAGCCTCCTGAGTCGCTGGGATTACAGGCACGCACCACCATGCTCAGCTAATTTTTTGTATTTTTAGTAGAGATGGGGTTTCACCATGTTGACCAGGATAGTCTCGATCTCTTGACCTCATGATCCACCCGCCTCGGCCTCCCAAAGTGCTGGGATTACAGGCTTGAGCCACCGCGCCTCTTATAGGCCAATTACTGTAAAGTAACTAAGTCTTAAGTCAACCACAGTTAAAAGGATTGAGTACACGTGACTTCTCTAACTTCTTTGTTAATTTTATCCACTCAAGCACTCCCGAAGTTCTTTCCATAGAAACGTGCTCTTATCTATAGTGTGTTGATTATGAATTTATTTTGTCTCACTGAGCAAGTATGAGCCAGATTTGTGTAGGAAAAAGTGGAAAATCATATTTTAAAAAATATGTTTTTTATTGCAAAACGTGCGTAAGTCCAATGGGAGAATATAAAAATAAGATGGTCCAGTATAGGAAATGAGTGTGATGTTCGTTACTGGAGTGGCCATTTCTCTGGGTTCCAGGGAAGGGAAGACAGATTCATGTGGAGTTTAGGTGTTAGTACCTGGGAATTTGCCCAAGGCTCTGGTCACTTCAACTGAACTGGGAAACCTCCATGGGAAATAAAATTGTGAGTGTTCTGAGGGAATGAGAAAAGTCGGAGTAATAATGACCTCTGGATGCAGTAAGCACCAGGCCAGTCCCTTGGAGGATAAAAACTACTAATTGACCTAAAAGGATAGAAGGAAAGGTGAAATCTAAGCCAGTTTGGTTCTTCCCAGCATGCACTAATGATGGGCTCTGGGGTGACATGGTGGACATTCTGAGAGACTGACCTTTGACATCATTATCATCCTCCCCACCCCCATGGCCACTAAGGAGACTCAGAACCACGCTGGGAACAAAGCATAGCCTGGTGGGGCTTTCAGTGTCCAAACAAAGGCTGGAGGTTGTGACTTCAGCTCTGAACCTGCAAGATCAGGGTCTGCAAAACCAGTTCCTTTGAAAACTCTGTTTAGCCCTAAGGTGATAATGTGTTCCTTCTCTTTGATCCAGGCGACTTACTCATCCTAATGAGAGGTGCTGGGAGTGTGAAGACAGGCTTTTCTGAATTCCTGAGAGAAACAGAGCATTCAAAGTTAAGAATCTCCATAAAATGCAGTTTAACGCATCAATGAAGATATAAGGGAAAATTAGAAACACAATTATCTACAGTCTCGAATTCTTCAAAGTATTGTAAATGTACACTCTTCACTGGGGTTCCATGTTTGGGTATAACTCATTCATTAAAATGTTCAGTACATAGTTTCCTTGCAGTTACTGCGTGACATGCTCTGGTCTCAGCAGTGCAGAGACAGTGATAAGCAAATTAGATGATTCCTCCTCCCCTGGAGCTTATTTTCTAGTGAGAGGAGATGGCACACAAAAAATAAATGAGGCTGTTATTAAACAGTGGATGTCGTAACCATTCGTGCTTTCTCCTAAATTTTGGGTTGTCCAACTTCCCAAAGGATAAGATTGAACTCTTGGCCCACGTGTGGTTGGGGTGAAGGCAAATGATGAGTTCTGACCAATACATTAGGAGCCAGAGTTTTGTGTCTCCCTTCCAGGCAAGAGCATTTTATTGCCAGCACACAACTTCTCAAGCCCCTCTCTCTGCCTTAGTTCCAGTCCGGTTCATGAAGGGGCTAACCCTGCTCTTTCAGCCATCTGAGCTACCTCAATGGAGAGAGCCTTTCCACTGGCCTCAGCAGATCCATAGCAAGAGAAAAATCTCCGTTCTTTAAATCCACTTGGGCATTTGCCACCACAGAGTAAACTAGCCTGTGGTGACTGCTGGAGAGGTATGCAGAGATAAAGGTAAAATGAGGTGAAGTGATGGTGAGAGTGATAATTTAAGTTGAGTAATGAAAGAAAATGTCTCTGGGGAAGTAATATCAAAAGAGGACAGAATCAATGATCCAGACTAAGGAGACAGCAAGGGCAAAATCTGCTATCTTAGCGATATTCACTAATACATCATCATTAACTGTAGTCACCATGTTGTACAATAGATCTCTTGAACATACCACTCCTGTTTAACTGAATTTTTTTACCCTTTGACCAACATCTTCCCAACTCCTCATCCCAGCCCCCGGTGACCACCATGCTACTCGCAACTTCTAGGGGTTTGACTTTGTAGATTCCACATATTAGTGAGATTTGGAATCAACCTAAGTCCCTAAGTATGCATCAGTGAATGAATGGGTAAAGACAGTGTGGTATTTACAGAATGAAATACGATTCAGTATTTTTTAAAGGAAATTATATTATTTTTTGCAAGATTGACCAACCTAGAGGACATTAAGTGAAATAAGCCAGGCACCCAAAGACGAATCCCACCTGATCTCTTTTCAGTTTTGATGATGTCTTTTTTAAGCATAGAATTTTTAATTTGATGATATCCAGTTTATTTAGCCTTTTGTTTTGTTGTTTGAGTGTTTGTTGTCATAGCTAATAAATAGTTACCTAATCCAGGTTTATGGAGATTTTTCATCTAGGCTTTCTTTCTTTTTAAAAAAATTAAGGTGGAAAGCACATACATAATATTAACTTTTTGGTGGCATTTAGTTCATTCTGATTGTTTTACAACCCGCCTTTATCTATCCTCAAAACATTGTCATCACCCGCAGAAGAAAACTTCATGCCAATAAGCGATAACTGCCTCTTCCCTCTTCTTGGGGCTGCTAGCAACCAGCAATCAGTTTACTGTCATGGATTTACCTATTCTTGATATTTCATATAAATAAAATCAATCATGAAATATGTGACCTCTGTGTCCTCTTCTGCATAGCATAGCATTTCCAAGGTTGAACCACATTGTTGCATGTACAGTATTCATTTCTTTTTGTAGTTAAATAGGATTACATTGCATGACATACCATATTGCATTTTCCCATTCATTGGTTGATATGCATTCAGGTTGTTTCTATAGTAGCTATTACAAATAGTGCTGCTGTGACTATTTATGCATGGGTGTTTGTTTCTGAACTTGTTTTCAATTATTTTGCATAGACACCTAGAACTGCAGTTGTGGGTCATACAATAATTTTATGCTAAAATTTTCAAGAAACTAACAAACTGATTTCCACATTGCCTGCATTTTACAGTCCAATTTGCTATATATAAAAAATATAATTTTTTCACATCCTTTAATTATTTTCCTTATTTTTTATTATAACCATCATAGTGGGTGTAAAATGGTATCTCATTGTGGTTTTGATTTGCATTTTCCTACCGACTAATGATTGTAAATATCCTTTTTCATGTGCTTGTTGGCCACTTATGTATCTTTGGATGAATGTCAATTCAAGTCCTTTGCATATTTTTTAAAAATTGGATTGTTTGCATTTTGTTGTTGTTTGTTGACTTGCTAGAGTCCTTTATATATTATGGATTATGAACCTTCATTCAATGTATGATTTGAAATTATTTTCTTCTATTCTGTAGGTTGCCTTTTCAATTTTTTGATAATGTACATTGATGCAGAAATGTTTTAAAATTTGGTAAAATCTAACATCTAATTTTCTGTTACTGCTTGTGTTTTTGGTGTCATGTACAAGAATTCATTTCTAAATCTAATTCATAAATATTTACCTCCATATTTTCTTCTAAGAGTTGTACAGTTTTAGCTCTATATTTATATTGCTGATGAGTTTTGAGTTAATTATTGTATTTAGTGTGGGGTAGTAATTCAATTACATTCTTTTGCATGTGAATAGTCACTTTCTTTAGCACATACTGATTATTTTTTAAATACAATTTATGTCTTGAAGAGTGTCCTACAAATCACAACAGAATACACCATCAGTGCTGTTTTTAAGACCTTCTGAGTTGCATACAACATTTAGCATAACTAATTACCAAAAGAGCATGAAAATGTATTGGTGGTTTCTTCCATAAGAAAGTGCCAGAATTGACTTGCTACACACATCAGTGCTCCTCCGTCTAAGAATATTTTGACTGCTCCCTCTGCCTTTGAATGGAAACAAGTCAGGAAATACTGCACATGGTATATCAGAAGCATTGAGCTCAGTTTCTGACACTGCAGTAAAATATTTATAGCAATAACATATACGTTTGCTATTTATTATCTCTGTGATTTTCACTTAGCCACTTAACCTTTCTTAGCCAGGGTGCCAACTATATGAATTCTCAGGTTTTGTGGAGATTTAACTATCTCTCACTTTCCTGAATTTATCACTTGGTTATCCCAGGTTATGGTAAGAGAAAATCTATTTAGGTGAACGGAAAGAAAATCACAGGGATGGGAGGTACACATGGTACTGTTAGTCACAAACATATGGTATTGGGGAAAAGGCTCTCAGCACCAACAAGTGACATACATTTACTCATGGGCATAAATAAAAATCCTTTCTTGACTGTGATACAGATTCATTTCTTCAATTCTGCCTGATCCCAATATAAGATGTTTATGGTAGACTAGAATGTCATCTGCAAATAATGCCCACTTGCTTTTTTTTTCCTCGAATCTCTATTAGTTAGGTTTTGTTCCTTACTCCACCATCCAAAAACTTAATAGCTTAAAAGAAAAATCACTCAACTGTCAAGTAGCGGGCCAGGCCGTGGCATGGGTGAGTGTAGTTGCGTCCAGCAAAGGGAAAGTCCAGCTAGGTCCAGCCAAAATTGCAGAGCCACACACTACATGTCAAATAAACATTTGTTCCTCTAGGCATCTATGTTTGGGGTAGTTTGATAGGGAGTAAAAGCAAATGATACACAGATCATAAAACTCAGTTCATTTCCGTGTATTATTTCTTTGACTAGATATTCAGTGAAATGGCAGAGTAGAGGTATGAATGGGATTTCTTGTCTTGCTTCTAACTTTGATTTTTTTTACTAGATATAGTGATCATATTATGTTTCTAGCTGATATTGCCTCAAATTAATAAAGCTTCCTTTTATTCCTATGTAATGAGTAGGTTTTTTTTTTTTTTTTTTTT
>NW_016107545.1:1889886-1944122 GCF_001604975.1 Cebus imitator | reverse complement strand
AACACCTAGATCAAATGAGGCACATTAAAGTTATGAACTCAAGCTCAATGGATATGCAGAGAAAAACTTGAGTTTAGCTTAAAAAAATATTGGGAGATGAAAGAAGCACTTAATGAGAGCGCAGCAAGAATGAAATCAAAGCCTGAGACAAAAATGGCAGCCTTTGTTGGCGAGCGTGCCAAGACAATACTGTACGTAATCCTTCCTAGGCCCTAGGAAGACCATTTTCCCTAGAACCCTGCAAAGTTACACTGAGGCCATGAGTCTGTCTACTGACTAGTTAAATGTGGGTAAAGTTAAGATAAGCTTCTTCCAGGCTTGAAAATGTTCTGTGAAATCTTCCAGCCTATTTGTAACACCTTCCAGATGGCATGCTGGCAAGCATAGATTCTGGACGTTACAGCCTCAGACAGAAGGGCTCAGTCCCCTGAGTCACACTCTGGAGGAAGCTGCCCCGGGAAATCCATCCATGTCTCATTAGATTCTGTACAATGCCTGGGATTTGAGAATTGCAACACTGTCTCTCGTTGATGACCTAGACTAATGAGAGTCCAATGGTTTAAATATCCCTGTGAATTCCTTTGTGACCAGCCATTCTGTGCTATACCCAGTGGCCTAGAATCCTACTTATCTCCTCTCCATGGTCAAAGACAGCATTCATTTTTGAATCTAAGACAAAAAGAATCCTTTTTCCATTTTTTGTGAAGGGCGATGTACCTGTTGTAAGAAACCTACAATCCATCAAGGTTATTGAATAACAGGATCATAACACATATGCTAAAGAGTATTTAAAAATAAAATGTGGAGAACTTATTAGCTCCAAGGAACATAGCTGAGCCTCGCAGCACCAAGGTGTGTTAGTGGCAGCAAATCCATACGGCTCCGCAGCAACCTCAATTCTTGCAGAATAAAGAAAGACTCCGCCCAGGGGGCATAAGGCAGAGTGAGA
This sequence comes from Cebus imitator, assembly GCF_001604975.1. Classification (NCBI taxonomy): domain Eukaryota; kingdom Metazoa; phylum Chordata; class Mammalia; order Primates; family Cebidae; genus Cebus; species Cebus imitator. Next base: position 1,943,173 of record NW_016107545.1, on the reverse strand, counting down.
GACAGAGGCAAGCTTTAGAGCAGGAATGGAAGTTTATTAAAAAGCTTTAGAGCAGGGATGAAAAGAAGTAAAGCACACTTGGAAGAGGGTCAAGTGGGCGACTTGCAAAATCCAGTGCACCCTTTGACCTTTGGCTTGGGACTTTTTGCGTTGACATGCTTCTGGGGTCTCTGTCTCTTTCCCCTGATTCTTCTCTTGGGACTAGAATGCTTTAGTCTGCTGCATGAGGGTTAACAGGCCTGTGATGCTGTTGGTTACCGCAGGAAGCCAGTCAGACATAAGCAGGGGAAAGGAGGGGCCACCACCCACAGAAATGTCAGGCGCCCACCAGGTGATGGTTGGGCAGTTCCACTGTCCCTCTAAGCGCTGTCCCATGCGCAGAGGCTTGCTAGCACTTGAGAGGGGCCGCCTGCGCAGTGTCTTTTCGGACGGTGTGCACATGATCACTTTAGGCATTTTTCCCTTACCGGTGTCCCTAGGGGAAGGTCATAGACCAGTTAAATGTCATCATTTTGCCTCCTCGTGCACATGCTCAAGCTCACTCATCCAGCTCCTGAGATCTCACCGGGAAGCTGCTGATCATGGTTCCGTGTTTTTCATCTATTGGAAGATTGCCTTTCCCTGGAGCAGCTGTGACCAATTATTATTTTGGAGAGACAGGTGTAGCAACGGCCTGGGCATCACCTGACAGTCTCCTGACATTCCTGGGGGTGGCGGTGCCCCCAGCCCCGCCCATGTCTGACTAGTTACCTCCTCTAACAAATAGACTAAGGCTTTCTAGTCCCAAGAAGACAAAAAAGTAGTTTCCTCGTCATAGTTAGGTAATGGAATTTAGGCTTCCTGAGGTTTCAACACCAAATACAAATTGAAACTGAATTAAAAACCTATTTGCAGCCATGTCAAAGGGAGAGAGAGCAAGGCTACTCAGGATTGCTTTAATTCTTTTTTTAAAAAATTTATTTTATTGCATTTTAGGTTTTGGGGTACATGTGAAGAACATGCAAGATTGTTGCATAGGTACACACATAGCAGTGTGATTTGCTGCCTTCCTCCCCATCACCTATAGCTGGCATTTCTCCCCGTGCTATCTTTAATTCTTGAGGGTCTTCAGATCGTTTGCTTTCCTTTCCCTGGAAAATCCTCATAACTTCTTCTGGGAGAATGACATATCTTTAAAGCCAATCAAGAAACAAACAAGCAAAACAACAAATAACCTGATAATCAATGAAACTATCAAGTCATATGAGACAAAATAATTCCATCCACCAACCTAAATGTACCACTGGTCTGACACAGAAAAATAGAACAATTGAAGGGGCTTTTGCAACACTGAAAATTTCACATTTCAATGGCATTATTATTCAAAGTAAAAATAATACTCCTGTGGGATTTCAGGAGTAATTTCCACAGCCATTCATGCCTCTGATGTCAAATTTTCAATGCATATTGAAAGGTACATATAGCTCACATTCCTTCAGGCTAGAAATTATGAATTCAGAAAGAGAGTGACGTAAGACTAATCACCCTGTACTAATTACAATGGAAAAATATGTTTCTTGGTGAAACTATTTCAACTCACCCAAGATCACACTGCCAGCAAATGACAGGGACAAGATTTAATCCCTAACCTTCTAATACCAAGCAATCTTTACTTATAACCAATGCACAAAACAATAATATACGAACACTCTAATACATTAATAGAATAAGACACTAATAATATCATACGATACAATCGTACACTACAATAAAGCAGGCGTCACGGCTTATTTTGTACCCACTTTCTCTTTACCTGCTCCTTATTGCTGAAACTTTTTTTTAAAGATAAACAGGTCTCATATATTGGAGAAGCCATACACTTTCCAGAGTCATATTCTAGTTCTCTTTACCTCTATAAACCTGCTCACGCTCCCCCCAAAACTTACACCAACTCACACGTAACCACACATACACACTCATACATACTTACTCATTTCTGCTCTCATCAATTTTAATTTTCTTCCCAACACTTTAAGTGAATAGCAGGTGGAGCTTTTAATTGGAAACTAGTAGAAAAAAAATGCAGGAGAGTTAACAGGACTGTTATTGATAACAGGTAGTGCTGTTATTGATTATTAGAATTAATGCTGGAGGAAAGAGAGGCTTGGGGAAGTTCCATTTGCAGTAAGTGGTGTGGTACAAGAAGCCATGGAGTAGCTGTGTGAGGACCCTAGTGCAAGCCCACCTGCTAACGTCACTAGAGTTAGTGCCCGCCTATATACCTGGGTATTTGCTCTTCCCCTGCCTGCCAAGCACTCCTCCAAAGCTTGTGAATCTCACTGTTTCTTTTCATTCAGTTTCCACCCAAATGTACCATCCTCAGAGAGACTTTCCCTGATGCCTCTCCCTTGGGCAGAGGCACCATGCACACACCACACCAACTGTTTCAATTGCGTTTTTATTTGTGTCCTAACATTTCACTCAGTTAAATTACCTTATATCATTCATGTGTGTGCCTACTGTCTGCCTTCTCTACTAGAATAGGAACTCCTGCTGATTAGGAATTGTGTTCAATTCTATTTCTTACTGTATTCCTATTAGCTTCAACAGTCCCTGGCAAACAGGAGGCACTCAAGTAATATTTGAAATAAAAAAAGGAACCCACTTGTTTTACAGATTATTACACCAAGGTCTGGAAATGTCAAATAATTTGTCCAAGTCCGCTTGGCTACCTGGTGTCAGAGCTGGGACTCAACCCCTGACACTGCTGGTGTGTTTAACCTCTGAGCTAAACCCTGACTTTAGTCTCTCCAGTGGGAGCGACTCCTGACATTTGAGGTTCTTGATGCTGGGTTTAACCCAACTTGGATGATTTGGAGACATACAGGGTGGCAAACATAATATGCTTCTCACAGCCAGGTTCGGAAACCCATTCACATTTTGGCTATATATATGTATGTGTACATATATATGTGTCAAGTATATGTGTATATATATATATATATATATATATATATATATATAGCACAAATATGTGATGTCCAGAAGAGTGTTTCCAGCCTGGACAACATGGTGAAACTTCATCTCTATAAAAAAATACAAAAGCTAGCCTGGTATGATGGTGTGTGCCTCTTCATCTCTACAAAAAAATACAAAAGCTAGCCTGGTATGATGTGGTCCCAGCTACTTGGGAGGCTGAGGTAGGGGGATTCTCTGAGCCTTGGAGGTTGAGGCTGTGGTAAGCCATAATTGCACCACTGCACTCTAGCTGGACAAAAGAGTAAAACTCTGTCTAAAAAAAGAAAAATGAGATAATACTTTTTTTTGGTCAATGACATTAGTAAATTAGGAAATAATTTCACACCAAAGGGCATTACCTAGGATTGTCAGTAAACAATATCAAATTTCCATAAATGAGATACTGCATTATAGAAATATCATCACTCTTTTCCATAACAAAATCACTATAATTAAGCCAGAGCCTCTCTGTGCTATTTAGCAAAATAAATAATTACCCCATGCCCTTGAGGCTGATTATTAATTTGGGAATTGGGTTAATATTCTTACAGTCTTGTCTGGAAATCAACTCCAAAACTCACGCTCAGGGCAACTGAGTAACTAAAAGCAATTACAGTGCAACACCTGTGCAAAGTGCAAAGCTGCAAAGCTGCCTGGTGCACCCCAGGCCACACAAGAGACGCGGATGTATGCTGAGGTTGTACTGAATCATGAAAACCAGAAAGTCACCACTTCGACAGTCACTGAGCACCTGCTCAGGGCCAGGCCCTGCGGTAGATGTGTGTACACCAGGGCGACGCCGCCCTGACCCTAAGGAGCCCACATGCCCATGGAAGGACCTTTGCAAAAAAGCATAGACTTCCCTTGGGGCAGTGACAAGCCACAGTCTGTATCAGAGAGGATCTAGAGCAGTTTCAACCTATGAAACATTTAAACCAGTTATGGGCACACCCAGAGAGAGCCTGGCTACTTCCTGCCCATCTCCCAATCCAAAATCTCAAGAGGGAGGTGGCCTGTTCCAAGAAGACATTTGGCATTCTAGAGCGAGTCAAAGAAAAGCCCACGGGGTTCGGTCATCCATTGTGTCACAGCAGCCCAATGCTCAGTGATGTCCTGCTCCAAGCGGATGTGACCCCTGGCTGGGAAGGATTTTAGTTGCTATCAGGTTAATATTATTTACCATTAGCTTTGGGGCAACCTTTTAAATGGATGGATATGAGCAGAGCCTTTCCTAGAACAAGGATAAAAGGAATAAATTGCCTTTCACTCACCATCTGTGTAATTCTATTCCTCCCAGCAACGAGAAGCTTGAGGCAGGTCATGACTGCAGAGCTTCCTGTCAAACCGGGGATTGCTGAGATCCCAAGGGCTCTGCCATGAGTCACTGAATATTCCTTCTGTTAATCTCTCTCCACATGTGCAGTCATGGAGTCTCACAGACAGTCAGTCCAGGCAATCACAATCCTAAATAGAAACTATACAACAGAAATAAAATTGATTTTATAAATGAAAAATGTAAGACGTTCTCAGCACAAAGAGGAGGAAATCTATAAACAAAGAATGGCATGCTCAGGGAGAAGAAATGCACACCACACTGCGAGCACACCCCTACTGCCATCCATTTCAACTGAGGCAGTAAAAGGTTGTAGCAATTCAGGCCACGACATGAATTCCTACCCAGTCTCAACGGATGGTCGGCTAATGGAGGACTGCAAACATTGTACTTTTAAAATATCCTGACACTAATAAAAACCCATTTGCTTCACAAGTAGGATTTGAGTAAAGTAGTCAGGGTCCGGAGAGGATTAGAAGTATCAAGTAGAAGCTTCATTTAGCTCAGAAGTAGTTCAATTGCTTTTTAGTGCACTTAATATTTGGAAGATAAATTCTTACCCTGTAACCGTCAAGGCAGTTGGAAGTTTCAATGAGCCTGAGAACAAGCTAGCTTTCTAGGTTTTTGGGTCCCAACCTCCATCCCTAAACTTAGCTATTCAACTCATTAGCATGGACCTTTAGGTCTCAGGCATGAGGCTTTGTGCATGACTCAACTGGGAAAAAACAAAAACAAAAGCAAAAACCGACATGATCGTACAGCACTGCTACGGACTGCATACTTCTGTCCTCCCTCCCTCAATGTATATGTTGAAGCCTTCAACCCCAATGTGCCTCTATTTGGAGAAAGGGCCTGGGAGGAGGTTATAAAGATGAAATGAGGTGATAAGGATGTGGTGCTAATCCAAAGAGACCGATGCTCTTATATGAAGACAAAGAGACATCAGAATCCTCTCTGTCTGAGCTTGCACCAAGGAAAGGCCACGTGAGGACACAGTAAGAAGGTGACCACCTAAAGCCAAGAAAAGACGCTTTAGAAGAAAACTCATCTTGACAGCATCTTGATCTTGGACTTTCCCGTCTCTAGAGCTGTGAAAAAGAAATTCCTGTTATTTAGGCCACCCAGTCTGTGGTATTTTGCTATGGTAATCTGACCAAACTAATATAAGTAAATAAACGGAAGTGTATGAGCAGTGGATCAATCAAGTTTTATTCCAAGGAAAAGACACCATCCTTAGGTATTTCTACAGAAAAGTATTGATAAGTCTCTATCACACAGGTAGACATGCCACATCCAGTCAGAGTTTACTGGTCACATATAGAGAGCATTCAACTACCCATCTCACCCACTCTTCTCCTGGGTGATGGCCACTTATTGTTCAGATATCCTCAGATAACCTCTTCAAAAAAGCCATTTTTAGCCCCCTGTTCACCATCCTACCTCCCTGTTTACTGCTCTTAAAATTTCCTGTATTTCCCTTCAAAATACCTCTGAAACGCATAATTAATTATTTAGGTAATCCTTTCATTATAGTTCCATCACCAAATATGTCCATGAGGAGGATAAGAACAGCACCTGGCTTTTTCACCACAGAGCCCCACAGCACAGCACAGGGCCTTGTAAGGAACTACTTAGGGAAATGTAGATATATACACATAACACATACATACGCACAAACACACAACCCCACATAAATAGTCTAAATAAAACTTAAGAGATTAGAAAAATCTAAAGGGTGGAATTTTTAAATTTAGGTTAATTTTAGCCAATTTAGCATTATTTTTCCTTTCTTCTTATAGTGGCATGTTAACTTTTGCATTGGGAACTTATTCATTCTACACTTTGGTCCCTGTGGTTCAGATGGAGCTGACATGATCTGCAATTCCAGGGGGTGTCATGTGAACCAGCCAGGCCAATCAACATATTCCATTCTGCTGGTCCTAGTGATTGGTTCAGGGGTGGGCACATGACTAAGCCTGGGCCAATGAGATTTAAGCTGAGGCTTTCCTGAAATCATTGGGAAAGAGAAGTTTCCTTTTCTTTGAAGATTGCAGAACGGATAAGACAAAAGCCTAGAGGTGCTGACAGTCATCTTGCTACCCCCATGGAAACTAATGAAGCCAACACAAAACTCAAAGACAGAGGAGCAGATTCCTGATGAGATTATTATAGCACCTAGATCCAGCTATGCCTGAGGTTAAAGGCACCCTTGAATTTGTTTTGTGAGTTATTTTTTTCCTTTATGGATTAATTCCTTTGAATTGGATTTCTGTTTCCTAAACAAAAGTACACAGTAAAACACCAGTGAAGAGAACATGAGACCAGTGTATTTTCAATCAAGCCACCTTGTGCACATAATAAGGACAAAATGAATTTAGAATTGAATGGAAGAGGACTTTTCAGAAGAGGCGGGAACTGGGCTGGAGTTGAAGGGTGGGTAGAATTTGTATCAGCAGACAGAAGAGCAGGACATATGAGGGGCAAGAGGAAAAGCACAGCGAAGTCAAGGACCAAGGCAGGGAGCAGCTTTCCTGACTCAAGGTGAGGAGAGCAATGGAATGCAAAGGAAGAAGGCGAGGTGGGCCTGGCAGTGCCGGGAGGAAAAGCCCTGGACATAAGGACTGGGATGAGATTTGAGGTTCATGAGAGAAGAAAACAAAAGAGTCAAAAGTACCTTTGGCAGATGATGGAAGAGGGCTGCTTACAACCAGTTCTAGGATGAAGTTTGCAAACAGGAATGAAGATGTGCTTTCTGTTGCCCTGCATGGTGTTTCTAAAGTGTCAACATTTAAAAATCGAGAGATCCTGCCTCAAACCTAGAAGTCTGACTTCTCTTGAAGCAATCAACAGAAGATGGTGTGGTCCTGGCCCCACATCCCTCTGCAGCAATCATCAGTGGAAGCTGAGGGCATCTCCCAGTTAGATGGGTATGGGTGTCCCAGGCTGGCACCAGCCCTCCAGTCTCATTACCTGTGATCAGCCTGGCCACAGTGAGCATGTGTGGGTCTGACCCTGACTGAGAGGAACTCCTATTCCCATCAGACTCACGGGCTCCAAATGCATCTCCCTGAATCCAGGGAGGACTCACAGCCCCGATTGAAGACAGTCCACAAGCCTCCCAGCTCTGGCTCTCCTGGGTACTGCCAGAGACTTCCTTGCTGAGTATTCCAGTCTGTCTTTGATATTATTTCTCACTAAGGTCACCTTCCTAAAAATCTTTATTATTCAAATGCATCAGAAAGCTCTTTGCAATAAACTGTCTTATGACTCAGATTATTCTGCTGGGGCAATGACCAACACCTCTTCTCTCTCTCTCTCTCTCTCTTTTATTTATTTTTTTTTGCTTTAATTAATGAAAATTATAGGATGTGTGAATAAATTCATTTTATGAAGACAGAATTAAAGAAAGAAGCAGAATTTCTAAAAGCCTTAAAAAACTTTCAGGAACCAAAAACTTTTATGTTGAAGGATCTTTAGAAAATAAAGAATTAAAAGATACAGAAAATGGCTAAGACTAGATTTGGTGAGAGTAAATTTCCAGCTCCTTCCTCATTAATGCCATGAGAGTGACCAGCCTGTAGCTGGTTCTCAGAATAAGTGGTTTCCCTTCAAACCAATGACACACACTGCTGATGCTGGTCCCAGTGGCTAGAATTGGCTCAGTTTTCTTTCCTCCTTTGACTCTGTGCTGTGGGCTAAGAACAGGATGGCCACAGATGCTCAAATGGCTAAGCAGTGCTGTTCAAGGATGAAATGCATTGAACTGCAGGAGAGATGATGTATTTGGCTTAATAATAATAAAATCTGCTTTCAGTAGCTTTAGAAAAATGTGCCCTGGTTAGCAAGACGTCAGGCAAGCAGATAGGATAACTGTGAGAGGCTGCAGTTCACACTCCCAGGGCACCAAAGTGACTTGGGCAGGGACGTCCTGGTGGTTTCCCATGTGAAGAAGAGGGTTTCTCTATCTAAGGTGAGGCGGACTTCCAGCTGCTCTCCTTGTGTTGAGACCACATAGACACAGCCATGTGGAAAGTAGCAATTACACAGAGCCTGACGAGGGCTCCCTGGATCCAGCCAGGCACGGGAGGGACTTGTTCAGAAAGGAGGTGGGCATTTGCCCATCTACAAAGCCCCTCATCTGTGCTCATAGGTGTGATCACAACATGAAAAGAAAACAAAGAACAAAGACCACCAGCTCTAGGGATGATGAGTCTCCATGTTCCATTGTGGTGGCTTTTTTAAACTCTCTTAGGTTTCTAACAATTGCACAAGTGAGTTTTGTGGTTTTCCCCAGGTCCTACTTCCAGAAGTAGAAGAGGAAATGAAATCCACAGAAATCAATCTGAATACATGGGTGATCTCCTAGCAATGCCCATATACCTCTGCGGCAGAAAAGACAGCATAAAAGGCTCACTGCCTTATACCAGGGAACTAACCGTCCAGCTGAGGAAGCGTGGTACCTGAATGGGCAATGAACACTGCTTCAAGACAGCACAGAAGTGGAGGCCACAGTACCTGGCCAGCATTAGAGCTGAAGGATTTCAAAGAAATGAGAGGTTTCTATGGGCAGAGCAGAGCTTCAAGAGGAGAAGCAGGCTTAGAACTCATGCAACCCTACACACACACGCACACACACACACACACACACACGCACGCGCGCGCATGAGCACGCGCACGGGCACTCAATCCATATTTGTGCTGCAACCTCGTCATGCATCCTGCCATAGCTCTGTTTAGCCCCCACTCCACCTCACACCATCCATGGAGTAGGGTTTGTTTTCCATTAGGAAGACACTTGGGTCATCTCATTCCCACCTGTCTGTCAAGCCCAGCTCCTGGTGCTCCCATCACACTCACCTAGACATGCACACCTGTGTGCCTTTGCATCATGCTCACCTGGATGTGTACACCTGTGGGCCTTTGCATCATGCTCACCTGGAGGTGCACACCTGTGTGCATTTTGCATCATGCTCATCTAGACATGCACACCTGTGGGCCTTTGCATCATGTTCACCTGGACGTGCACACCAGTGTACATCTGTATCATTCTCACATGGACATGCACACCTGTGTGCCTTCGTATCATGCTCACCTGGATGTGCACATCTGTGGGCCTTTGCATCATGCTCACCTGGACATGCACACCTGTGTACATTTGCATCATGCTCACCTGGACGTGCGCACCTGTGTGGCTTTGCATCATGCTCACCTGGATGTGCACACCTGTGGGCCTTTGCATCATGCTCACCTGGATGTGCACACCTGTGGGCCTTTGCATCATGCTCACCTGGACATGCACACCTGTGTGGCTTTGCATCATGCTCACCTGGATGTGCACACCTGGGCCTTTGCATTAGGCATGCCTGGATGCACAGAGAGAAACATGCAAGTTCACAGTGAGGCACAGTAGCATCATAGTGACAAGAGAAGTATTCAGAGTATTTCTGCCAGGGTTCATATCTGTGTCTACCTCCTACTACCTGTGTTACCTTAGCACCCCAGGGTTCCTCAGCTACAAGGGATAACATCAGTCCAGGCACTTGGCAAGGCTCAGTAATATATTTTGATCATTCATTCATTCATTCATTCAATAAATACTGATTGAGTGCCCACTGAGCACCAAGAACTCTCTGAGGCACTGAGGCTACAGTGATGAAATTAAAAGAGCAATGTTTCTTGCTCCTATGAAACTTACATTCTAGTGGTAAAGCCAACATTAACCATGATAAATAAGTGAAATCATTAGATTAGCTGATAGTGATTCAGAAGTAGGTAGTGAAATAATTAGATTAGCAGATAGCATCAGAGACAAAAATAAAGCGAGAAAGAGATAGCAGGGAGGGCCAGAGTTTCTGGAGGGGGCTGCTGGCTTCATAAGGGAGGCACCATGAGAAACAATGAAGCACTGGCCCAGGCTACAATGTGGACGAACCTGGAAAATCTCCTGCTGAGTCACAGAAGCCAGGTAGGAAGGATCCTGTATCCCATGACTCTATGTGTAGGAAATGTACAGAGTAGGCACATCCATCCAGAGGGAATGCAGTTGGTGGATGCTGGGCTGGTGGTGGGAGAATGGAGAGACTGCATAACAGCTGTGGATTTTACTGATGAGTGATGGAATGTTTTGGAGTTAGAAAGGTGTGATGGTTGCACAACATTGTGAATGTGCCTAATGCCACTGACGTGCTCCGTGTAAAATGGTTTAAAGATGAGAAGGAGATGAGGAGGGAATTATGAGAATATCTATGTTTCCCAGGCACTGGGAGTAGCAGGCATGAGGCCTCAGGCAGCAGGGAGCACGCCACGGTGTGTCTGGGGGACGGCGAGGAGGGGCTGGTATGGCTGAGGTGTGTGAGTGGGGAAATAGAAGCAGGCGTAAGGTTGTGGCACCAGGGGACTTACGCCTCTATTATCATAATTACGATTACATGGACAGACAGGATCAAACCCATGAACACAGCCATACACACAATACACTATAGAATGACTTCAGGAAGGTGGTAAGTCCTCTATGCTTATAAGAAGGAAAAGAGGTTGCTCTATAAAAGGAAGAAAAAAAAGTCTGCTTTACCTCTTCAAAGAAAATCTGTTTCCCCAGAAAGAACTTGCCACTGGACATCCAGGGGGACCCAACCTCCTCTGCACTCATTTGTCCTCCAGTGATGGGTGTCCACGTGGGTGGACGCTGCCCAAGGACGCTGCCCAGTGTGACCGCAGTGCAGGTGGGACCCTCTCCACTGGCCTCCCAGCCCCAGGCTGTCCTTGGAGATGGGCACGAGGAATGCTGCTCCACAGACATGGGCCTCATGTCTAGGGGTCCTGAGCTGGCTCCACGTGTGACCTGATCTCTGCCTGCTGCTCTGAGCATGACCGCCCCCAGTCCTGAGGCATGTGTGACTTGATCTCCACCTGCTGCTCTGAGCCTGACCGGTCCCAGCCATGAGGGAGCTCTGGGTTTGCACAGCTCTCAGCTCCCCAGGCCCTGCAAGGCCCCACCCAAACCAAGTGACCCCTGCTGACCGCCTGATGTCCCAGCCTAGTTCGTTTCCTTCTCTCTAGAATCACAGACCTGTGCTGACTGCTTTGTGTCTGAATACTGCTGGCTCCCGGCTTCTGATCAGGCTTCTAGTTGTTTATGGCAGGGGTGGGGGCCCAGGTAGGGGCCAGTCTGGGCGCTGACTCCATCCTGGACACAAGCCGCTGAGTTACACTTTATAAAAAACACACGTGACTAGGACTTGTGTCCCAGGCTCCATCCCAAGGCCCCCATTTTTGGCCTCAGGGACACAGTGCCTTGTACACGGCTTCATCACCTACACAGACTCTGTCCCGAGTTCTGCTGGTTCTAGCCGGGCCCGTCTCTGGAATCTGCCTTCTCCTCCCACTCATCACACCTTACTCACCTTGCCTCATGACAATTCTCTCCCTCCTTCTTCATACCTGCCAAGGATCACCTCAACCTGCTTTCTGCCTTAGCCCTATTTAACCCCCACCCTACATCATGTGCAGAGCAGGCTTTGCTTTCCATTAGGAGGACACTTGGGTCACCTCATCCACACCTGCCCATCCAGGCCTGGCTCCTGATGCTCCCATCACACCCACCTGGATGTGTACAATTGCAGGTCTGTGCACCAAGCACATCTGGATGTGCACACCTGCAGACCTTTGCATCATGCTTACCTGAATGTGCACACCTGTGAGACTTTGCATCAAGTTCACTTGGACATGCACACCTGTAGGGCTTTGCATTATGCTTGCCTCCCACTTGCTTGTCTGTGGGTCTTCACTCTGCCTGAGGACGCCCCTGGAGAGCCCTGGAAGCTTTTGTATCACTGTACGATCATCCCGGGTCAGGTTGATTGTACCCTCTTCTCTCTAACCCTCTCCTTACATATTGATCCTGTGGGAGATAAAGAATTGCATTTTACTCTTTCTGTTTTCCCAGGCCGCTGCAAGGGTCCCACCTAAACTAAATGCAAACATTTTGGCTGACGTTAATGTTGCCCAGATGAGCTGTAAGAGCTGGCTGTGATTAATAAAGAGATCAAGGGACCCAGAATGCAGCTCCCAATTCCAACTCTGAGCACAAGAGATCAATTTGCCTTCCACCCCAATTAGAAGCTAAAATGGTGGAATTAAATTGGCAAACATGAGTTGGAAAGAGAATCTTTAAACCAAGCAGAATCAGGCGAAAAAAAGACAGTCTTAGGGGGGAAACTAGGAATCCCCGAGAAGGAGGTGGAGAGGAGAAGGAACGAGCTGAGACACATTTCCTGGGCCACTGCCCGTCCATCAGCTTCCGGGAACTTGCTGCACATGCAGATTTATCATCAGATCCAGTGAATAAACAGCCCCCCTGAGTCACAGAATGAGCCTGGGCCTCCAAAGGACAGGTGGGCAGGTTGCAGGCAACAGAGCCCACCAAGGACCATCCCCAGCCAGAACTGCTTGCAGCGGGGAAGGGAGGGGCCCGGGATGTGGGCAGCTTGTGTGTTTTCAGGGCTGGAAAAGAGAAAACTCACAAAGGAAATGGGATAGGGGGGCTCCAGAGAGGGGTTCCCAGCCAAAAGAGAATGGAGATTTTTCATAAAAAATATAAAACATACATTTTGCGACAGAAAACAAATAAAATTGACAAAGTTAAGCTGTAAGGCTTGGAGGTCCACAGGTCTTTCTGAAGCCGCTGCAATCAGCCAGCCTCTGAGGACACAGACCAACAAGACACAGTCTCTGCCTCCAGGGAGCACAGAGAGACTGTAGGGAGGAGGCCTGGGAATAAGCAGAACGCGACGCAGTTTGGCGGGCGGCACCACAGCAGGGACACAGGACTCAGAAGTAACCTATAAGATCTTAGTTATTTCTTTTCTTCTGCTAGGTTTTGAGTTTTTTTGATCTTACTCCTCTAGCTCTTTCAACTTTGTTGCTAGGGTGTCAGTTTTAGATCTCTCCTTGCTTCTCATGTGGGCACTTATTGCTATATATTTTCCTCTAGAGAATGCTTTAAATGTGTCCCAGAGATTCTGGTATGTTGTGCCTTCATTCTTGTTGGTTTCAAAGAACATCTTTATTTCTGCCTTCATTTCATTGTTTATCCAATCAACATTCAAGAGCAAGTTGTTCAGTTTCCATGAAGCTGTGCGGTTCTGAGTTAGTTTCTGCATTCTGAGTTCTAACTCGATTGCACTGTGGTCTGAGAGACCAAAAGCATTGGCAACAAAAGCCAAAATAGACAAATGGGACCTAATCAAACTCCACAGCTTCTGCACAGCAAAAGAAACAGTCATTAGAGTGAATCGGCAACCAACAGAATGGGAAAAAAATTTTTGCAGTCTACCCATCTGACAAAGGGCTGATATCCAGAATTTACAAAGAACTAAAACAGATCTACAAGAAAAACCAAACAAACCCATTCAAAAGTGGGTGAAGGATATGAACAGACGCTTTACAAAAGAAGAGTACATGAGGCCAGCAAACATATGAAAAAATGCTCATCATCACTGGTCATTAAAGAAATGCGAATGAAAACTATATTGAGATACCATCTCACGCCAGTTAGAATGGCAATCATTAAAAAATCTGGAGACAACAGATGCTGGAGAGGATGTGGAGAAATAGGAACACTTTTACATTGTTGGTGGGAGTGTAAATTAGTTCAATCATTGTGGAAGACAGTGTGGCGATTCCTTAAGGACCTAGAAATGGAAATTCCATTTGACCCAGCAATCCCATTACTGGGTATATATCCAACGGATTATAAATCGTTCTACTATAAGGACACATGCACACGAATGTTCATTGCAGCACTGTTTACAATAGCAAAGACTTGGAACCAACCCAAATGTCCATCGATGATAGACTAGACAGGGAAAATGTGGCACATATACACCATGGAATATTATGCAGCCATCAAAAACGATGAGTTCATGTCCTTTGTAGGGACATGGATGAACCTGGAAACCATCATTCTCAGCAAACTGACACAAGAGTAGAAAATCAAACACCGCATGTTCTGACTCATAGGCGGGTGTTGAACAATGAGAACACATGGACACAGGGAGGGGAGCACTACACACTGGGGTCTGTTGGGGGGAAATGGGGGAGGGGTGGGGGTGGGGAGGTGGGGAGACATAGCATGGGGAGAAATGGCAGATATAGGTGAGGGGGAGGAAGGCAGCAAATCACAGTGCCATGTGCGTACCTATGCAACAATCTTGCATGTTCTTCACATGTACCCAAAAACCTAAAATGCAACTTAAAAAAACCTACCAAAAAAAAAAAAAGAAGTAACCTATAAGAGAGTAACGAGGCAGATTAAAAACAACTAAAACCCTGCACCTCCCTCTTCCCTTTAGGGCTGGAGGCTCCTCGGCAGTCAAAGCCCCACAGAGGGCGGAGGCAAGATGGCCCCCCTAGACCCCATCTCCCAGAGGCAGGACCCCCACAGTGTGCTCCGCAGCCTCTTCAATCCTTCATGCAAGGGGGTGTTTTTAGACTGTTCCCTGGGAACTGTTTTGGAAGCTAAGGAAAAGTGCACAGTTAACAGCACACAGCTGGTGATCAATAAATGCAGGTTTAACTGTAGTGGTCTGTGAACTCATCCTGGCCATCTTCCCGGGAAAGCTGCTTCCTTTTTAACATCAGAGCACATTTGGCTTCTTTTCACCTTGTGTCAGTCAAATAGGCTCAGGGGTGCTGCGGTAGCAAATGCAATATTCGGGTGGCTTTGGGACAATTCTCACTGGTGCTGTGTGCCCGGTGCGGGGAGCTGGGTGCTCTGTTCCTCTCATCTTTATTCCTAGAATGATCACTATTGGAGAGAGTTCTGGAAAGCTCGGCACTGTAAAGCAAAAGCTCAGGCATGAGAGGGACCCATCGCCTTTCTGCTAACAGCTCTACCGAGCAGAAGGAGGCTGGAAGTATTAACACCAGACTCAATTGGGAACCCATACCCTCGCCTCAAATAACTGGTGTTTTAAAGAATTTAGCATACTGTAAAAAAATAAAAAATAAAAAAAACAGTCCATCCTGGGAGAACCAGAGACAAAAGTAATCTGTGAATTTCTCAGAAAACTCAGAGAAAAGTAAAGATAAAATGAGGACCCCTCCCCCCAACACACACACACACACACACACACACACACACACACACACACACTTCCTTTCTTTGGTAAGAATTTTGATCTCACACACACACACACACTTCCTTTCTTTGGTAAGAATTTTGATCTTCGAGGCAGAAACTTAGTGTTGCCAATTTCTCTTACCTCTTTAGGAAGGACCACTGTGTCTCCTCCAACTGAGCAGAAATTTGAATGATTTATTGTAGTCACTAAGTGTGAGCTCGTATGCCCGCAAATGTCACACTTAGTGGCAGGCTTAATTTTCATCAGCATTTTGTTCCTGGCCTCCATCTAATTCCTTCAGCTGTCGACATGGTGTTTGCACTTTTGTTTTGTGATTCGCCACATTCTATTTTCTTCTTCTTCTCCCCCCTTAGCCCTGCCTTTGTCATGTTTCCCCTTAGCCCCTTTATCTCCACCCGATTGCTCCCACTCCTAAAATGTACAAAACTCTCTCCAAATTCCCTTCCAACGTCCCCACCCCAATGAGAAGTCTCTCTGGAATTCCTTTGAATCGTCAATTCATTATCTGGTGTGTTCTATTAAAGGCTGTTAATTTCTTCTTTTTACACATAGAGCATCTTTGACTTTATTCGATGTGCTTGAGTCTTGGAAAGGTAAAGTGTATTTTAAATTTTAATGAATGTAGTTCACTGTAGATGTTTAAAAATAAAGCTTCCAAGTCCTTTATTAACTTCACAGACTGATAAAGAGTCATTGCACAGTCCTTAACATTTCACTTGCTATCCTAGAGATATTCTGCAGTTTCTTCCATGATTGATGTAAGCATTAAATAAGATATTACATCCTCTAGCACCAGAGAAATACAGGAAAAGAAATAGAACATCCTCAAACACAAGCAAGTAAACTGAAAGTTTCGTAAGGTCACCCAGAACAGACTGCTTTCTGTCTCTCTGTAAGGACCTACCAGCAGGATTTTTAAGAGAGAAACAAATGTCTGCATGGCAGGAATGCCTTATACCCCGAGCTTTCTTAGTTATCATGGCTTTCTCTTTCCTGTTGCCTACATGGGAAGGTTTAAATAGCCGAGGTACTGAGATGACCCCACTTGTTTTGGGGGTTTGTCTAATTTCCCTCAAGATGTAATTCAGGGTGTGCACTGCTGGCTGGGGTCCTCTACAGGCTGTGTGGTGTCCTTCATATATGATGTTCATCTGGACCTCAGGGAAGATGGTAATTGTGATAACCTGGTCAGGGAGGGTGTTCTCCAATTTCTCTTCTTATTACCACTATTCCTCTGCGATTAATAAGAAACTTGTGAGGAGACACCTTATGACCACGCAAATATCCTACTCTTTAATAAAATTCTCCTTGGATTTGACATACATTGATCATTGTTGCCGGATGTGATGCCACTCTGAGGGTTGCACAAAACTTTTCTAACTAAGCACTTTCCGCTCTTTTATCAGAAGGTCTTTGGCATTCTGCTGGAAGTGCATGCCCCCTTCTTTACCTATTTTCTTTCTCTCTTTCTTTCTTTCCTCCTTCCTTCCTTCCTTTTCTTTCTTCTTTTTTTTCTTTCTTTCTTTCTTTCTCTTTTTCTTTCTTTCTCTCTCTTTCTTTTCCTTCTTTCTTTCTTTCTTTCTTTCTTTCTTTCTTTCTTTCTTTCTTTTTCTTTCTTTCTTGCTTCTTTCTTTCTTTCTCTCTTTCTTTCTATCATCTATCTATTATACATCTTATCTTTTGAATCTATCTTCTAACTCTTTTATCTATCAATCTAATCATCTATCTTGTCTATCCATCCATTCATTCAAATACTGTTTTTATTTAATTTATATTTTATTTTATTTTACTTTAAGTTCTTGGACACATGCAGAGCATGCAGGTTTGTTACATAGGTATACATGTGCCATGGTGGTTTGCAACACCTGTCAACACATCATCTAGGTTTTAAGCCCCATATGCATTAGGTATTTGTCCTAATGCTCTCCCTCCCCTTGCCCCCCAGCCTCTGACAGGCCCCAGTGTGTGATGTTCCCCTCCCTGTGTCCATGTGTTCTCATGGTTCAACTCCCACTTATGAGTGAGAATATGAGTTTGATTTTCTGTTTCTTTGTTAGTTTGCTTAGAATGATGGCTTCCAGCTTATTATTCTATTCTATTCTATTCTATTCTATTCTATTCTATTCTATTCTATTCCATTCTTTTTGTTTCTGTGAAGAATTCTTTCTCTGTTGCCAGGCTGGAGTGCAGTGGCATGATCTTGGCTCACGGCAACCTCTGCTTCCTGGGTTCAAGCGATTTCCCTCACTCTGCCTCCAGAGTATCTGGTATTACAGGCACTTGCCACCATGCCTGGCTAATTTTTTCTATTTTAGTAGAGATAGGGTTTCACCATGTTGGCCAGGATGGTCTAGATCTCCTGATCTCGTGATCCACCCTCATCGGCCTCCCAAAGTGCTTGGATTAAACGCGTGAGCCACCATGCCCAACCGATTTGATTCAATTCAATTCTATGATCGATCTAATCTATCTATCTAAATCAGTTTATCATCTATTTTCTGTATTATTTATCAATGTAATCATCTATCTTATCTATTCTATTCTATATCATCAATCCATCTAATCAGCTTACTTATATCTATCATTGTGTATCTTATCTACCTTCTATCTATCTTAAAGATTAAACTAATCATCTTTCTTATCTCTTTCTATATCTATCACCTATCTATCTTTATCTTATTTATCTATCTTATCTAGACAGATGAAGTCCTTTGCTTTACATTTGGCTAGTAAGAAGCCCTTCAAGCTTGTTTCTGTTTACTTGAGACATGCACGTGCATCTACCACTTTTTCCAGAACGTTGTTATGTTCAGGTAGAGCTTACCTTATACCTACCCTGGCACAGCCCTATAATGAACAACGTCTCTGAGGAGGTGTAATTCTTCTCAGAGGAGAATTATATTTGAGACCAAATTCAGAGTGTAAAGTATGAGTATTTCTTTATCCACATCTGGGTTATAAAAGCTCTTTTATGAAGCCATTTTTAAACAAAACAAAAAAAGTTTACAAAAGAAAATAGATATAGAAAAAGAATAACTTGCTTCATATGTCCCAAAAAGAGAAAAAAATAAAGGGGGCAATGCCAACATGCTCAACAATAAAGGGTTCTTTTTCTTATTTGTTTTTAATGCAAAATACAAGCAAAGGATACACATACTTAAAACAGAGCTCAGGAGCAGACACGCAGTCCCGGAAATCCTTCAATAAAAGCAAAGCAGGAGTTTGTTTTTTGTCTATGCAGATACACACAGAGACTGGGATATGTAAAAATTAAGTATCACAAAAGACCATCACACAATTCTACCAATACATGTTGCATCTATAATTCATGAACATGGTCAACAAAATCATGTTCACTTCAACCCCATTTCATTTAAATTAAAGAAAAAAAAAAAACCTTTAAATAAAGTGGTTACATTCAAACTTTAACTTCCCTAGTACCATGCTGCAGGTTTCAGCACTGTTAAGGTATTGCAAGAATGCCCAGCCCTCTGCCGTCTGACCGTGTATCCAGCAACTGACATCGCTTTGCATTTTAAGCCTTTTAGTGTACAAAGTGATGAAATATATGTATCAATATACCTATTTACACCTATAGAGTCATACATACACATATACATTCACAGATATTTTACATACATACTTACACATGTACTTATATACATGCAAATACATATATATTTGGGAATCATGAGTTTATAGCAATATTCAAATTACAGTGCATTACCCAGGGTTCTTTCTCATTTCCATATTGGTGTGCTCTTTCTTCTATAGTAAAAACACTGACTCCCAATAATAACAACAACATTTATTCCTCTATTCAATTCTGTAATACTCCAAAATGTTCTCAGAACATTAGAACACAAACAGCAACAGAAAACAAAGCTCTCAAGCCTGTTAAAGATTGGGAGTGGATAGTGAAGCACTGTGTCAATAGTTATGCTGATTAGTTTTGCTCTGGTTGATTACCTTCAGTGTTGTTATATTATTCATATAAAGTATATAGCTTGTTAATTTCGTAATCAGTTTTATCATGTTTTTATTCCTCTCCTATCTTCATTGACTTTTTGTGCTTCCAAAAGTCAAAATTTATTCAAGAAAGTATAAAAATGTCTTACTGCCTTTTATATTGCAACTGCCCACTCAAACCTCACCTTTTCCAAGTAACCAGTTACATTTTAGTTGATTTATTTTCCTGTGTATGTTTTTTTCTGGTAAAGATAAGCAGGGACATTATTGTCTTTTCTTTCTTATGCCTTGTTCACACAAAAGGTAGAATTTTTTTACTTAACAGTATTTTCTGAAAATCATAGTTTCTAAACATCCTCCTTCTGTTTACACTGGCAGAGAGTCCTGTTGTGTGCTACACAGCCACTTTCATACTTGACTTCGTGGCCACCAGCCTCCAAGGTGGCCCCCAGTGCTCCCAGCCTCTTGGGCCATCCTTTCCTGCCTTGTACCAGACGTGGTCTGTGTGACCAACAGTAAAAGGCAGAAGTGATGACAGGGTGTCACTTTCAGAATTAGGCTGTATGAATCGCATCTTCCATCTTGGGCTCACTGTTTCTTGCTCCCTCACTGTCTCAGATCACTTACTCTGGAGATAGCCGGCTGCCATGTTTGAGAACACACAGAGAACAACATGGCACAAGAAACAATTTCAGGTCATTTAGGATATGGGCTACTCATTATTATTTTTTTTCCTATGATGCAAAATCATGCAATAATTTTATAATGAAGAGAGGCTGTCGATTTCAATGAGGACTATGAGGAATGAACCGTGTGAGGATTTACAAACAAGCAGGTGCACCGGTGAGGATGTGTGGCATTCAAGTAACATAATACACAACTTTAAACACATTTTAAAACATGAAGTAAGGTATTGTTTTTCATAACAAGAAGCCTGGAGTTAACATTCCTGAGACTCAAGTATGATGTATATTAATGGAATAAAGATACTGAATGTGGTTAGAAGAAAATATTGACATTCATTCTCTATACTTTGTGCTTCGAATTTTGCAGCTGTGTGTGTGTGTGTGTGTGTGTGTGTGTGTATGGAATATATATGGAGACAGAGAAGGTGGCAATTATACACTCATATGATGCTGTGAGAGATAATGTTGACAGACTCCTTGTACCGTTAACCAAATTTCCTCCAATGGTATGATTTTGCCTAATTATAGTAAAATACCACAACCATGAAGTGAAAATTGATATACTCATTAACATTATTCAAATTTTGCCAGTTTTACATACATTCATTTGTGTGTCTTTGTGTATTTAGTTCTATGATTTTTTTTCAGGTGTACATTTGTGTATTCACCACCATAATTAAGAAAAATCTCATCACCACAGTCAAGTAAAATTTAATTGCCAAAGAAGGATGCCGCCCTTCTATAGCCATGCACCTCCTCCAGCATGCTCAGACTTAACTCCTGACAATCACTTCAAAAATGTCATATAAAAAGTATGATACAGGATGGAAGCTTTGGGGATGGGCTTTTTACATGTAACATAATTACACGGAGATGTATCTCACTTTTTGTGTACATCAGTAATTGGTTCCTTTTTATTATCAAATAGTATTCCATAATATAGAAGACACTTGGGTTGTTTTCAGCTTCTGAATCTTATAAACAAAGATGCTGTTGCTTTTCATATACAGATTTCTGTGAGCATGTGGGTATTTACTTGTCTGGAATAAATGACCAAAAATTCAATTGTTGGGCCATGTGGTACCTTGTGTTATTTTTTAAATGCACAGGTAAAATAGCTTTTTTCAGCTGCACAGAATGTATTAAAATGAGATATTACTTCAATCATTGGAATGATTGCATTCGGTTACAGGTCCCGAGACTTAGAAATGCAAATAAAAATAACTATTTCACCTCTTATTTGAGGAAAAGGGAAGAAAAGAATCATAGTACAGAAAAGATGCTATTTCTCCAAGACAGCCAACACCAAAAATAGAGGAAACTTTTCCCAACTGATGGAATGACAACTTCAATCAATTCTCCCACAGGGAAAAATGCTTTTTATGAACCTGTTCCTTCCAATTCAGCTCCATTTCACAGTGCATGATTGTCTTCTATTTTATTGTCACCAAGGCACCAGAGAAAACAAATGGAATAAAGACGACCATTATTAACAGGCAATGGATGTTTTCCTTGCAGTTTTAGAGGTAAATTAAACTTCAATGGCATCTGTTCACAATGAAAAATGTAACCACCTTAGAGATAAATATGCTTTAATTTCAAATGTTGAATTATAGCTTGCTTTCATTTAAATTTGAAATAAATTCACTTTGCATCATAAGAAAGAACTATTATCCACAGTGGACAAAATACCCAGAGAGGTAGTCATTACCCAGCTCCCTAAAGCCCCCTTTAATAGGAATTATGTCAGCCCTTCCCAGGAAAAATCCCAGAACTGCTACTTACAAGTCTTTCAGGGACTGATGTTTAATCACAGAAGAGACCAAATCAACACACCATCCCCTATTCTCCATCCTCATGAAGTTCTCTGTCTCCACTGGAGTTCACAGAGAAAGAGGGCAGCCTACAATCCCTCCCTGCACTAAATAAAATTAACGCCAAAGAAAGCCTCATAACTGTTTCGCTTATAGACCTGAAAATGACAACCAGCTCTCTTCTCCCTACAGCAATTGGCAATGGTGATCTTCTCTTGAGCCACAAGAGACAGTCTTTCACCACACACCTGGGTTCCCTGCTATGTGTAAGTAAAAGAGTAGCGAATAGAAGGCTACTTTGTACCTTCGAGAAGAAAAATAACAGCGGCACCCCAGGCTGCACCACCCAAAGCAGACACAGCTCCCTGAAACGCTGCTCAGAGACTTTGTGTTCTCAGTGTGACTCTCTCAGCAAGGGAGATCCCTGAAGATCCGATGTGCTGATCGGCAGGTAAGATAACCACTAACTTACAATTGTACGTGGAAATCTGGATGTAGCCTGGGTTAAGAAGAAACCAGACAGCCACTCGTACCACTTGGCCTACATCCAGAGTTTAGCAAATGGCAAAGTTTTGATCCAGAAATCAAGTTTAAGGGGCATCACAGTACTGCCTAGAAACATCTTATCTTCTGACACCAACTGCAAGTTTGGGGAGTTTTCAAAACCATGCCCAAATTCAATAATTTGCTTGAAGGATTAAAAGCTCACTGAAGCTCTTCAACTCACAGTTACAGTTTATTAAAGGGAAAGAACACAGATCAAATCAGGTAAAGAAGAGGTCTATGGAATGAAGTCTGGAAGGGTTCCCAGCAAGTTTTCACTGTGCTCTCCTGTGTAGTCAGGACACATTACCCTCCTGCTATCAAGTGTGACAATATGCACGAGTATGACCAGCTAGGTAAGGGCACCTGAGCCTCACGATTCAGGGTCTTTATTGGGGCTTCAACATGTGTCATGATTGACTGAACTCAATCTCCATGTTGCCCGACAGCTTATGACCTAAAACCCCACCCTAAATCACATGGCTAGGCTTTCTGTCCAGGTCAGCCACAACCCTAGGACTTTCAAGTGTGGCCAACTCCACCCTAAGATGCAGTATGTCTAGTTGTTACCCTAAACGAAGACACTCCTATCAGGCATGACATAAATCACCTTCCAGAAGCTGAGGACCAAGATCAGATCTCTTTCTGGGGAGATTAAATGGCCAAATTTCTCACCACACTACCTACTCATAGGAATCATCCAGTGTCTAAGATTGTCAAATGGAGACCAGGGGCCAATGCAGACCGCCTGATCTTCTTTGTTAGGTCTACACAGCATTTGTCAAAACTTAAATTATAGTCACACAAAGATATGCATTTGTATTGGTTGGAACTCTACTCCCTTTACAAGGCAGACTTTGATATTATGCATGGTTATGAAAAGGTACCATGGAAAAACATCCCTCCTATGATTTGACTCAGATGGGGAATGTCCCTCATCAAACTCTTGGTCCTTACTCCTTAGCAGAACTCCTGGTTTATCTTTGGGGGAAGATTGTTTACTGAAGGCTTACTCAGTTGTGGTCTGGGCCTTTGTCAAAGCTACTGCTTAATTTATTGTTGCCTTTGAAGCAGGTAAAATTAGAACCCAAAGGAGTTTTTGTGGAAAAAAAAATGTGGTATGCCATTCTCTTTGAAGCTTTATTTTCATTCACCTAATTGGGTGTCTTCAGTTTTAAGACATCAGCTTTGCCTGCATGAATGAGGAAGAAATTAAAAGCAAAACCAAAATCCTGCACTTGGATGCAAGTCTCTTCCAAGTCTTTAGGATAGATTTCTGCTGAGGAATAAACCATTAAGAAGAACGAGGTTTATTTTAGGTTTCTCAGGTAAGCGAGAACCTGCAGTATTTGGTTTCCCGAGACAGAATCTTCGGGATTAAAGATAAGTATCTGAGCCGATGAATATATTAATTAGCTTCACTCCATCATTCTATATTACATACATATATGATAACATCCTGTAGGACATGATGGCTCACGCCAGTGATCCTAGCACTTTGGGAAGCCGAAGCAGGCAGATCACTTGAGGTCAGGAGTTCAAGACCAGCCTAGACAACATGGTGAAACCCCTCTACTAAAAATACAAATATTAGCCGGGCATGGTGCTGTATACCTGTAGTCCCAGCTAGTCGGGAGGCTGAGGATCTCGAGATGCACTCATTGGGGGATTATCTAGGTGGACGCAAAATTCAGTAAGTGTCTTTATCGTAAGAGGAGAAGGCTCTGAGAAGGTGGAGACAGAGACTGGAGAGGTGCAGCCACAGATAATTTTGATAGAAACCGGAAAAGGCAAGAGAGGACCTTTCCCTAGAGCCTCTGGCAGAAATGTGGCTCTGCCGACATTTTGAGTTCGTGCTTCTGACCTCTAGACTTCTGAAAATAGATTTAGTTTGTCTTAAGCAACCAAGTATGTGGTAATTTGTATGGCAGCCTCAGGAAACCAGCACAAGCCCTAGGAGACTTCACATGCCTGCTTATAAGAACGAGGGAGATTGACGTGTAGAAGAGGGGGAGGCCATGTGGCCTCTGGGGAAGATTGGAGTGATGTGGCCACAAGCCAAGGAATGCCCATACCCTGGCAGAGGGAGGAGGGAAGAATGAATTCTCCCCAAGGGCCGTCGGAGGGAGCATGGCCCTGTCTACACCTTAATTTGAGTGCAGTGAAGCTGAGGTTAAACTCCTAGACTCCAGAACTGTGAGAGAAAGTGTCCCTGTTTGGAGTATGTGTGTGTGTGTTTAAAACTTTTAAGTTCAGGGTTTCGTAGGCAGGTTTGTTCCATAGGTAAACCCGTGTCACAGGGGTTTATTATACAGAAGATTTTATCACCCGGGTACTACACCCAGCACCCACTTGCTGGTTTTCCTGACCCTGCCCCTCCTCCCAGGCTCCACCTTCTAATAGACCCCAGTGTGTGTTGTTGTCCTCTAGGTGTCCATGTGTCCTCGTCATCTAACACCCACTTATACATGAGGACATGCAGTATTTGGTTTTCTGTTCCTGTGTTAGTTTGCTAAGGATAATGATCTTCAGCTCCCTGCAAAAGACATGAGCTCATCCTTTTTATGGCTACATAGTAGTCCACGGTAAACTACTCTTTTTTTAAGCTATTGAGTTTGTGGCAAGTTGTTATGGCAGCCAGGAAAGAATGGTACAAATTTGTATAATATTTTTCTTGTTTTAAAGATGAGAAACTTTAAGGCACAAGGAGTTTAAGTAATTTGTTTAAGGACACATAGCTAATAACTGGTGAAATAAAAAACACACGTCTCCTATAAATTAAAAAATAAAGCCATTGCACATTCAGTGATAAATGTCAACACCCAACTCCGTTGTCAGGGAGGCAGCAGTACATGCCAGCTGCTGGAGTCAAGGCCATTCACAAAGCCTTGCCCCATATGACAGATCTTCTCATTTTTCAAGTGTAGCCTGAAATCTGTATTCTATTTTTTATTTCAAACCTCCCAATTTTTTTTTTGAGACAGGGTCTCTCTTTGCTGCCCAGGCCAGAGTACAGTGGTACAATCAATAGCTCACCGCAGCCTCAACCTCCTGGGCTCAAGTGATCTTCCCACCTCAGCCTCCCCAGAAGCTGG
Source organism: Cebus imitator (assembly GCF_001604975.1). Taxonomy (NCBI): domain Eukaryota; kingdom Metazoa; phylum Chordata; class Mammalia; order Primates; family Cebidae; genus Cebus; species Cebus imitator. Next base: position 1,917,592 of record NW_016107545.1, on the reverse strand, counting down.
GACTTCAGGTGTACAGCACCACACACCTGGCTAATTTTTTGATTTTTTAATTTTGTACAGACAGGGTCTTGCTATGTTGCCCAGGCTGGTCTTGAATTTTTAACCTCAAGTGATCCTCCCATCCCAGCCCCCGGCAAAAAGCTGGGATTACAGGTGTGAACCACGACACCCAGCTCTGATTTTGTAATGTTGGTCCAAATTTAAAACCAAACAAAACAAAACAACAGCAACAACAACACTGAGCAGGTCTGTTGGAATAAGTTTGTGAGTTACCAATTTGTCACCTGGATGAAAGAGGCTCCAATCTGACTAATGCTAATGTATTGGCCTGCTCTAGCTGCTGTGGCAAAGTTCCACAGACCAACTGGATTGTACAATGGAAATTTGTTTTTTTCTAGTTTTTGAGGCTACAAGTCCAAAATCGAGATGTCAAGAGGATCGATTCTTCTGCAGCTCGCAGATTCTCCCTGTGTCATCACCTGATTGTCCCCTCTGTCTGTGTGAGTCCACACCCTGCTCTTCTCTTCTTATAAGTGGATTAGTCCTATACTAGCTTTACCTTAATTACCTGATTATAGGTCCTGTTTGCAAATATAGTCCCATGCCAAGGTACTTGGTCTTAGCACTTCAACTTAGGAATTTTAGGAAGACACAATTTGGCACCTGTCAGTGAATCAGCGACTGTTTATGTGTTTGAACAGTTCAGGAGACCTGGCCTGCTCTTGAAAGCAAAGATTTTCTCTGCTTTGCCCTTTTCATTCCCTTTATTAACTGGAACATAACAATTTGCCGTAGTGAGTCACTCAAAGTACACCAAATCCATCACCACTGTTTTTATTTTTTTGCAAATGATTAAATATCACTTTCTTTCCATTTATAGCATCATCTAAGTGACAGCCCATCCATCAGCCTATCTGCTGATGTTTAACTACAGCATTTTGCATTCATTATTCCCTACTGATATCATTCTTTTAAAAATAGAAATAACTTAATTCTGCCTTATGACAGCAGGGAAATTAAATGGTAGGCCATAAAGATGAGTGTTTCTCTGAAAAACAAAACATGAACTGCAGATCTATAAAACCAAGCCAGCAGTATGTCACCCTACACTAAGATATACAGGACAAGCTGCTGGAAAATCCTCCCACTTCAGAACGCTGAGAAACCTTCCACCCTCAAGCGCAGTTTGCCAAATGGTACAAGCACTTCAGGGAACAATTTGATAACACAAAAAGTTAAAGATACGAATACCCACAGGTGCAGGGGTTCTACCGCAGGCACACTCTCTGAAGCTGTGGTACCCCATTTCAACTGCAACCTACGTGATTCAGCAGATTCGGCATGGCTCTCAGAACACACACACGACCCCACACACACACACACACACACACACATATGCACATAATCTTTGCATCCATGTGGAATGACGGACAATACCCACTTACAGTCTTGTCTTGGGGCTAGGCTCACACTCCCCAGAGTCCACAGACCTCTTGCCTTCCCATGCATCCCACTGAATATCACATGGATTCCTTGTACTGATGACATCTGTCTGGTTGGACAGACTGAGTAACTCATCATGAGTGTACTGAGGGCCTTAGGAAGGGCCCTCTGCACCAGAGAGTACAAGGATTCAGGGCCTAGTGGTCACAGGCCTCAGGACGTCCCCTCTGACTACAGCGGCAACTTGCTGCATCCGATACCACAAGGAAGGAAGCGCAGTATCGGGTGGGCTTCTTCAGGTTTTACACCCAATACTGCTGCAGCCCACATACCATGTGACATGCATGACTGCCAGCTTTGAGGTGTGCCGACGAGAGAACACTGCAGTGAGTACAGGGGTTGGTGCAATCAGCCCTAATGCCGGAGTCATGCCACCAGGTGGACCCTGGAGTGTTCCCACAGTAGACTCACAACACAGGCCCCTGGGGTTCTGGAGCAAGTCCACACCACCCAAGTCCTGTACATTTTTAAAGAAGCAGCTCGTACTGGGCCCTGCTAGACAGAACCCCTGACCACTAGAAACAAGTGGCCATGTGTCCGGAAATTTCCAGGGTGGTTGGGTTCTCTCAGAATTAGTGTTCAGCTCTGAAGGGCCCAGTGTCTGTCCTTTGCAGGGAGTAAAAAGTACATCTGGGTCTGAGCCTGAGCGGGTCTGAGGGCACTGATGGGTGATAGCGGCATGTGGTCTGGGCACTCACTCACAGAGCTGGCGTGTTTGTGTCAGTGTCTCACCTGGAGCTTGTTCCTATGCATTCTTCCCCCAGGGAACACAGGGAGAGTCTCAGGGACTACAGAGGAAGCTGCCACCAGGGCACATCGGGTCCTTTGTGTCAACGGACCTGTAGTTAAGAAAATTTGTCATCACAGTAGGATAATTGACCCTGATGGGCAGAAAGAGGTGAGGCTGCTTTTACAGAAGAGCATAGGGAGAAGTCTGTATGGGACCCAGTGGTGCACCTGCATTGCCTCTTACTTCTCCCTTGTCCCACTTTGACTGGGAATAAAAACGTGCAGTAACTATGGTGCTCCAGGAAGGAAGGTTCAAGTCCTGCCACCAGGTGGGCTGCTGAGATCTTCTGGGAAGCGCGCAGAGGGCGGTGGCAGTTCGCACACACCGTGGGGGATGAGAGGATGAGAACTGATCTGATCCTGAGGCCAGCTGCAGGAACTCAGGATGTGGTTGACCCACCTTCTTCTGTAAGAGAGTCCTACAAAACCTGCGGCGGAGCTGCTCCCTGAACATGTTTGGAGAAGTGGACCCATGCAGCAGAGCAGGTGAGCCATGAAGGCCTGGAAATGCTCTGCTCTGTGGCTGTGGGCACCTCCTTGATGGAAGGCCACCCCCTCATATCTGCAGAGACCGTGTTTCCTGGGTCTGTCCCTACATCATGACTGAGAATGGCCCCAGTGCTAACACAGGCCCCTTCCTGCAAGCTACACAGTTCTTTTGCAGAGACTTTGGCTTGAGGGTTCCCTGTCCTTTTTGCCAAGTTGCTTTCTGTCCAGTCCCACCTTTCCTAGGAGTCAGCCTGCGTCACACTCCAAAAGTCTCTCCATCTTCTCCAGCCCTTTCCTTTTATCCTTCACAGGCGTTTCTTCCAGTAGATCTCTCATGGTTCGAATCCCTTCTTGGCCACCACTTCTAGGGAGAACTTTAATTAATACACTTTGTATAAAATGTAAAAGACTCACTCTGACATCTAAGTAAAAGGACAATGCTGCTATGGAGTTTCTACTGAAATCATCATGAATTTGTCTGAACACGCCCAAATAATAGTATTTTCCAAGATTTAATAAGCATTTACTCTGTGCCACAGACTTTTATGTACTTTGCACCATCATTTCCCTTCATGCTCACGTCTATCTTATGAAATAGTAATTGTAGTATCTCTTAGAGCTGAAGTAAAGGAGGCTTGAAGAGCTCAGGTATCTCGTGACTCATGTCTGTAATCCCAGCACTTTGGGAGGCTGAAGTGCGCAGATCACTTGAATCTAGGAGTTCAAGGCCAGCCTGGCCAACATGGTGAAAACCTGTCTCTACTAAAAATATAAAAATTAGCCAGTGCCTGTAATTCCAGCTACTTGGGAGGCTGAGGCAGGAGAATCGCTTGAACTTGGGAGGCGGTGGTTGCAGTAAGCCAAGGTCATGCCATTGCACTCCAGCCTGGGTGACAGAGCAAGAGTCCTTCTCAAATAACAAACAAACAAACAAAAAACAATTTAGGTACATCTCCCCATGTTCTACAGCTAATAAAAACATAGAAGTAAGAGCAAATCCTTCTCGTGGTTGTTTTTTTTTAACATTATTACAATAAAATGAAGCCTGTTTTATCACGAACTCAATTACTGCCTTTTGAACTTTTAGCAACAACTGTGAGTGTTATATTCGGCTATCTCCTGGCTTTTCATTATTGTTATATTTTTCTGCACTCACCCCAAGTTCTTTTTGAACCAGAGTCTGACCACTCCTGACCTTTTTAATGATTTTCCATATCATCTGACCCATGAAATCTTACACACGACCCCATGTTTCAGATCTTGATGGTATTTTAAAACACAGAACAACCCTGCTGCTTATTTACAAGCTAAAATGTTCCATCTGTCAGAAGGCTGTGGCCTTTTCCTCACGTCAGTGCACAGATAAAATGTCTCTTGTTTTCTTCCGAGTCTGAATACTTAGCAGTTGGCAACACAATCAAATATTTCTTATTATTTTTCACTTTCTTCCCCCTGAGATTCACATGCTTGCAATGCCAGCTGTCGCACAAAGAGAGAGCTCCAGGAGTGAGGCGTTTGGGGACAGTTTTCTGTGTTTATCTGAGATCGCTCCTGATGGAAAGCAGGGTCCTTTGCTGACGTGCAGCATCTGAGCACAGCCTTCACTCATTGTGATTATTTGTACAGCCTGGGTGGTATACTTGCTTCGCTGTTTTCTTGACACTGTGCTCCTGAAATTAATCAGGTGTCTCTAAACTCCATCTTACTTTTCAAGAGCAGCCTGGGAATTCAGCTAAAATATAGCTGCATACAACGCCATAATTTCATTTTTACAAAAAAAAAAACCCATCACGTGTTTACCTTATTTCATTTAAAAGGCAGACATCTCCCTCCACATATTCTGTTAGAGGGGTTTCACATTTTACTGAAATGTTGTATTTCTAAACTTTGATTATAGGATGATGGTGGCTATTTGTACATTGTCAACCTGATTAATTTGGGATCATCTTTCCTGGAACTCCTTACCTATAATTCCCAGGTTGGAATTGGCCAGAAGAGGAATCCATGTGTGATGAGTGGAACAGAAAGGAAGGATCAGACTAGTGGTCTCTGAAGTTCATTATGGCTAGAAGACGTGACAGACACACAGAGAAGTGTCAGTGGGTTCAAGCCTGAGCTCCCTCTCTGTGAAATGCATTCCTAGGTCTCCATCCCATGGCCGGCCCCCCTGACCAGCAGGCTCAGACCCAGCACTGGCAGCTGAGCTACCTGCAGAAGCAGTCGCTGTGGAGAAGTGGCCATTCTTCAGGTGTTTCCTACCGCACTTCCCGTCTCACTCCAGCAGCTGGGTGTGTGTAGCTTCCTGCATCCCCACGGACCTCCAACACATGGAAGTTCCTTTGTCCCAGTGCACAGAGCAATCATCTCAGAGGCCTTGCTGGTGAATTTTCTCTGATCTTTCAATGACCTTTTCTGTTCCTTTATTTTTTTCTTGCTGTTTCACTCACCATTGTAAAAGACTTATTCCTATAATAATTATCTTATTCTATAATATTCATAGCTGCTCTGCTGACTCAACTGATACAATGCGATTACCTTACATCCAGTAAGTTATATACCTTCAATGCGTTTTGTACAGGGAAGGTGGACAAGGAATACTAATGCATCCACTCATCAGCTCTGTTCCTAATCCAGTTGCCTGTGCTTTATTGTTTTTGTTTTTGTTTTCTGAGACGGAGTCTCATTTTGTCACTCAGACTAGAGTGCAGCGGTGCAATCTTGGCTTGCTGTACCCTCCACCTCCAGGGTTCAAGTGATTCTCATGCCTCAGCCTTCCAAGTAGCTGGGATTAGAGGCATATGTCACCCCAGCTGGCTAATTTTGTATTTTTAGTAGAAACGCAGTTTTGTCATGTTGGCCAGGCTGGTCTCGAACTCCTGACGTCAGGTGATATGCCCACCTCGGCCTCCCAAAGTGCTGGGATTACAGGCATGAGCCACCGCACCCAGCCTATTGTATTGAACTGTACTAGGAAGTGATCTTCATCAGGAAGACCAAAGCACATCCTCCTGGGCCTCTTTAAGGATTATTCTAAGGAGAACTGCTGTTTATTGAAAGTACATTGAAGGAGGGCCACCACAGGAGGTATCACAGCTTTTGATGCATTTAAGTGAGTGGCAAAAAGACCAAAAACAATTGAATATTTCTTCCCAAGGGAAAAAAAATGTTAATTGCTGCTGAATTCAGTACCAGTCACCTCAATTTGCATGCAACTTTGGCCTAGAACATAATCTTCAGATGAGGAAATCTGATCTATTCTTTCTTTTCTCTCCTTTTTCAGAAGTAAATGCCAATCCATGAGACCAGAGGCACTGTTTAATAGAGAACTCATTTTCCCACTGTGGTTCAATTACAGGGGAGAGCTATTCAACATATAAATTACAAAAAAAGTCATTGCATCATTGCAAGTGCCAAAATAAAACAAGTTTGGTAAACTTTTTTTTTGTAGTTCATTAAAAAATTAATCATCGCTGAGTATTAAGGAGGTGCGGGAGAGCCATGGGTCTAGCTGTGCAAGTTCTTTCACTAACTGAACCTAAGATGAGGGGTGGAGGGTTATCCATCTGTTCTCTCATTGCTATCAAGAACTACCTGAGACTAGGTAATTTACAAATTAAAGAGGTTTAATTGGCTCATGGTTCGGCAGGCTGTACAGGAAGCATGGCTGGGGAGGTCCTCAGGAAACTTACAATAATGACGGAAGGCAAAGGGGAAGCAGGCATGTCCTACATGTCTGGAGCAGGAGGAAGAGAGAAGAGGAAGGTGCTACACACATTTAAACAACCGGATCTCATGAAAACTCACTCACTATCATGAGAACAGCGAGGGGAAGCCTACCTCCATGACCCAATTACCTCCCACCAGGTCCTTCCTCCAACACTGGGGGATTATAATTCCACATGAGATTTGGGTGGGGACACAGAGCCAAACCATATCAGGAGAAATGACCACTCACAGGTATGTTAGTTTCCTCTTGCTGCCATATCAAATTATTATAAACTTGGTGGTTTAAAACAATGCAAATTCATGATTGTATGGTTCTGAATGTCAGAAGTGCAAAATACAGCTCACCAGACTAAAATTGAGGTAGTAGCAGAACTGTGCTCTTCTGGAGGCTGTAGGGGACATTCCATTCCTTACCTCTTCCAGCTTCTGGAGGCTGACGCTGCTCCTTGCCTCATGGCCCCTTCCATCTTTAAAGCCATCACCTGCATCTCTCTTACCTCTGCTTCCATGTTGGCATCTTTGCTGGCTCTGATCTTCCTGCCTCCTTCTTACAACAACCTTTGTGATTACATTAGGTCCACTCAGATAATTCAGAATCGTCTCCACAGCTCAAGATTCTTTACTTGATCACAACGGCAAAGGCCCCTTTACCATAATGCTTAACATGCTCACTGGTTCTAGAGATTAGGATGTAGACATCTTTGGGTTCCTTATTCTGTCTAGTACAACATGTAAAAATCATCGATGTCTTTCCTTCTTCTGGAACTAGCTATGTAGTTAAATGTTCATAAACAATGCCATGTCTTGGATGACTGTCTGTTCCTCCGGGAGAGACATCTAAAAGGCGGAATAATATTAAAAATTAAAGCTGTGTCATACTTCACATGATAGGCATTTGAATTGCATTAATTTCTATTATAAATTCAAAATTCAATTTCTAATGAGCTCAACAGCACTAAACTTTAGAAAGTTGAGTGTTATCTCTTCTTTATACTTACGGACCAATGGCAAAGATTTTGATATTTGGAAAACCTGAATATTTCTTTGCCTGATGGTTCATTGGTTGACTGAGTACACCAATTCTGTGATCGCTCATTTTTTTTTCCATTTTACATAAATTTCCTGCACACAAGAATTTTCTCCTCTTTCTCATTTCCACTATTAAAACCTTCCCATCACGGAAGCTTCGGATGAAAAGTTACCTTCAAAAATCATCTTTTTTTCATTGTTTAGATAATATTGATTATGTGTCTGATATGTGCTATGAACATGCCAAGTTCTGGGAATAATCAGATACAGGGCAAGCTCACTGTGATGGACACATCTAAGCTAAAGGGAAGATGATAAGAACAGCATCCCTGAAACACAGAAGAGCAAGTGCAAACGCCATGAGACAGAATTGAGCTTGGCTTGTTTAAGGAATGGAAATACAACCAGAATCATTAAAGAGCGTTAGGTGGAAGGAGATATGGCCACTCTTGTCTTCTCTAGACTGACAGTTTTCGGTCTGTGCCATTGCCTGAAATGTACCCCAGGTATTTGTGCAGGCCCCTGAACCTCCTTTATTAGAACCTTTGATTGCATGTATCTCATTCAATACTTATAATAATCACAAAGAAACTGCTTATTCGAATATGACTACTCCATTGAAATGAGAAGTATATTACGCCAATATTTAGTAATCAGCTTACAGGAAATTCTAGATGATCCTCAGGAAACCAAGGTAGGTAAATGTGTATAATGAAATCTGAGTCCTGAAGTGTATCAGTTTATATATTATAGGTACACCAGAATCCCTGGTGCTTTATACTGTAATAACAAATATTCTCTCCCCAAATTCCAATAGGTTAAAGTAAATTTTAAAAAGTGTTTTCATTTTGTTTTGTTTCCTTTTACTGCCTTAAGTTCACTGTTGGCATACAGAGTGCTTCTGCTCCACGAAGTCACTCAGGGACATAGTGTGATGGGGCAGTCACTGTCTTCAACATGTGAAAAGAAAAAAAAAAAGACATCTATGCATGTTTAATAATTGTTAATAGTAGTATTTTAAAATCTTATTGGATAGAGCATAGACTGGGGAGGTGTGAGGAGGGAAGGCAGAAGGGAATGGTGCTTATCAGACCCACTCCCTGTGTCTTAACATCAGCCAGGCTGCTACAGCTGTGTTTATTCAGTTGACGGAATTCCAGTCCAGGGCCTTCATTTGCCTCTGCAGCTGAGAGCTCACTATTCTCAGCTAAGAGGAATGATGAGGCAGGAGAAAGAGAGCTGGAATTTAAGAGCTTTTAAAGAAGACAGAGAGCAAGAGTTGGAGTCACATTTTCGGGGCAAATTTTAATTTATATTCCCTGGTTAGAGGAGTGGAGGGTGAAGCAGTCTCTGATTCATCAGCCAGAAATAATAAGACATGTTTCCGCTCTCATTCGACTCAGAAGTTCAACACAACCCAGTCAGAGCTGAATTTATGACTGTTTCTCAAAGCCAGGTTTATGCCAGCCAAATGAAATGAAGACCTGGGCAATTATGAACACAGTTCATTTCCAGAAACAAAATAATTCTATGAAGTTGATGCAGTCCGGCACATCAGAACCAACAATTATTTTGTTTGTTCGTTTTGTTTTGTTTTTTGTTTTTTGTTTTGGTCTTGGCTTGACCAGTTTTCCCAAGGGTCTTCGCCCTCTGTGTAATTGCAGCTGTCTGAGAAAACCAGTGGGCTGCCTGCAGAGTCTGGCCCCTGAATCTTCAGCCCTAGAAGCTGGGAGAAGCTCGCTGTAGCTGGGGAGAGCTCTTCAAATTGACTTCCAACCCCTTTAGGCTGGGTTCATGTTTCTCTAGAATGTCCAGGCTTGGTGGGGTTTGGGGGGGGGGGGGAAGAATGATGGATTTATAATTGTTCTGGATTGTTTCCTATTGTTCGTTTTGTTTGATCTTTGTTTATTTGTTTTAATGTACTGGGGCTCAGGACATCCTCTGGAGTACACTGGTAAGCAAGAATGTTGGTGACAAATAGGAAACTCTGGCTTCCTCTCTGATGTTGGAGGAGTCAGTGAGGATGGAAGCAGGACCAGCCTGGGCCCTGTGGGCAGGATGGGGAGTGGTGGGGGAATGCCAGGCACTGCCGGCTTGGAGAAGTGGTTGCGGCTGAATTCTGAGGTTTTCCTTGTGATGCTTCTGGTTTCCCAAGAGTTGGCTTTTGATCTGCAGCATTCTGGAAAGAGGATCGGAATCCTGTCCTCAGGAGGCCCAGACCTTCCAGGGCCTATGAGACTCCGGCATTGGTAACCTGGAGGTGCCGCTGGAAGGACAGAAAAGACAGCGCTTTAAAAATCAGAGGGAAGGCCGGGTGCGGTGGCTCACGCCTGTAATACCAGCACTTTGGGAGGCCGAGGCGGGGGGATCATGAGGTCAGGAGTTCAAGACCGGCTTGGCCAACATGGTGAATTATTCCCGTTCCTACTAAAAATAAAACAAATTAGTCGAGCGGGCCTCTTCACCTGTGTTCCCAGCAATCAGGACCTGAGCAGACTGTGCCCCGTAAGTTGGGCGTTGGAGAGTGCTGGGCTCCCGCCCCGCAGGGCCTCAGGAGGGTGAAGGGGCCAGCTCTGTCTCTGCTTCCCGGGGGTCTGGTTGGAATCCCCCAGGGCTTCGACGCCCGCCCGCTCAGCGCCAGTAAAGCGGGTGGCCACGGAGAAGTTTTTCAACTGGAGGAGCGGATCGGTCCGGAGACGTCGCCTCTTCCAGCACCGCCACCCGGGCCCTGTCTCGAGCCCCACACGCGCAGTCTCGGCTCCCAGGTGGGCTCGGGGCTTTCTCCACCTGCCGGGCGCGGGGTCGGCTCCGGGGTCTGCGCGCGGCGGGCGGTGGTGGAGCCGGCAGTTGGCACCGAGGGCCCGGGAGCGGGAGGAGGGGGGCGGAGGAGCTCCAGGGAGCTGGGGCGGGGCGCGCGGCGGCTGCGGGTTGGGTGGGGGGTGCCGAGGGGCTGAGCCCGGGCAGAGTCTGGAGGAGCGGCGGGCGGATCGGCCGCATCTGCCGCAGACGCTGTCGGGGAAACGTCGCAGCCCCAGCGCGAGCAGCGGCTTCGGGTGACCTCGTGGGGATGCGGAGCGGACGTCCCAGGAGCACCGGATCCCGCCGACTCGATGGCTCGGGGCCACCGCGCGTGCGGGCGGCCGGCGGGGTCCGCGGGTGAGCGGCGGGCGGGTCTCAGGACGCCGGGTGCTGGGCTCGCCGCCCGGCAAAGGTGAGGCGGGAGCGGCGTCTGCGGCGCCGGCGCTCGGCTTTTGGGAAGCTCCCCCACCGCGCCCGCCTACCGCGGTCTCCGGGTGCGCCCAGGCGGAGGGAGCTGACGCTGGAGTCTGAGGGTCTGGAGGGGGCGCAGGTGCACCTGGAGCCACCGGGACGCTGTCCACCGCTCCGACGGGCGGGTCCTGCTGGGAGGCGTGGCGCCTTTGGGGGCCGTTGGGCGCTCCAGCTTCCCCAAGGTATTGCCTGAGAGTGGGTAAGAGAAACGTTCTGGGGATTGTCCCCAAACCCTGGGTCCCACGGTGTCCCGCTTCCTATCCCCAGGTCAGCTAAACTGTGATACTAGAACGAGGGGGAGCCCGGCCCCTGGTTCATTTTGGCCCCAACCGATGGGTCCCTACACTGCCCCAGCTTAGATCACCTGTGCGCATAGAAAATGGCAGGAACCTCTGCGCGGCTTCCTGCAGCCTCTCCCCACCTGACGCGGGTGCCCGTCAGGGTCTCAGAGCGCGGAATCGCATCCTCTTCTCCTGGAACCCTTTCCACCTGAAGCTCTTCAAGACGGGCCGTGAATGCATGGGATGGGACGTTGCTGAGAGAAACAGAAAAGTTGCTTTTGCTTTCCCACGTGCCTCATGCACAGCCTCGAGTTCCCTGGAAACCCGTAGCCTTTGAAGCTGAGGGCTCCCAACGAGACCCAGGTTTTCACAAACAGGCCCTCTGTGGTTTAGCAAGAGTGCCCTATTTCTCCCTGGAGCTCCAGATATACAAACATGATTTGAGAGGGGGGAATTGGTAGGGGTCAGGAAATTTTTTTTCCTGTAATTTTGTTGTTGTTGTTGTTGTTTGAGGCAAAGTCTCACTCTGTCACCCAGGCTGGAGTGCAGTGACGAAATTTCGGCTCACTGAAACCTTCGACTCCTGGATTCAATCGATTCTCCCACCTCAGCCTCCTGAGTAGCAGGAACTACAGGTGCTTGCCACCACGTCAGCCTAATTTTTTTGTATTTTCAGCAGGGATAAGGTTTCATCAAGCTGGCCAGGCTGGTCTCGAGCTCCTGACCTCAAGTGATTCGCTTACCTCAACCTCCCAAAGTGCTGGGATTACAGGCCTGAGCCACCACAGCCAACCTGTTTTCTGTAATTTTCTTGTTTTTTGAGACGGAGTCTTGCCCTCTTGTCCAGGCTGGAGTACAGTGGCATGATCTCGGCTCACTGCAACCCCCACCTCCCCGTTTCAAGTAATGCTTGTGCCTCAGCCTCCTGAGTATTTGGGATGACAGGCTTAAACCCCCGTGCCTGGCCTCTTTTCTGTAATTTTTAAAAAGGTAAAATGCATCTTTAGGAGCAAGGTTCAGACTGAAACTTGGTCAGTGAATGTTAATGTGAATGAGGCTGCTTTGAGTGAGTTGCTCTGAAGGCTTCCTTGAAAAGGCTGACTTTGGAGCAGAGGCGTGAATGAAGAGAGGAAGGAGAGCTGTGAACACTTAGGAGAAGGTGTCCAGATAGGAGAAGGTGAGTGAAACCACAATAAGCTTGGCGTGGTGGAGAAACAGCAAGACGGCCAGGTGGCTAAGCAGAGAGAGAGCAGTTGGAGGGAAGTGATCAGGGCAGATCCATGTGGACCCTGATAGGATATGCGTGGCTGAAGCTGAAGTTACCCCTACTTCTGTATCCCTTTTCCCTCTCTTCATCACCATAGAAATCGTTTTTAGCTCGACAGAATAATGACTGCATTTTCCAGCTCTTTTTTTCTCTCATAAGGCAGGTATTCATGTGATTAACCCTTGATACGGCTGAGAGAGTGGTGCCTGAAATTTCCTTGAAATGTATTATTTTTTTTCTTTTTTTAACTTTTTCGATTCAGGAGGTACACGCGCAGGTTTGTTCTATGGGTTTACTGTGTGATGCTGAGGTTTGGGATATGACTGGCCCATCCCTCTGGTGATGAGCACAGCACCCAATAGACAGTTTTTCCACCCTTGTTCCCTTCCCACCCTCCCTAGTGACTGGTGTTCCCATCTTTATATCCGTGTGCACCCTATGTTTAGCTCCCACTTACAAGTGAGACCATGGAGCGTTTGGTCCGCAACGTTCTTAATGCATAGAAACATGACCCTCCTACATCCTGGTGGCTAGAATGTGGTTGTTGTGGCTGGATTACCAGCATCTATTTGGGGCCATGCCATGAGCTTAGGAATGGAAGTTTGGCAAAGTGAAGCAACAGAAGAAGAAGATCTGGGTCTCCGGGGCTAGTCTTGAGCTGACTGCCTCCAGGCTGCAGTGGCATGAGAGAGATGAAACTCCTCGCTTGTTTAAGACACTGCATTTTGGAGCCTTCTGTGAGTCACAGCTCAGTCTAATCATGTTTGATATATCAAGGTGAGAACTTCAAATTTTATTCTCATCCTAAGGAAATATTTGGAGGATTTTATGCCAGGGAGGGACATAAGGTGTTCACCAAAGGCTCACTGTGGCCTCCAGGAGAGACCAGGCGCCAAAACCCAAGAGTGGAAGTAGGTCAATTGGTTGAGGGCTCTTGCAGTTACCCAGGTAGAAGGTGACAGTTGGATTAGACTTTGGTGGAAGTGCTGTAGATGGTGATAAGATGGTGATAAGAGCATTTACATACTCTTGTGTTTTTGGTTTATCAAATGTATGTCTTTTTAATCTGGGAATATCATTTACATGCATTAAAACACAACCATTTTCAGTGCACAGTTAATACATTTTGGCAACTACATACACTTGTTCAAACACCATCACAATCAACACACAGAATACTCCATTAATCCTGAAAGTTTCCTCATTCCCTTTCAAAGTCAATACTGCCACAGACTCTAGACCCAGCAAGCACCAATTTGCTTTCTGTCACTAAAAATTAGACCTGTCTTTTCTAGATTATCATGTGAGTAGATTCATACAGCATACTGTTTCTAGCTTCTTTCACTTCACAGGTGTTTATGAGATTCGTCCATGTTGTTGTTTGACTCAGTGACTCACTCTGTTTTTATTGCAGAGTAGTGTTTTGTTGCTGGGAGTTGATTTACCGCCAAGTGTTGACCTTTTCATGTGCTCATGCACATTCGTGTTGTTTCTAGGCTTTGCTGTTATGAACAAGGCTACTACAAGCATTCGTGGACAAACCTTTGTGTGGTCATATGCTCTAATGTATCTCTGGCAAATGCTAAGAGCATAATAATTGGGCAACATTGTAAGTGTAAATTTAAGCATATAAGAAACTGTCAAACTTCCCCCAACTGATGTATTAGGTTGGTGCAAAAGCAATTGGGGTTTTTGCCATAAAAGGAAAGGCGCAATGACTTTTGCACCAACCTCATAATTCCCAGTTGCTCTTTACTCTCACCAAATCTTTGCATTGCCGGTTTTAAAAAGTCTGTGCCTTACTTGCAGAGCCCTGATTTTCTTCCTGCTGCTAATGTGCCCAGCTGAAAAGGAAATAAACTGACAAACACGGAACGCTGTATGTGCCAGCAGTGCAGCCACCTGACAAGGTCTGTCCAACGAGAGGCTAGTGGAAGCTTCTGGGCAGGACTTCTGGGAATTCCCATAAACTGGGCTCAGTTTCTGCTCTCCAAGATGGTGGCCCAGGAAACTTTATACCTGGGGGAATCCCCATCTCCACTCTAGGGCTTGTGAGCAGACCTGGCTCTCAGCTGGTCTTCTCGTTCTGGTGGATTGCAGCCCTGTATGGACAACTCAGGAGGCTGCTGGCTCCTTGATCTCCTCACCTTGTTGAGTTTGCATAGTGCTTCCACCTTAGCACAAGTTTCCATTCCTGGCAGCCTCATCTGGAAGTCTGGGAAATCATACTTTTGGGGGATGTGGCTAACCTTGCCCAGAGCCTTTCTGTATTTGGGTTTTGGTGGATCCTGGGTCTGCAGCCAAAGAAATGCAAGGCCTGAGTAGGGCAGACATTCGAGTTCCTTGACTGGTTTACCCAAGGATGGGGAAGGGAACATGAGAATTTAAATGAGAGAAGTGTGGGTCTTGGGTCAGTGCTGTTCAAAGAAAGCAAACCCTGAATGAGAGAGGAGGAAGTAAGAGGCCATTTAAATACACTGCACATTCCATCATTCAGACAGACAACACCTTCAGCTCATGCCTAACCTGGCAAATTGCCATCAGAGATAATCATCAGTGGATCTTGTAGCATCATTCACTGGCAGTTCCCAGAAGGGAGATGACATTTCAAACCAAATGGAGTTGAAAATTGCTGCTGCTCATTCATGAACTGCTTGTGGCCCAACTCGGTTTCCCAGAGTCCCGTTAGTAATTCTGCCTTTGTCTTTTTCTTTCCTTTTACTTTTGCATTAGAACACCAAGGGCTCGCCATCAGTAAAAAGAGACTCTTCCCATCAAGACCTTATCTACCTGGGACCTGCCATGTGAGAAATCCAGAAACCTCCTTTTTCCATAAGGAAGCCATCAGGAGCTAAATCATTCTTTACATACTAAAAGAATAAGCTAAGTGGTTTTCAATATTACATGTTAACTGTAGACTTTTATCATGGAAAATGTTGTGCCTCGACTTACGGCGACCTCAAAATATTTAGGACCAACCATTCATTTTGCTTGTAAATGGAGCCTAAAAGCCTACATTTTTTAGGTGAGAAAATCTACCTAAGCTGACCCAAAGTGCAGTTTTATTTTATCTTATGGAAGGAATTATCACAGCACTGTGGAAAAAAAAATCACCATGCTCTTAGCAGACCCCTGAGAGGTGAAATGCAGCTGCTGGCTTCAGAGGATCTTGCCTTGTATGCCTCAGAACTGGAGCTTCTGGGACGGGCGTGGTGGCTCACACCTGTATTCCCAGCACTTTGGGAGACCCAAGCAGGTGGATCACTTGAGGTCAGGAGTTTGAGACCAGTCTGGGCAACATGGTGAAACCCCCTCTCTACTAAAAATACAGAAATTAGCAGGGCATGGTGGCACGTGTCTGTAGTGCCAGCTACTTGGGAGGCTGAGACACTCGGAGATTCACTTGAGTCTGTGGAGGTTGCAGTGAGCCAATACCATGCCACTGCACTCCAGCCTGGGTGACAGAGCTAAACTCTGACTCAAAAACAACAACAACAACAAAAGACAGAACGAGACTCTGACAAAAAAAAAAAAAAAAAAAAAAAAAAAAAAAAAAAAAAAAAAAAAAAAAAAAAAACTGTGACAATAACAAAAGAACTAGAGTTTCTGTTCAGATAGTTCATTTCCTGATGGGATTGCTGAGAGGAGAGTCACTGGGCCAGTCAGGAGGGACTCACAAGGGACTCTATTACCCTATTCAGCAAGAGAGTGAGAAAATAGAGAACAGCCTGGATGAATGGGGTGCTACTGACTTTTAATGGGCTCACAAAAATTGTTAGCTTAGTGACTGCTGGTTGGATAGAGTGTTGCCATCTGGCAGCCTTCAAGCCAGTCAAACGAGGAGGTATTATCAATACTGCTGTGACCTCACCTACAGTTCTGTCATTTTTTCCTCATCCTGAGTTACTTACCTGCACAGTCAACTACAGGTCTGAGAGCATGAGGTGGGCAAGACCCTGCTTGGTGTCTTGGAGATGTGTATTTAAGAAGAGACAATGCATTTCCAACCTCAGGGAGCCAGTCATGTGGATGCACATATATACTAGGAAGTCCGTCTAAATTCTGTACTAGTAAAAAAGAGTTGGCTAGCAACTGAACCAAAAAAAAAGATGAAAGCAACATAACGTATTAGTTTCCCATTGTTGCTATAACACATAACTACAAACTTCCTGCTTTAAAACAATGTAAGTTTATTCTTTATAATTCTGGAGGTCAGAAGTGTGAAATTCATCTCACAAGGTTAAGACCAAGATATTGGCAAGACTGGTTTCTTTTGGAGGTTTTAGGGCATATTTCCTTTTCTTGCCTTGTCCAGCTTCTAGAGTTGACTTTTCCTTTTTTAATTGCGTTAGTCATGGTCTGTTTAAAGCCAGCACCCTCAGATCTTCACATCTCTCTCCACTATGGTTGTCACATTCCCTGTGACAATGACCTGCTCTCCTGTTATATAGACCCCTGTAATTATATATAAATCTACAGAGATTTTCTGCCTCTCATTTTTTATAGAAAGCAATTACTGCATCTCAGATTTGGGTAAAATTCAGAACCAGCTGCTTTAATAAGGTCATAAAGAAAGAAAGATAAATCAATGACTTCAGTCTCTCAGGACAAACAGGACAGTGGATAGGATCTCTTGCAGGTAAAGGGAAGCAGAAGAGCGTTGGTTCATTGAATGGACTTTGTTTAAAATCAGGTGGTTGAAATCCTGGCCCCATGGCTTACTAAACTTGTTTGTGCTTTAAACAAGTGACTTGACTCCTTTTACCTCAGTTTCCTTTTCTGTAAAATGGTATCTACTTTGCAAGATTCTTTAAGGATGAAATGAATTAATAAATGCAAAATGTGTCAATAATGCCTAGCATATAATAAATAATTCTTAGTTATTGCAATGACATTTCACTTACTGGATTCTGCTGCTGATACATCCATGATAATCTCCAGACAATAAATATTGATCTCTTCTTTTCTCTGAACTCCAACAATGTGTAAAACTTTAATCAAACAGTTTAATTCAGATTTTCTTTTATTGTTTGATAGTTTATATTTCATCAACACATACATATATTTCCAACAATAATTTTTTCTTTTCCCAAATCGTAAGTCCCTCAAGGACATAGGTATGTTTGCCTTTCACTTCTGCTGTTGTTGCTGTTCTTTCTCAGCCTTGACTTTTGATTGCCTTGATAAGTTAATTCACTTGGAGACCTACACTTCAGTCTGTGCTTTATAAAACTAATGAAGAAAGGGGTTGATCAAGCAATTTAGTCATGTGAGCATAAATGCCAAAGGGTTGTTCATGGTGCTTGAAATTGTGCTGTTTGGGCATTTGAGGAATACCCATTCACATGCATACCATTGATATGACCATTATAACATACTTTCAATGAATCATTAAAACATGTTCTCTCTCGGAAGGTGAAGGTTGCAGTGAGCCAAGATCATACCACGGTACTCCAGCCTGGGTAACAGAACGAGACTCTGTCAAAACAAAACAAAACAAATCAACAACAAAAAACCATGTTCTCTAAAAATATGTCACATCACCAGGCAACATGTGTTCTACCTTCCTTTAGCTACTTTATGTCCTTGAAAACAATGGACTGCATTGGGAAAAAGCTGCACAATATTTCATACATGAGGTTGACCCCTCAAGTTAGGATTACTGGTGTATTACCACTTACAGAGGAAGAAAGATGAGGTCAGGGGCTACAACCTCACCCTGGTCCTGTTCAAGTGAACTATAACGAATCTACATCTATTTCCCAGCTCCATTTTTTTTCAGTGTTGGTCATATCTAAGGCAGACTCTCCCTAGTATGATGAGAGTGATTGAACAGGATATAAATGATGGAAGTGGGCTGGGCCAGGGAGGAGATGGACAGCAGGGAATGGTGGGAACTGTGGGGAACCTTAGAATGCAGGCACCAGCCAAAGACAACACACAGATCCAGCTAGATGTCTGGGTGGACATGAGTGCCAACTAAGTGGAAGAAGCTGGGGCAGGGGCAGGGGCAGTGCCATATTCCTGGTTGGGTAACTTATGGATACTTCCTACAATATCCCTGTCTTACTGATACCATTGATGAAGACTCAGTATCTAAAGTAAACGTATTGGACATTCAACGTGTGACCAAAAAGCAGGTCAGTTGCTTGCCGCAGGCAGAGTACAATTAACCAGAGTGAGGTCTGGTATAAGAAAAGTAAATTTATTCTCAATCTAGCTTGGGGGAAGGGGCACAAAGCATCTTTAAGGATGAAGTGAATTAATAAATGTGCTGCTTCCCTTTTGGAGCAGAAAGCAAACACTTCCATCAGGCAGCGGGGGTAAGTCAGCAAGGGACGGGTTCCTCTGGCTAGCTTGGTGCTGTATCTACCCGACGGTTGAGTTGGCACCTACCTGGACAGGAGTAAGATGTAAAAATGGTCAAGCAGGCATGCTTTTGATATACCCTCCTGCAGGCTGGAGTTTCTGAGGCAACCCCAGAAGTGAATATTCCATAGCAGGCATGATTTGGTCTGTAAATTGACTGTTCGCTCTTCAGGAGTTAGATGATCTTGCCTTCTAAGAAGTGTTTGGTGAAGGAGGAGGCAAAAGGTTTCATTTTCATTTCTAAAGGGCTAGATAGGAAGTGGGAAGCAGCAAGTAAAAAAAGGGAAAAGGAGAAAATAATTTAAAAAAATAATTAGTATTTCTTAGGAAAATGGGGGTACTGGATTGCAACTGGACATTGATTTGTTGTGAGTACTGAGCATAAGCTCTCCATCTTATAATTTGAAAACATACAGTTGAATTCCAACAGTAAGTTTTTTCTCTGAGGCACTTGCCTTTGTATCTGTACCATCCTAGGTATACTCTTGATGTCTCTTTTCCAACATCAGCAGGTTTATCAGGTTATAGTGGGATGGCCATTGAATAACTATATTTTTAGATACATTTTGTTGCTTTGAGCAATGTGTTGAGTAGGCATTTATGTTGATTTTGATCTCTCCATCCAACATTTCTTCCTCTCTTGTCACAGAAATATTCTGATGAGTGCTTTGTGGGATCCTCTCCTCACCCAGCCTGTGCATCGGGTAAAACAGATATACGTCAGGAGCCCAGAGTGGGTCACATGACCATGGCAGGGCTAATCAGCAAATTCTATTCTCCTAATTAAAGTGATTGGTTTAAATATGAGCACATGACCCATCTGCTACAAGGAGATTCACAAAATTATCCTTTGGGTACTTCTTGGAAATGAGTATTTACTAGTTCTTGCTGGACTTGAAGGAAATCAAACCTGAAATTGAAGGATATTTTTCTTCCCATGAAAAGGAGATTCAGTAAGGATCTGGCACCATCAAAATCAAAGTTGAGAGTTGAGCAAACATGTCTAAATGGCATTTTCTGAACTTTGATTTTCAGCTGTGTTTGGAAGCCACTCTATCCGTAGACATTCCACTTACGACTGTCATTAAACTTTGTTTAAGCACATTTGAATTGACTTTTTCATTTCATCGCAGTGGGAAGAATCCTTGTAGATGGATGGGAAGACTGAATGAATGAAGGCCAGTTTGAATTAGAAGCCCTAAGTAAATGAACCCTGAATATGAGATTTATCTGAGTTGACTCATATCTTTACGGAGCACACAAGTGAGTTACCTCATGGTGTTCTTGGTGGGTATTTGGAAGTAGATCCCATGTGACAGGGAGGGAAATTGACTTTCAGAGAGAAGAAGTGATTTGTCTCACTAGATAATATGAGTTGATGACAGACTGCTTCCCAGCATGGATTTTTTTGTTTTTTGGCCTCTGTTATAAGCCTCAGCTGCCCTAATCAGCTAATAACAGAGCTGCCTGAGTTGGTAAGCACATTTGTGATATTCTTTAAACAATCTGTAAAATGTCCAATTTAGAATAAATATAAATGGAAATTGTAACAAGCGGTACACAATTTTCTACTGCTCAACAGCTGATATTGCTTATCAATGATTAAAATTCCTATTAGATTAAGGTCTAATTTTTATACCTAATATTTTTAGTAATGCAAGTTTCACATCTGGACCCATGTGAGCATCTAACACATTGGCTTCAAAGCCCTTCCCGCTGGATTCACGTTAGACCTTTTCATCTCCACGTACCCCATGAAGCTGTGTTACTGATTAAGAAAGAGCTTTGTGATTTATTTCAACTTTTTATCAGGTTAAAGGGTTGTAGTTGTACAAATTAAAAACTGTGTCGGGCAAGTAATTCTTGCTGCTGTAAAAAAGAACCTCAGTATTTCAGTGGCTTTCCACGTTCAAAGTTTTGTTTCTCACACACAACGGTTTAACGTCACTGATGATGGCTGGCACATGGCTTACTTCCCCGTCTGAATTTCTGCTCTAGCCTACGGACTTGAAATTATCTGCTCCAACTGGTGGAGAGAAAGAGAGAGATGTGTAGACACATCTAAAGCATTTACCTTGGAAGTGATGCTCATTTATTTTGCTCACATCCCATTGGTTACAAGTAGAAGTACATCTGGAAGCAAAGCTAGGGGGGCTGTGAAACAGTCCCTATAGACAGTGGCCCTAACTGTCCCTCTTAATAATTTGCAGAAGCATACATGGTTACTGGGTATACAGCAAACTGTTTCTGCCACAAACACAATGCCTCACTCTGCCATTTCACCACCCTTCTAGTCACAACCTGCTGCCCAGTGATAAATTTACCTGCATGGCTACATTTTATATTTACAGAGAGGAACTCTACATTGTAAGGAAGTCTCCTCTCCTCCTGAGATATAAATTAGAAACAAATTATTGGCTTTAAATGATTGATGTTTGGAATAACAAACCTAAATATGATGTCTCTGGTGTCCAGGACGTTTGTCTGATCCCAAAATAGAAAGTCAGTCCATTGTCCTTGCTTTATTTGTGTTTGGGGAGGGGTTCTAAGACAGGAGGGGGCACGTGACGACATCCCGAGCAGGTACTGGGGGTAACTGCACATCTGAAACAAATATCAGAGTGGGCACCCCAACTGAGGAGACAGTGCTGGTGGCTTACAGGCAGGCAAATTTAATATCATTATCTATCAGCTGGCCTCACCCTGTTTCCTACCTCAGTTTATATCTGATGCCACCCCCTTCAAATTTCCTGTCAGATACTTAGCATCTCCTCTGCAGTACCCCACGGCTTTTTACATTGTGTGCCCGAGTTTTCTGCAACGTCTTCTGCCTGCCCCTGCTCTGGCTGGCAAACTCCTCCTTCATCCTCAAGATTCAGGGCAAATGTTAGCTCTTCCATGAAGTGTTCCCTAAAAATTCTCTAGGTCATTAGTTGTTCCCGCTGGTTGCTTCCATAACACTTGGAATTATTTTATTATATCACTTAATCACATTGCATCTCAATCTCTTTTAAGAACTTCTTTCTAAGGGAAATCTTGGACCTCAATGCAGGGGCTTGTTATTTTTGTCCTTGTGTAGAGGTTGAAGGTGTTGGTTCTTAAGGTAAACGCCTTGGCTAGCCCCTACACTTTTCGTTATTCAAATATATTTGTTGCTTTAAATATAGATCTAGAATACAAGTTTGTATACACCATAAAATATTTTTTTCTGCTGTTGTTAAAGTAATGCACCTGTACAGTAAAAATAAAGCAGGAAGAATAAGTTCAGGAGAACTTGTGTATAACATAGTGACTTTAGTTAATAACAATACATTCTCAAAAATTGCTGCCAGTTGATTTTAAGTCTCCTCACCACAAAAAAATGAAAAGTATTTGAGATGATGCATATCTTCATTGGCTCTATTTGGCCATTCCATAAAGTATATATACATATATATATATACATATACATATGTATGTATATATATATATATATGACATTATGTTGTGCACAATAAATAAATATATACACAATAAATATAAATATATCTTTATCTGTCAATTACAAAATAAATTTCATCTGTCAATTACAAAATAAACAAATCCAGATGACCATCAGTCCATCTCCATACTTTGCTTCCTGTTCAGAAGCAGGCACAGCTAACCTTCCCTGCTTTTATTTCTTTTTTTAATTACTTCTGTAACACTAAATAATGTTAACACATCTACTTTAGTAAATATATTTATAGAAGCTAAGGATTTAGCATAGTGTTGCTGCCACTTACTCTCCAATATATCATTGAGAATTGTCTTGAGCTGCAAGTAACAGAAAACTTCTCTATGGTTGCTGAGTTACGTGGAGATTCGTTTAATTTTAAACATAATAAAGAATCCAGGGGTGAGTGCTCCAGGGCTATTCAAGAGAGCCACCAAGGATCGAGGTCCTTTCTGATGTGGTACACCACCATGCTTAATGTGTAACTTCAGGCCACAGCGATTGCAGAATTGCTGCTCCACCTCCATCTCTTCTCAAGATGCCAGCATCAGCAACCACACTGGAGAGCTTGGCATTTGGAGGTAAGTTAAATTTATTCAGGGAAGATTCCTTTGCTTTCTTTTCCACTGAGGTAACTACAGAGCATTCTATTTCTACTCAGTGAGGGGAAGTAGGGAAATGGAGATGGATGTTCCATATGCAAAATGTTAATCACTTTTCTTGCATTCAACTGCACTTTTCTCTCCCATCTACCACTCTCTTTGCCAGTGCCAAATCAAGGACCCCTATGGGATTCCAAAGAACATCTTGTTGGCATCCTCAGTGTACTCCAGACTGTGGTGTCTTTTGTTTCTGTTCTATGTTACACTTTAACAGTTTTATCCACTCTACATCTTCCACTATTTTAGACAAACACTTTCTCTTGCTGATGGTTTGCACCTTATATCGTTTGCTAAAAAGTATTTGTTTTTAGACTTCAGTGGTATTTAGTGGGTATCTATGGAGACATGAGCTGAGTTCATGTGTTCATCTCCATGGGTTCTTCACAAAGGAGAACATCTGATATTTTAAGTAACATCTTACGTAACTTTTATGTTTGTAAATGCATTAAAATATAACCAAAGACACTCATCATCATACTGTTCACACCCATATCTATGATGAAAACCTAAATTTGTTATTGACAGAAGGAGCTTAACCAAAATTTCTACAGTTAATCTTTAAGAAAAGGGAATTTTATCATCAGTAAAATGCTGATAAAGAAGGTTGTTGAGAAGACAGTAACACTCCCACGTAATAAAATATGTTGTAAGACTACATGAATCAAACCGTCTTGGTACTACCACTTAGGGCACAGATCAATGCAACATATTACATCACTCATAAGCAGACACTAGTACTTATATAATCTTAATATGAATTAAGGAGAAAGGGACAAGTTATTTTACCTTGGTATGGAGAGAATAACTGGCAATCTGGGAAAACACTCTTAGGGCCAGTACCTAGAAAAGTATGACAATTGAGTGAAATCTGGGTTTAAAATGGAGACTGAGAGATGCATGTCGTCTGAGTGTAACTGCTCTGCCAAAAAATATTTCAATTTAATTTTGAAAATTTTTACTGGAAGGAATAATTCCTCTGCTTGTTGAATTTAGACAAAATTCAGCAGATGTCAGTCTGTGATTTATGATCATGTTCTCATTTCACATCATATGCTAAATAAATTTTAAAGGAATTCCAGAGCTAAATATAAAATATGCAGCTAGCTAGACATACACACAAAAAGACAGCACTAGAATATATTACATATATATATACATTTTCACATATGTGAATATGAATATCTGATCTTTGTATTATTAGAATTGTCCAAAGAAACAGAGTCAGTCGTTTGAGCTAACTGCTTATTTTATAATATATACAATGTTATGCTACTTCATGTGTATGTATATACACACACATAAAATACATATATATGTATTTTCATATATAAATATACTTTTCATATATACATATATATGAAGACATTGGCTCAAATGATTATGAAGATTGAAAAGTCCCGAGATCTATAGGCAACAAACTGGAGACCCAGGAAAGTGGATGTGTAGTTTCAGTCCAGGTTCAAAGGCCTGATAAATAGGAGAGTTGATGTTATAAATTTCAGTCTGAATGCTGGCAGCCCTGAAAACCAAGAAGAGCTAATGTTTCAGTCCAAAATCAAAGCACAAAAAAGGCCAATATTCCAGCTCAATCAGTCAGGCAGAAAGAGTCCCTTCTTATTTAACATTTTTATTCTTTTCAAGTCTTCACCTGATTGGAGGATGCCCACTCACACTGGAGATGCTAATCTGCTTTACTCGAAGCTCAACGACTCAAGTGTTGATTCATCCAGAAATACCCTTGAAGACACACACGGTATAACATTTGGTCAAATATCTGGGCACCCTGTGGCCCAGTCAAGTTGACACATAAAATTAAACCTTGCCATCTTGCCTGAGAGAACGATTTTCTCATCATAAAGGCCACTGTAGAAATCATGAAAGAAATGATTAGTGCTTTCTACTGTGTTTTAAGGCTCATACTTTTGCCTTCACTGTAGAATATATATGTACATAGAAGCTTATCAGAATGTCAGAAATATATGATCTCAAACTATGCTCCTTAACTCTTATTAAGAACTCAGTTGCTCTTAGGAAGAGGTTTTGCAGCAAAATAATGTTCTTACGGGTAGGAATTAAAGTCAACCTTGCACATTTGTGAGTTCTGCATTTCTGGAATACTATATTTTCCACCTGCAGTGGTTGAATCCATGGATGCAGAACCCAAGGATATGCAGGGTCAACTGTACATTCTATTCTCTACGGTCATGTTCTAGGATTCCTCTGTCTGTCAAGTCTTACCGTTCAGAATTTATTGACTTCTCTGGAATTAAACTGCTTTGTTCCCTGTGGAATTGCTTTTGTTGGAATGCTGTTTTGTGTTGCACCCCCGCACTTTTGTTTTAAAGGTTGGGTAGGAAGTATCTAGATAAAGTTCATCTTCTCTGTGTATGTGTCTCTAAGTATTTTCTTCTGAGACATCCATTAGCATAATTTCTCTCAGTCTCTGTAGCCATGAAAAACTATTGCTATTTAGTGTATGGAAAGTACCAATCTCGTATCATATTGTGATTTGAGAGCTGAACATTTCAGAGGCAAACTGGGTGTTCTTAGTCTTTGCTTAGAGTATTAGATGTTGATTTCTGCTAACCTTTTCCCTGTCTGCATAGCATAGTGGCTAAGAACATAGTGGCATGGTCCAGGAATGAGGCCATGGCTCTGGGAAACTCAGGAGGGAGTTTGAGGTGGCAAAGCTGGCAAACATAAGCCTATTCCTTATGAGTCTGAAAGAATTCCTCTTTGTACTTCCTACTTCATGAATTTCCAAGAAACCCTTGGATAGCCACCTCTTTTTCTTGTCACTTACTTTATGTGGGGTTTTTTTTTTTTTTTTTTTGGAGAGGGGGAGTCTTGCTCTGTTACCAGGCTGAAGGGTAGTGTCGTGATCTTGGCTCCTTGCAATCTCCACTTCCCACGTTCAAGCGATTCTTCTTCCTCAGCCTCCCGAGTAGCTGGGACTATAGGTGCCCACCACCATGCCCAGCTAATTTTTGTATTTTTAGTAGAGAGGGGGTTTCACCATGTTGGCCAGGATGGTCTCAATCTTCTGACCTTGTGATCTGCCCACCTCAGCCTCCTAAAGTGTTGGGGCTTACAGACGTGAGCCACCACACTCGGCCTATGTGGGTTTTATAACTGTGTATGTGTATGTGTATGTGTAATAGTGTGTAAAGTGTGTCTACTGTGTGTCAGTGGATCATGGGGAACTGGCTCAATTTGCCTCTTTATTATTTTGTAATTCCTTTATGATGAGTTGTGTTATAAGTGGTTTTCAGGAAATTCAAAGAGACAGTGCTACCCAGAGATACAGGGGACACACTGTCATATCACTCTCCTGTCTGGAAGGCATTGTGCTAAGGCTGTCTCATCAAATCTATTCTGAATGAAGAGCATGCCATGTATTTCCATGTAAGATCCATCAGGAAGAAAAAGTTCTGCCTCTGTTGTGTTTTAAGATGACTATTGCTGTCATTTATTATAGATGAAGGATTTTAAAACTTCCTTAACAAGAAGCAGGAATATAATGAGTTATGGAATGGTGTCATTTGTATGCTCTAAAATTGCAAACCTAGGTATCCTTTCTTTTGTAATTACACAAAATTGGGAACCTTTCTATCTTAGTTTTCTAAATCCACAATTCTCTTTGCAGAGAATTAATAACTTTTCTTGCTTTGCTCTTAGAGTATTCTATGTGAAGTTCTAGGCTAGCCCTTAAGTCAATATATTATACCTCACACATGCATGTCTGTCTCTCCCATGGTGAGCTCTTTGCAGACAAGATTCTGACTTGGGGGTGTCTGTGTCCACAGCATCTAGCACAGGACTGTCAGCTTGGAAACACTCATTAAGTGTCTATTGACTTGAAGTAAGATTGTAACATAGTATAAGAAACTTTGCCAGCCACCTCCAGAGTCTCTAGCTATGATTTTTGTTCCCCTGTGGCAATGCTGTTGTATGTGCTATTTAATAAGTGTATTTGAGTGTTTTATCCAGTTAGAAAATCACACGTTAACCCAGTAATTGTGCTTCATTGGGTTTCGACAGAGGAGCTTCCTTCCTGAGCCCTGAGGTTTGAATGTCAAGATCAATATTAGAAGCACTTTCTCCAGAGGTGAAAAGTTAAAATGATCAACCTGTAAAAGGGGCCATTTTACATTTGCTGGGTTTGGAAACTGGTGATGATTTATAGATGCTATTTATAGCTTCCATTGAGTGAAAATACAGAAAGGCAGTATTTTTCTCAGAAAATGTGCAGGAATTTTGGCCATGAATTAAAGGATCTACTCTTTCTATGAGTAAAATGTCAAGCCGAATACTCCCAAAGACAAGAATTTCTTCAAAACCATTGCCTCCTCTTCCTGTCACCTCCTATGCCTTTATCTCTTCTCACTGTTTTACACTCACATGGGACTTCTGTCGGATTCCTGAAAAACCAGCCTTATTTCCATATCACCACTGTTTTCTTTGTGCTATCAGGCTTGAAGCCTCTTTCTTCCAATGTTTCATGACTAGCCTCTCCTCGTTTCTTAATTTTATTTTTCTTTTTTGAGACAGAGTTCCACTCTGTTGCCCAGGCTGGAGTGCAGTGGCATGATCTCAGCTCATTGCACACCTCCTGGGCTCAGGTGATCCTCCCACCTCAACCTCCTGAGTAGCTGGGACTACAGGTGTGCACCATGATGCATAATTAACTTTTCTATTTTTTGTAGAAATGGTGTTTCACCATGTTGCCAATCTGGTCTCAAACTCCTGAGCCCAAGTGATCCACCTACCTCGGCCTCCCAGAGTGCTGGGATTACAGGCGTGAGCCACCGCACCCAGGGTGCTGGGATTACAGGCGTGAGCCACC
>NW_016107545.1:1876800-1889516 GCF_001604975.1 Cebus imitator | reverse complement strand
CCAGGGTGCTGGGATTACAGGCGTGAGCCACCGCACCCAGGGTGCTGGGATTACAGGCGTGAGCCACCGCACCCAGCAGCTTCTCTTTTTCTTGGGTCTCAACTTAAGCACTTCTTTCCTTGGGACCATTTTTCTCACCATTCTGAAATCATCCCCCCTCAGCTCCTTTTGAGCCATTATCCACTGCTATCATACTCAGAGCACTATTGTCTATCTGAAATAATCTCAGTTGTGTTTATTTTTAAAATGTACTTATGCATCTGTTACCTGAGTTTCCCCTTAGACTATCAGCACCATGAGAACAAAGAACAGGCCAGGGAATGCACCCCTAGATTTTTAGCACCCAAGACAGTGCCTGAGTTGTTGTTGAATGACCTTGCCTTTAGAGGCTAGATCCAACAGTTACTTCATGGACCAAGGGTATAGGCTGATATCCTGCAGCAGGAAGCGATAAAATGCTATTTTATATACGTGATGGCATGATCCTAGGGCAGTGGCCACCAATGATCCCTGCCTCCTTTTCATGCCTTTAAATAATATTCTCCTTGCATGGGTGTGGGGCTTGGGAGTTATTAATTGCTCCAACTAATAGAATATGGTAAAGATGGTGGGATATCACTTTATTATATCATACACATACATATATCACTTATGTAGAGGAAAATCTATGTTTATATCTATCCACAACTATATAATACATATAAGAATATAATTACGCATCACACATGTAAATTTATGTCATCATACACACACACACACACACATAAGCAGACCCACTCTCCTGCTGGTCTTGAGGAAGCATGCTGCTATGTTTGCTGTATTGTCAACTACCTACAGAGGAAGCCATGTGATGGAGAACTGTCTGCCTCCTTTAGTTGCTGAGAGCCTCAGTCCTACAACCACAGGAACTACGTTCTGCCTACAGCCATGTGAGCTTTGAAGGATACCTTGAGCCTCAAATGAAAATACCGTCCTGCAACTTTCACTGCAATCCAGTAAGACCCTGAGCTGAGGATCAGGTAATCGAGTTAATCCAGACCTGAACTCCTGACCCACAGAAGCGCTGAGATAATAAAGTGTGTGTTGCTTTGAGGCATTCATTGTTTGGTAATTTTTAATGAAAAAAACAGATGACCATTACAACTTGTATCTGTTCATTCAGAAGTTTCTTAATTCTAAGGTCAAAATCCCTCAGCTTTATCCTTCTTTTTATGGCACTTATGTTTGTGAATGGACAGATAGATGGACAGATAGATAGACAGATAGATATGGATAGATACAGATATTTGATCACCAGCTGGAAGATTTCAAAAGGCCAGAATAATTTATTAAAACAGGTCCAATGGATGGTTCCAGTTCTTATCAGTCTTGTGCCCCCTGCCCTTTCATTTCAGCCTTGTTTTTTCCCTACTTGCCAAGTATGTGAAATTGTGCTAATCAATCTGCAACTCTTTGGTGCTCAATAATTATTATAATTATGGGCTGCTAAAGATAGCAATAAAAGAAAAAAGAAAGAATTGTATCTGAAATTAAAAATGAAAATGAGTTGTGTTCAATATTTTTCAATTGAATAATTTTATGAGGGCTTCATATTTCAGAGAAAAAACAGGGTTTAAATTATATGATGTAGCATGGCTTAAAATTCAGGATAGCAGATAAAACATTTCTCTCATGGAACAGATTAATATAAAACGTAATAGAATTTTCTAACCCTAAAAACCACTGTAAGAAGATTTCATTTATTTCTCTTCTGTATATAAATTTTATGTATTATAAAAGTTTTTTCAGAAATTTTATTGCCACCAAAAAGCACAAAATATAGTATATTATTTGGACTAAGACAAAATGGCAGAATACCTTTTGCATATGTAAATCTAGCCTGACATTGCTTTTTTAAAAAAGCCAACAGCTAGGTTTCATCTTCATAACTGCTGTCCAATTCCAGTGAGCTAGCTCAGTTATGAATGCAACATCCAAGACGGCTGGTTGGTTTCAGTTCCAACATGGGAATCGCTTAAAAGTCACCACTCTCATTCATAAAGCAAGAAAGGAGCTTAACAAACTGAAAATTCATGACTTTTATTATGCACAGCAGAAACACAGCACAGTTACCTCCAAAACTGGAGAGACAGGAAAATGTAGATAATCATAATTGATGTCCACCATGACTACCTAGGGCAGAAGCACCGAGAGCCACAAACCCAGGAAAAGAGAGGAAGCCAACAGAATGCTGAGGAAGAACACAGTGCATGGACAGACACTGCTGGCACTGTGAAGCCCCAGTCATCTAAACTGTGTGATATTGGAGAAAGAAAAGACAAATCAATCAATGGACAGAAGAGCAAGTCAGCAATAGACCCTCACAGATATAATCAGCCCACTTTTGACAGAGGAACGAATGCAGGAGAAGAGTCTTTTCAACAAATGGCACTGGAACAATGATATGCAAAAAACAAAGTGGTGCGGGGGGTGGAGAAAAAAATTCAGACACCCACAGTACTTATCACTGTCACAAAAAATAACTTGCAGTTGATCTTAGACATAATATAAAACAGAGTACTATAAAACTTCTCAAAGATAACATAGAAAAAAGTATAGACAAACTTGTATTTGATGATGAGTTCTTAGATAATGTTTCAAAAGCACGATCCATGGGGGAAAAAAAGGTAAGTTCGTCTTTATTAAAATTAAAACTCTTGTTTTCAGAAAGTTAACAGAATATTTTTTAAAGCCAAATACTAGGAGAAAATATTTGCAAAACATACCTGGTAAAGGATTTGTATCAAAAAATATAGAAAGAAACTCTTAAAACCCAACACTAAACAAGCCAATTAAAAAATGACAGTGATCTGACCAGGTGTGACAGCTCACTTCTGCGATCCCAGCACTCTGGGAGGCCGAAGTGGGATGGTGGCTTGAGCTCACAAGTTTGAGACCAGCCTGGGCAACATGGGGAAACCCTGTCTCTACAAACAAACGAAAATTAGCCAGTCATGCTGGTGCACACCTATCGTCCTAGCTTCTCTGCAGGCTGAGGTGGGAGGATTGCTTGTACCCAGGAGGCAGAGGTTGCAGTGAGTCAGGTCATTCCACTGCACTTCAACATGGGTGGCAGAGCAAAACCCTGCCTCTAAAAAGAGGATATATATTAAATGACAACAACAACAATTCTATGGCAGATCTTCTAGTAGAAAAATTGAAATAATTATTTCATACAATAACATTAAATTTATATTTTAGAAAGAGGTATGATTGTATATATATATATATACACATACACACACACACATATACATACACATATATACACACACACACATATATATATATGCCTTTGGCAGAAAAACCATATGAATTAACATGATATATATTTATTAGGTTTTAAAGTATATCTAAAAATTTAACATTATGTGTGTGCGTGTCTGTGTGTGTGTGTATATCTCAAGGAACAAATTTGCCTAGAGTTCAGCTTTCTTAGAAGAAAAAAAGAGAAGTGGATGAACAAGGAAAGGGTAGGAAATCTCAGATATGTCACTGTGCATTTGGGAAAGTTCTCAGGTATAGAGTTTCTCTTTCACAGGCTGAATATTCAGAATTAAAATGAGTACTTTATCACACGTCTTTCTAGTGGATATGCTTTTCTAGCACGAATTTATTTTTTTTTTCCAAGATGATCCTAGTTCACTTCATCCTTCAGAAACCAAAACTAGGCATCTCCAAGAGGCACATGCTTGTGTAATTAGAAAAGGGGGCTGCCCTGGCAGTGTGGGCTGCAGAGACATCTCCTTTGCTCTGCAGAGGTGCAGGTGAGTCCAGCGCCGAGGGCCACCTCTCCTCAGTGCGACTCTGGAATCTTGCCCCCACACTGAGCACCTTGTTCTGGAATAAGCTTTCCGTGGAGAGTGACTTCCAGCCTCCTGGCTCCCTGGGAGGAGTCGCATGCCTCTCTCTTTCTGCTTGTGATTAATTTATCACAGAGAATGCGGTT
Source organism: Cebus imitator (assembly GCF_001604975.1). Taxonomy (NCBI): domain Eukaryota; kingdom Metazoa; phylum Chordata; class Mammalia; order Primates; family Cebidae; genus Cebus; species Cebus imitator. Next base: position 1,885,528 of record NW_016107545.1, on the reverse strand, counting down.
TGCTGTGAAGAATCCAAATTAAAAGTGTCTCTGCTGGTGTCATTAATCACATCCTGAAAGTGGTTCGGTCCCCAGGGCTGGGGCTGTCTCAGAATGTCTGCTGAATTTCAGAGGCTACTTTGTCTTAGTCTCCTAGGCAAAGTGCGATTTTACAGACTGTGCCTGGTGAAGGATTTGGTCCCAAGCAGAATTTCTTTAGGGGTAGTCTAAAGGCCTGAGGAGCTGTTTATTTACATATTAATAACAATTCTGGGGCCCTGTTCCAGAAAATCCGAATCAGAATCTTGGGGAAATCAAGTCCAGAAATCTGTTTGGTTGACCAATGTGATGGTTAATACTGAGTGTCAACTTGATTGGACTGAAGGAGGCAGACTATTGATCCTGGACGTGTCTGTGAGGGTGTTGCCAAAAAAGGTTAACATTAGGCTCAGTCATCGGGGAAAGGCAGACCCACCCTTAACCTGGCTGGGCACCATCCAATCAGCTGCTAGTCTGACTGGAACATAAAACAGGCAGAAAAATGTGAAAAGACTGGACTGGCCTAGCCTCCCAGCTTGCGTCTTTTCTCCCACGCTGGATGTCTCCTGCCCTCAAACACTGGACTCCAAGTTATTCAGTTTTGGGACTCAGGCTGGCTCTCCTTGCTCCTCAGCTTGCAGACAGCCTATTGTGAGACCTTGTGATTGTCTGAGTTAATACTTAATAAATGTGCTTATATATTATATATATATTTTAAAAATAATATGCATATATAATTTTTATAGAGCCAAATACTTGGAGAAAATATTTGCAAAACGTATCGGTAAAAGATTTATGTCCCATAATATAGAAAGAAGACCTTAAACTCAACAATAAGCAACCCAATTAAAACATGACAGAGATCTAGCTGGGTGTGGTGGCTCATTTCTGTAATACATACAGGTTAATGGTGTATATATATATATTTTTTTTTTTCTCTAGCTAGATAGAGATATGTATCCTATTAATTCTGTCCCTCTAGAGAACCCTGAGTAATACAACCAGCTTGCCAAATTATTCTACTATGCTTGAAGGTGTGATAGCCATTGGTAGGCAGCATTTTCATGCCTCCCCTGCCCCAGTCTTGGTGGTTTTTAGTAGCCTCTTGCTGACCCTTGAGCCCTTAGAGTCCCGTAGAATGACTCACTCATCTGGTTTGCCTCGGATGGTCGCGTTTTAGTGTTGGAAATCCTGCATATGAAGCACCTCCTCAGTCCTCTGCAGCCCAGCATGGTTGGTCACTCTACCTGCAGACTCTCAGGGTGTCCAGAGAGTGCTGGACCATCTCATAGATCATCATTCGAACAGTATTTATTAAGTTCCTCACGAGTCAGGCACATTTCTCTGCACCAGGGAGGGACTTATGGACTAGAGAAAATGAAAAAGAGAGTAAAATTGTGTAGAATGTTGCTGCTGACCACTGAAGAGAGAAACAGATCATGAACAGAGGATAGCAATGACTGTGAGTGGGTAGGGGTGGCCTCATGGAGAAAGTGCCACTTGCCCAAGGATCTGATGGAGACGAGTGAGTGAGTCATGCCACTGTAGACAGGGTGGGTGGGGGTTCCAGGTAAATGAAAACACAATGTGAGTGGCAAGAGTCTGTACAGAAAATATTCCAAATAAGTCCTGAGGAAATGTGTCTGTGTATGTCAGTGCACTGTTCACTCAAAGGGTTCAGAGCAGGTTGCTCGCACAGCCAATTCTCCACCTCATGACATACTTGAGGACAAGTAAATCTTCATTGCAGGGTCAGAGCTGTGCATTGCAGCTTGTTTATCAGCACTCCCGGCCCCTACTCACTCAATGCCTGTGGCAGCCCCCACAGTTGTAACAAGCAAATTTGTCTTTAGTCATTGCCAAATGCCTGGGGTGTGCAAAAGTGCCCCCAGCTGAGAATCAGTGACTTAAACCAATCAAGTGCATGCTTAAGAGTGAAGTCAAGCATGCTTCTGAAACCATACGGAAGTGATTGTGGACAGATGTCTCGCCAAAGAGAAGTCCGTAACACTAAGAAACATAAATGCTGCATGAATGACTCAAAAACAAAACAAAATAAATCAACAAACAAAACATCTAAAGCAGTTCTACCGAAGCAGTTCTACGGAAGTCTTTATGGGGGAAAAAAAGATTTAAAATAATTTACTTCAACCAATAGAGACATTTGCTCTTCCTGATGTTAAAGGACTTTTCCGCCAGACCCAGAGTCTCACTGGACCCATCAGCTCCGGAGGGAAGAGGTGCCTGGGATCCTGCTGGAGTCAGAGGAGCTCTGAAGGACACTCACAGAGAGAAGAAGGCTGAGACGCTGCATGTATCATCTCTGCATTATACATGGCGTTTAACTTTTAGAGCAATAAAAATATCAGCTGTAGTTTCCTGAGAACCTAAAATGTACCAATCCCTCTTCCAGGCACTTTCTGTACGTTAAGTTATTTTTGTCACATTACGAAAACTTTTTGGAGATGCATTGTTATCAGTATCATTTAAATGCAAGGAAATCGAGACTCAGAGAAACTAAGGTGTCTTGTAAAGACTACATCGACCCATAAATGTGTGGTGCGTAAATTAGTATTTACCATGTCGGAGCTGCTCAGTGAACTTTTGCTAGGAAGCTCTTTTTCTACTGCAAAGCAGGAACTTAGGCAAGGTGATGCATGGTCATAGGCTGTGGCAAGATCAATTTGAGATCCACTAGTCTAGACACAGCCCTGTTCCTCTGCATATCCCAAGTGCCACATGCACCGGACACTCAAGGAACTCTTTAAATGTTAGGAATGAGTGGAAAGCCCTTTCACATTGCCTCTTTCAAGGTTCTACCTGGCGCTCTTTTTCCTCCCTCCTCTTCCCAAGGCAAACAAAGACTGGACTTACCCACTGAGTGCAAAACACACAGCAAAGGCTGAAGGCACTTCAAACATCGGTGGTCCAAGGGTCAGGCAGAAAAATTCAGATGCATCCTCACAAAGTGAGTTGATGGTTTTGTTTCTTTGCTTGCCGCCAAGCTAAATAAAAGCGTGGTTTTCTTGGAATAAGAAGAGGGGATTTGCAGTAGAGACTCTGAGTCTCTGAGCCCCTCAGTCTGTTACCGCTGTTGCTGGGGAGCTGGGAAGACTGTAGCTTGGCTGATTTCCTTCTCCTTATTTTCTGGGGAGACCCATCTCTCACTGGCAGCCAACAGGATGCCCATATTTGGTCCAAGAGCAGGAATGCCCATCTGGGTTCTGAGACTCTGCTAAGCAGCTCCCTCCTCTATCATGGTCAAGTTCAATGTTTCCAGGATGTCCTGAAACCCAAAATTCAACAGTGTAGCTTTAGACAAAAGGAATAATGGGCTGTGAAGGGAAGAGGCCCCTCAGGGATTCAAATAGCGTCACTGCATCTGACCACCAGGCTTCCCAGTAACCCTGCACAGAGGTGGAGCCACAGTGACCTATGTCTTTGACTTGAATCCATATTAAAATATGGTGTCTGTTTTTTAAACTTTTTACCAAACCCTGAGCTACATGCAAAAAGTGCATTTGCAACAGAGAAAAGTGCACCTATGTGTACAGCCTGACACATTTTCACAAACTGACACACTCAGAGCAAGAAATTGAATATTACTAGAACACCAGACTCATTCCTCATGCCTATGTCTATTTATGACCTTCTCCCTTAGGGTAACATGGTACTGACTCCAACATCATGCATGGCATAGCTCTGTTGGCTTTGGAGGTTACTTCATTCTCTTCTGTGTCTCACTTCCTGCATTAGTCTGTTCTCACGCTGCAAATAAAGACATACCCAAGACTGGGAAATTTAGAAAGGAAAGCAGTTTAATTGACTTACAGTTCAGCAAGGCTCAGGAGGCCTCAGGAAGCTTATAATCATCGTGGATGGGGAGTCAAATACATCCTTCTTCACATGGTGGCAGCAGGTAGAAGTGCAGAGTGAAGTCATGGAAAAGCGCCTTATAAAATCACCAGATCTCGTGAGAACTCACTCAGTATCACAAGAAGAGCATGAGGGTAACGCTCCCATGATTCAACTACCTCCCACCGGGTTCCTTCTGCCACGCACGGGGGACCTACAGTTCAAGATGAGATTTTGGTGGAGACACAGCCAAAGCTTACCACTTTCCTCTTTCAACAAAATTTTAGGAGTGTCATCTGTGCTGCGTGTATAGTTGTAGGTTTGGCCATTCTTATTCCTAAACAGTATGCTATTGTAAGACTCTGCCTCATTGCATTTATTTGTTCTATTGTTTGCAAGCATCTGGAGTCCTTTCCAGTTTGGGCTATTATGACACTCCTGCCGTGAACATGCTTGGGGGTGTCTTTGGCTGAACACCCGCATGCGTTTCTCTTGAGTATAGTTTTGGGGTCTGTTTCTTTGTTTTGTTTGTTTCAGAGTTAGGAGCTTGAACTCCTGAGTCAGAGGGCATGTTACTTTCTTATTGCTACTGTAACAAATTACTAGATACTTCATAACTTAAAATAACACAAATGTATTATCTTACAGTTCTGGAGGACAGAGCTGTAGCTTTACAGGGTGAAAAACAAAGTGTGGGGAGGCTGCTTCCTTCTGGAGGTTTTAAGGACTGTGTTTCCTCGACGTTTCCAGCTTCCAGAGGTGCCCACATTCCTTGGCTCCTCCTTGGAGGAAGGCCAGGAGCCCTTCCTCCACCATCAAAGTGCATGATTCTCATCTCTTTTGTTGTCACCTCCCTTATTCTGACTTACGTCCTCCTGCCTCCCTTTTACAAGGATCCTTGTGATGACATTGAGCTCAGTATGATAACCTAGGATCATCTGCCATCTCAAGGTCCTTAGCTGGTCACCTTTGCTGACAACTTGTACCCTGGAAGACGGCATACTCCCATGCTTTGGATACAATGTGAACATCACTGGAGGGCCGGTATTCCATCTGCCACGTGGGGTAAACCTCAATCCAACTGTAGCAGACATTTTGGTCAATATTTGTACCAATTAACCTCCCAATGACAATATTTGTGATTTCTCCTAGATCTTTGCCAGCACTCAATATTTTCTGCTTTTTTAGTTTCTTTTCAGCCGTTCTGATGGAATGTGCGTGTTTGATTTTTGTACCATTGAGTGGTGAGTGATGACGTAATGCTGCATTTTATAAAAAAAAAACTGAGGTTGAGCCTTGCTGAAATGGATTAATAATAATAATAACAAGAAAACATAAAAAGGTTATTTTTTTAAAAATCCAAAAGTGGGTCAGTGCTGCGGTAGCTGATGTATGGCTCTCCCGTGTAGACGTAGGTGCCTTGGTACACACGAGGGTCTGTCACGCTGCACTCTTTCCAAATGATATTCCTATTCGAGCGTCACTCTTTGGGGACAAATTTATCCTTGGAATTCCAGATGCCCCCAGCCATGAGGAAAGGGGGTCTGATTTCTGGAATGTCCCTCTTTCCTGGAAAAGTCACCCGGCCAAAGTGTCTGAATTCCATTTATTCCAAGTTGCTACAGCAGCCAGCTTTTCTTCCTGAGACTCATCTCTCTCTTGTCCTGGAGTTTCCTGGTGGGGGGCGGGGAAGGGTGACTGCTCTCTAAAAAAGCCTAAGAAGCAGAAATATTCGTTGTGAAGGTGGAAGAAAATAGTGGTTGTGCTTCAGGTTTTAGCTCTAAGTAACGTGCTAGAGTATGTGTTGCGGGGGAGGGGGTGTCAAAGCAGGGAGATGGGGAACAAGAACCTGTGAAGTTCCAGGAAAGAAAACCAAGATGCCCAGGGAAGGCAAGCACCCGAGTGGCTACTGGGATGGACTTTCCTTTGGGATCTAGATGACCAAGAAAGAGTAAAGACGCAGATGCACAATCAAGACTTGAGCAGTAGATAGCTGGAAGGCATTTTTGCCATCATGTGGCCAACAATCCCACCAAGAAGAGTCACTTAGAAGTCGTCCTGGGCTGCCCCCTGCCTCCACTGAAATGCAGCACCCTCCCTCAGGTGAAGCAGGCCTGAGGCGCACGTGGACAATCTGTGCTGCTTTTGGGTAGCAGCTGCTGCCCCAGCTGCCCTGGTGGGTCATCCAGTCATCTCCCATCTCCTTGTGGGGCTCCTCTTCTGGGATACCTGCACCTGAATGCATCAGTGGAGGTGTCAGTGGCCAGCACAGCAGGTGGAGCTAGAAACCAGCTCTCGGCTCTGTGCCCGCGATACCATGTGATCAATACTTTGAAAATCACCCATAGGCAGAAACGTTCTGTCTTTGCAAGCTCCAAAGAACATTTCACCCATTTCAGTGCTCTCCGTGTGGATTAAAAAAATACAGCACAGGGCAGAAGAATCACTTGAACCCGGGGGGCGGAGGTTGCAGTGAGCCGAGTTCATGCCATTGCACTCCAGCCTTAGTGGCAGAGTGAGACTCTGTCTCAAAAAAAAAAAAAAAAAAAAAGCACAGAAGGTCAGCTTGTAGGGAGTCATAGTCACCTGCCTTCAGTGGACTCTGTCTGTGAGTACACAGAGAATGATGCTATTATATTTTGGTAGCAGAAGGAACAAAATAACAATTAAACACAGAGGTTTCCAGAGCCTAAGAAGACATTTCTCACTGGTACATGGGCCTCTGGGAAGCAGAAGGGAATTGCTCACCTTTGTAGCCAAAACCACGCTGACCTCTGCAGTTTTGATTTATGCCCCTGAAAGTGCAGGCATGTCACTGGGGTGTGACTTCCATATAAGGAAGGCACAGCAAGCCGTGGGTGCTCCATAGCCCTACCATCACCCTGATGGTTCTCCAGACCCATCCACAGCACTGGGGCAGGTCCCAGGCTGCCAGAGGAATCCCTGCGGTAACCAGGAGGAGGCCTCTGTCATAATCCAAGGGCCATCTTTTCAGAATCAGGTGCCAAATGCCACATGTACAAACTTTGAGCTCTGCCAGCATCTCTTTTTTTATGGCAGACAGACCTGCCTTCTTGTCTTCTCCTTCACAGGAGGGAGGTCTGCATACTTTACACCCAAGCATCAACTGCCCACGTTATCCCACGATACCGTCTCTGTTTCTTTCAAGTGTGTGGCCACCATCATCCTCCTTACCTGTGTGCTCAGCACGCGCCCGCTTCCTCCTGATGTCAAAGCCCCTGAGCTGACAAAGCCAGCGCAGCATGCCCAGCTCTGCCTTGCCGCACCCAGGGACTCCCCCCAGGGCTCAAATCACACCAACACATGACCCTCAGACTCATGGGGTTGAGTTTTACATCACACTGGAGTCGCTGAAGCAGAAAGTGATCTTGTTCCCAATAAATATTTGTAAACAGAAAATTCATGACCTTGGACAAATGATGGGGCTAGAAGGTACTTTTTAAAGGAAAAACACTGACCAAAACCCTTACCACAGCTCCCTAGGGGGAAAGGTAAGGGTGTGTATCTTTTTCCTTGTGGACTGGATCAATGGTGCACACACTTTCTCTACTTCATTACATATATATGTATAATATATATAATTTGATATATATTATATATAATATATGTATATTATCTATTATAGATATTAAATATGTATTATATATATTAAATATGTATTATATATAATATACAATTAATAATAAATATATCATATATAATAAATTATATATTAATATATATGTAATATATATATACGTGTGTGTGCACACACACATATATGCATGCACAAATATAAAAATATTTGTATTACCTACTTGGATGTATGTATAAACATATGACCTCATACATGTATGTGTGTGTGTGTGTGTGTGTGTATCTATCTATCTATCTATATATATATATATATATATATATGATGCTATTGTATTTTGGGAGTAGGAGGAACAAAATAATAATCAAAGTAAACAGAGGTGTGTGTATAATAATAAGATATATAAGGATATATAATATAAATATAGTATCATAGTATAAATAAGAAATATAGTATAATAAATGTATATATACACATACACATGTACATATATACATACACGTGTATTTTTCCATCCAACAGAATTGTGTCTGCAGCAAGTGAGACAATAATGACCCTGAGAATCATCATCAAAGACCAGTGGTAAGCCGAACAGGAAAGTGATAAAGGTGGCATGGGACAATTGCCACCCTTGCCTCTGGGGAGCATCACCCAGACACCAAGCAAGTGAGCAGGAAGAGCCTCAGGTGCTGGGAGTGGGGGTGGGGCAGGAGTCCTGTCAATACCAGATGTCTGTTCTGGGGAATGGGTGCCTCCGGTTAACAGGTGATGCAGGTCGTCTGCCCTTGGGCAGAGCTTCAGCCATACAGCTTCTTTCTATGCACCACCAGTATTACTATGTCATTATATTGCTTTTTATTTTCTACGGGAAACAGCTGAGAGTTAACATGGAGAAAAACAGAAATGCTGTGAAAAACAAGGGAAAGTCTCATTTATATATCAGTTATATGTAATATACAATTACGTACATATTATATGTTATTAATAGATTGTATATAATATATATTTACGGAGTGGATCCAAGATGGCCGTTTAGGAACAGCTCAGGATTGCAGCTCCCAGTGAAAGCGCAGAGGGTGAGTGGACGCCGTGTTTTTATTGCCCACAGACTAGGAAATTCCCGGGCAGAGGTGCTCCACGATCACCAGCGCGGCTGCTTTGTCGGCGCCCCGGAGCCGCGGTTCTCCATACAAAATACACTGGTCCAGGGGCCCTTTAGGCTGGCGATTGGAGCCACGGGAAGTCGCCCATACGCTGGTT
>NW_016107545.1:1771220-1871280 GCF_001604975.1 Cebus imitator | reverse complement strand
TTCACATGTACCCCAAAACCTAAAATACAATAAAATAAATAAATGGGAAAAAAAAATTTACATAGATGTTATATATTATTAATATGTTATATAACATATTTATGTAGATATTATATATTATATACAAATTATCGATACAATTTGAGGCCTAAAAATGTTATCAGAATAGTGCAAAGAATTCTCAGTTGCTCTTCACCCATATTCCACAAATGTAACTCTTTTATCACAATCAAATCCCCCTTCTCTCTCTCTGTTTACACACACACAACTACCACCACGCTCGACACACACACAGTGGAATATTATTCCACCTTTACAAAGAAGAAAATCCTGCCATTTGTAAAACATGGAAGCTGCAGGACATTTTGCTAAGTGAGATGTCAGAAACAGAAAGACACCGAATGAGCTCACCTATAGGTGGCATCTATAAAGATATAACTCATAGTAAGAGGAGAATGATTGCTGCTAGGGGAAGCATGGGGTTGAACTGGGTCTATTGGTTAAAGGATAAAAAATTCGAAGTATGTGTGATGAATAAATTCTAGAGATCTAATGTACACTACGGCAATTTTGTATAGTTAGTTATGCTCTATTTGCATACTTGCAAGTTGCTAAAAGAGTACATCTTAAGTGTTCTCACAACACAGAAAAAAGTGGTAACTTTATAAGGCAATGAATATGTGACTAGCTTGAGTGGAGTAATTATTTCACAACGTGTGCGTGTGTGTGTGTGTGTGTGTGTGTGTGCACGCGTGTGCATAAACATTACATTGTTCAAGTTAAATAAATATAATTTTTATTTTTATAAAAGCAAACAAAAATTGTGTAGTATCCATACTAGGCAGTAGTATGCAGCCATTAGAAAGAATGAAGTGGCTCTGCATTTGCTGAGATACAGCAATCTCCAAGGAACAACATCTAGGAACGATCAAGGTGTATGGCTAAGTTAAAAAAGTGAAGTAAGGCTGGGCACTGTGGCTCATGCCTGCAATCCCAGCACTTTGGGAGGCCAAGAGGGGAGGCTCGGTGGAGCCCAGGAGTTTGAGACCACCCTGGGCAACACAGGGAGACCCCAACTCTACAAATCATTTTTTAAAAAATAGCCTGGCATGGTGGGGTGCACCTGTAGTCCCAGCTACTTGGGAGGCTGAGGTGGGAGGATCACTTGAGCCTGGGAGATCAAGGCTGCAATGAACTATGATCACACCATTGCACTCCAGCCTGGGTGACGGAGTGAGACCCTGTCTCAAAAAAAAGTGAAGTATAAAACGATGCTTCTAGTATTTTCCCTTTTGTGAATGCTATAAGCAGTCCCATTGCCACAGACGTTCACCTTGGTCATTTGGTCATTTGGTTAAGGCCGTGAGTGCCAGATGTATCTACTATCAGGTTAGCACGTGCTCTTTATCATCAATATGTACCTTTTGAGGAGATACTTTGAGACCTTAAACATCCATAGCCAGGCATGGTGGCTCACAACTGGAATCCTAGCACTCTAGGAGGCCAAGGTGGGAGGATTTCTTGAGCCCAGGAGTTTGAGACCATCCTGGGCAACATGGTGAGATCCTATCTCTACAAAAACTTAAAAGTTATCCACGGAGGCGGGGTGGGGGAGGCACATGCCTGTGGCCCCAGCTACTCGGGAGGCCGAGGTGAGAGGATCACTGAAGCCCAGGAGGTTGAAACTGGAGTGAGCCATGATCACAGCACTGCACTCCAGCCTGGGCAATATGGAAAGAGACTCTGACCCTAAACAAAAAAAATAAATATCCTGTGACTCACCAAAATTAAATCATTTTCAAATCCACAGATGAATCTTTTGGACTGAATTTTAATGCTTGATACATGATGATCTTTTAACTACACCATTGCTTCAACATTCATCAGAATGATAAGTTACTTGATTTCTGCAACAGGGAAACTCTTTCCCTTCTCTCCATGTGTTTATTACTATTTTTCTATCTATTATGGACTGAATATTTCCATTCCCCCCAAATTCTTATGTTGACGACCTCATGCCCAATACAATGGTATTTGGAGGTAGGGCCTTTATTATTATTATTTTTAGATTATATATACTTTAAGCTCTGAGTACATGTGCAGAATGTGCAGATTTGTTACATAGGTATACATGTGCTGTGGCCATTAGATTTAGAGAAAGTCATGAGAACAGAGCCCTCGTGAGGGGATCAATGTCCTTATAAGAAGAAACACCAGAAAGATCGCTCATTCTCTCGACCTTGTGAGGACACAGTGAGAAGCTGGCCTTCTGCAGGACAGGAAGTGGGGCTTCACCTGAAAGTGATCAGCTGCTCCCTTAATTTAGGACTTCCCATCTCCAGAACCATGAGAAATAAGGGTTTGTTCTTAAACAACTAAGTCTATAGCAGCCAGAGCTGACTAAGACATCAGTTGATCCATTGACATCAGGATGGATTCTTGCTGTATTCAGCAGGTTATATCTACATCATTTTTTTAGTCTTTCCCTACATTTTGGTTCCCTCAAAAGTTTTCAGGCTCATCTCGTTCTTTTCCTGTGCCAGCCCTACTCACCCATTCCTAGGTGAATGCACTTTTTGGTGTATAAAACCAGGGCTTGTGTAGCTATTGGGTGGCCTCTTAGTACTTCCTTGCAATTGTTTTATAAATATTACAGCTGAGGTATAGATTATGGATAGGGTGAACACATCTCATATCTCACAGTGGTAAGCATGATGAGCTGTGTATGGCTGGCAAGCACCCTGTGTTTTTCTAGATTATAAGCCACTTAGAATTTGGGGGGGTTGAACTTCCCTGGGAAGTTGAGAGGGGCCATTGTGAGTAAGTAGCCTTCCATGAAGATATGCAACTTGCAGAAGAAACCCTCGTTCCTATGGCAACAGCCTGATCTAGACAGTCTCTGCTTCTCATCCCTCTTCCTTCCCTCCCCCACCTTTCCTTTGAGTGGCATGTGTCTTTCATGGGGCTGTTTAAGGGGTCTGTATAATGCACAACTCCAGACATGCCCCTCTCTTGCTTTTGGGAAAGCTGATGGATTTAAAATAGTCACTCTGTCAAAGCCTGACTAAATGGAACCAGGGAAAACCATGAGAGGAGCACCTCATGTGTATTTGCCTGATAATCAGAACCATCTCAGAAGACCGCCAGAAACCACAGCCCTCCACCAAGGCCACTGCAACCTTGCACAAAATGTGCTCCCGCAAGGACGTCTGCGCAGCAACCTTGGGCAGTCGCCACCCTTGTGATTAATTCTTGTAGCCAAGGCTGATCATTTTTAAACAACTTATGTAATCCTCCTCATTTTACTTTTAGAAATCCTTGTTATCCTTTGCCTTCCCGAATGCAACCATGGTTGCCATGGCAGGCGCGTTTTGCATTGCAAGGCCCTGCTATTTCTGATTAAGCTCAAAACCTCCAGCGCTTCTCTCCGTTTGTTGTTTAGATTGTCGGTGAGACCCAAGTGTAGCTCTCCTTCTGTGGCCCTTCGGGGACTAGTACGGATCATCTTGTGTTTTTAACACCTGTTCTCTTTTTCTTCTTCTTTACTTCTTTAAAATTTGAGCTGTACAGTGTGAGGCACAAAGCCTTTGTCTAATGAAAGAATAAGTGAGTGAGGAGTGAGTCAGAGCAGGTGGGATGGGTTGGAACTTCCTTTTGCAATGGATTGGACAGGGAGGGCCACATTCTTGGTGACCCCAGAAACTCTTGTCTTGAATTGTTTTCTGCCCACTTTTGAAGATCTCTTCCAATGAGTACAAACTTACTGCAGTTGAATGGTCAACGCCTTCTAGGCAGACAGCAGGTGACGAAGGTATGGAACCTAGGTAATTCCAATCTGAATCTTCTAGTTACACTCCATTACAACTACAAGAAGGGATTTCTTTAGGTGATTTTGCTATCTCCACAGGGATTTTGTAAATCTGCACACATTTGCTAAGCATCCTCCAAATCTCGATTGCAAATACATGGAGAGGATGTGAGATTTGTGTATTATTTAGAATGATTTCAACTGCAGCTAGTAGAATAGCACCTAAAAGAGGCTGAGATTATAGGAGTTTATTGGATTGCATAACAAACGCTTCAGAGGTGGTTGTCTCCAGTTTCTTTCCAATTCAGTGACACACCAGCGTTATTCCAACGTTTCTATCTTTCCCTTCCTCTATGCCCAGTGCGTTGGCTGTCATATTCCAGCTTGTTTCCTTGTGGTCACAATATAGCTGCAGCTCTTCCAGACATCACACTCTCACCCATTTATATCCAAAGGCAAGAAGAGGCATGTTTCTCCTCACTTGTGTCTTTTTAACAAAGAATAAAGCCTTTCCACAAATCCTGTTGCCAGTCTTCCCTTTAGATCCCACTGTTTCACAGTGGGTCCTAGATTGAGAGACTGTAGGGAGGGTGCATTTGACTTTATTAGGCTACATAGGTGGGAGCAGGTCCTGTGGTTAAGGAAGAAGCGGGAGAGAATGACTGATGGGTAGGCAGCCATGAGTCAGGCCTCTCTTTGCAGGTGGCATCTGTTGGATTCTCGGCATTGCGTGGGACCCTGTGTGTTTGCACCCCCAATGGAAGACTTCCTCTTGGTTGCTGGGCTTATCAGGTGGCTCTCTCCAATTGACGTAATTAGGTGCTACATAAATGAAGTCCCTCATGCATGTAGAGAAGTTCAGGGGTCGCCTGGTACTAGGAATCTGGGGTCAGGTACTCAGGCAGTGTTCTTAACATCCTGTCTCCCTGTCCTGGCTCTTTCTCAGGCATGCCTTTCCTTCCTGGAGGCAAGAGACCCCTGCCAGCAGCTCCCAGCAGCCATCTGCTGACTTGGCCACTGCAGGGAGAAAGCTGCTGTCCCCAGACCGGCCCAGCACAGGTCCTGGGGCTGGTAATCAATGCCTTTGTGTGGCATAACTTGGAGTATGCATCCACCCTGAACCAATCACTGTAGCTAGACCCAGAACCATAGCTCAAATCAGCGCTCCACAAAGGCTTGGGTGGATGGTGGGAGAGGGGTTCTAGGTGGGCAGCAGATGCTGATGGGGAAAGGATCTGGAGATGGTGCCAGTCCACTTACCATCGTCTCTCAGGTCCTGCTATCATGCTATAGGAGTCTGAACGGGATTTTCCAGCTCCCTGCCCTCAGACATCACTGCTTGGGTACATAATAGTAACATCTGTGGATTTGGCATGGGGCACATATTTTCTTAAACTATTTGCTCAAGGGTTGATGTTTTCACATTGACAAACCAACGCAGATGATGGTTTTCACCTTTGTTTTATGAGAATAACTTGGGCATTATTTTTAGAAGGTACAAGAGAGACGGCTTAAGAAAAAGTAATTATATAATCAGAATTACATAATTGGGAGAAGTTCTCACATTCCACTGCCTCTTTATCCTTGCCTCTGTTACTTCCCTTTTCCTCTTTGACCTTCATTATGGTGTCAGAGGTGCAGAAAGGTTTGCTTTGGCCTGACAGTGACTGCCTATCTAATATGCCTGTAAAAATTCACTCCATAATATAAATAAATAGCATTTTTTATCCTTTTTATCGAATTATGCTATCAAATGAGATGTTAAATGCCAGCTCATGGGATGTGTTTGACAGCTAACAAAGTGAATATATGAATGTATTTCTAACAAAACATTGCATGGTGCTGTAATCTCTGAATTGTGAAAAGCTGAGTGGAATCATTTAAATAGAATATAATGTACGAAAGGCCTGAAATATTGTGATAAGAATTTTAAAAGCTGTTGAATGCAAAGACCCAATGCACTGGGTGAGAAAGGCAGAGAAGGTCTTAATGTAAAATATTTTAGTGAATGCACTTTGTGTGGAAGTGTGAGGACTGAAGGTGAGAACCACGTGATTATAAGAAGGAAAGAAGATACTGCATAGTAAGCCACCTTGGAAGTGTCCGTACAGCTAATGCCAAGCCAAAGGAAACAGCAGTTAGCTCAGGGGCTCCGTGCATGGGAATGGGATACACCCGGATAGCTCGGTGCTGAGGGTATTTCCTAAGGGGACATTGTCAGACAGGTTTTCTTATCTGCATTTAAATATGCCTGGGAATAAAATTACTGGGTCAAACTGTATGGGCATCTTCAGATTGGTTAAACATTCCCAAGTACTTCTTATAAGTGGCTGATCAAAGTGAAGAACTTTCAGTTCCTTTTTTTTTTTTTTTTTTTTTTTTTCTGAGACAGAGTCTTTCTCTGTTGCCCAGGCTGGAATGCAGTGGTGCTATCTCGGCTCACTGCAACTTCTAGCTCCCAGATTCTTCTGTGTCAGCCTCCTGAGTAGCTGGGACTACAGGCACAAAACACCACGCCGGGCTAATTTTTGTATTTTTAGTGGAGACAGGCCTTCACCTTATTGGCCAGGCTGGTTGCGAACTCTTGACCTCAAGTGATCGGCCCACCGCAGCTTCCCAAGGGCTGGGATTACAGGTGTGAGTCACCTGGCCTGGCCAAACTTTCAGTTTTTTACTCTTATCCACACTTCCTGTTTCCATACTTGGTTATTTTGAAGAGGCAGATAGACAGGAATGCAATCTCATTTAAATGTGTGTTTATCTGACTACTGGTGAAGTTGGGCGTTGTCTTAGACTGGCCACTTAGTTTTTCGTATGAATAACACTTCGAAAAGCCAGCCGTTTCCCATTCTTCTCATGACTGTGACCCACCCAAATATAGGAGAGCCTTGACCTGTGGGACCTGCTGGACAGATGGGGCCCTCAGGAGACTCCGAGAGAGATATGTGAGTGCACCTGCAGAGGGGAACCCAGAACCCTGAGATCCTCAGTCCATATCCTGCGTATGAGCCATGAAACACGTGATGGTGACATTTCTCCAATTCCCACTTACACGTCTCTGTAGAAGGTGATGACACTGATTGAAATAAGTGATGTCAAAGAAACTAAACTGCATTCTTTTAATTTGCCCAGGCAAAAGGTGATCTATCCCTGCAGAATTTTCCAGACTTTTAGGTTAATGATAGCTGCATGATTTTTATTTTAACTCGACCTGATTCGCATCATTATTTTTATTCATTGTGTCAACATGTGAATCCCAACGTGCTCATTGGCAAAGTTTAATTTCTGGGAAGTCTTATTGGCACAATTCAGCCAAGAACAGGTTCTGGGAAGGGGTGTGCTGGGATTTCCAGGGAGCAGGGGGATGACAGCTCAAGAGTCTGCTCAGTGTCCAGAGCTCCCCCCTGCCCATACATAGAATATGATGTAAAAGTGGCTGAAATTGTAGGAGCTTATCACATTGTATAACAAGCATTTCAAAGGCGGTTGACTCCAGGTTTGTTTTGTTTTGTTTTGTTTTGTTTAAATTCAGTGACACACCAGTGTTATTCCAACGTTTCTGTCTGTATCCAGTGTTTCTATCCCATACTGTACTGGAGCTGATATTTCAAATGACACTTCTCCCCTTTATGGGAGAAGGACTTGGCAGGGACACGGTGGCCATTGCAGGTGATTCTGCCAAGGTAGCCACCGCCTTTTCTGTTGGGATGACCCGGTCCCACTTCACTCTGTTTCTTTTGGAACTAGAAACTGCTTCTGAGGCTTCTCCTCGCCTGTGGGTAATTTGGAAAACATAAATAAGTATTTAGAGTAGACTGGATAGATTGTCACCAGTTACATAAAATTAACAGCTAAGCATGAGAAAAAAAAGGTATAGCAGTTCCCCTTAGCTCCACTCTTATATGTAATTTAAAATTCAAAACAAAAAACAATCAAAACTCTAACATAAGCCTCAGGGTTAAATAAATTCTGATGTTCCCTTATAATATCAATTTTATATTGAAGATTGAAAAATTAAATTTTTTACTTTTCCCCTTTTTTTCCTGTCTTCTTTCTTTCTTCTAACTTTTCTCTCCTTTTCTTCCCTCCTTCATATCCTTCCTTCCCTCCCTCCCTCCCTCCTTCTTTCCTTCCTTCCTTCCCTCCCATAGAGAACCTTCTTTTCTTTATGTTTTCTTTTCTTTCTTTCCTTCCTTCCTTCTTCTTTCCTTCTTTCCTTCCTTCCTCTTCCTTCTTTTTTCCCTCCCTCTCAACATGATGGTGGGGGCCCTCTCCACTAATGCCTGAAATCTATGCTTAGCAAGATTATTAGCAACCTATTACATGTGCAGTGAATGTTTCAACCTGTTGAGTCATGCAGACTTGCTGTTTTTTTTAAAAGAGAATGCCATGGTGTTACAGGTGGCCTATGATGGTGAAAACATTTGCTCAGCCTGTGGCTAGGAGTTCATGGTAGTTTGGAGAAGTCAAGAGACCCAGGGTAGAAATGGGAGTGAGTCTCACTGCTGGGCAGCACTGATCAACAGCGTAGGCTGGGCTGTGTGATAAACGTTGTTACAGCTCCAGACTGTTTGCCCCCTCTCTCTGCAGGAGGAGTCTGTCTCCCTCCCAGTGTCCCATGATGCTCTGTGTGCCAGTGGGAGAAGTGTCCAGGCCTGGACTTCTGATTGTTCCTGGCACAGAGTAAGGGCTCTCTAAGTGCTAAAGATTATAATCATATTTTTAAATGTAACTTCAAAAGGCAGGCCAAAAGAGACATGCAATTAAAAAAATGAGAGAGCACGTTGGTGTGTGTACGCATGGAGATGAAGACATCTGTTCATGATTCGTCTGCAAGCATGGGGTCTCCAACCTCCAGAAACACTTGAAGACACCTCGTGCAGCATGCCATGGTACAAACTAGAGTTGAGAAAGGGAAGGAATGTGATGGCAAATGTGAGTGACCCAATGCAATAGCACTCCAGCGTCCACAGAGGACGGGAAGCAGCTTCTAGCAGCTGCTATGTGATTTAACCATAAATAACAGGAGAAAAAGATGTAGGGTCAAGGATTATGTTATTGTTAAAAAAAAAAAAAAGAAACTTGTCAAAGAAAAAAAACAAGCAAACAGGCAAGAAAATTGGTTTTATATGGGGGATAGGACCAGAGACAGCATCCCAAGTCCAAAGATCAGAGTCCTTAGCAGGTTGGTTTTGCTGTAGCCTTTTGTAGGGAAGAGGAGATAAACTACAAAGAGAGTGACTGGCAGCTGAGAGTATTTTCTAATCATGGCAAGTCTCAGTCATTTATTTAGAGTTTCAGGGAAGGAATCTCTCAGCCAATAGTTCATGAAATAAGAGAGAGACGTTGGATGGGTTGTGTTTGGCCCTGACACAGGTAAATAAAAGAGTCACCTGGGAGTCTTACGAATGCCATGAGAAAACATAGAGATTATTAGGCTTTTTTTTTACATCAATAAGCAAAAAAGATAAGGACGGAAGAATTCAGAAAATAAAGGTTTCTTTCAGGAAGACAAAGCTTAGGTCAAGTTCTTCGTGGCTGAACTCCAGGTAATCACCTGCAATGCAGAGAAAGTGGCTGGCTCAGATGTCCAGGCCTGTGACTGGGAACACTTAGGAGATGTTCTCTGAAGCATGCATCGTCCTTATCTGCAGCAGGGAAGGGGTTGTAGAGTGACCTTTCAACTCCAGCAGAGTAGTTGTTTGTGTGTTTGTTTTCTATTTTTCTTGTTATTGTTTTGTTTTCTAATTTTATACATTGAAAATGGTATATGACCAAGTTTCCTCTTCTCTCCTTGGAGACTGAATACTTTTTCAAATCTTGACTGGCTGTTTTCCCTTTGTCATGGACGGATTGTCCCTTTCTGTCTTTGGTCCCCCAGTGCTGTGTGGAGCAGACAGACATCACTGTGAGTCCCTGGACTTGTGCCCCGGCCCAGTCATTGCCTAGGCAGCTCCCTCCCCACGGGCACCTGGCCTCTCTCCACTTGACTTCCTGAACCTGTAAAATGGGTAGAAGGATGGTAGGGTCCACCTCATAGAGCTTGTGAGAGGATTGGTGCAGATAAAAGCACTCAGAACACTGGCTGGCATAAGTACTCATCCAATGTCAATTACCATTATAATTTATATGCATCTTTTTAAAGTATTTGTCATAATAATGTTTTATATGGATAAAAAGAGTGATGTAAATTTTCAACATCATGATGTGAGTAGGCCCTGAATCGGGCCGGGGTGGGGGCTGGAATTTTGGGTTATTAAAGAGTCTGCTAGCACTAGTTCTAACAGCTGAGATACAGAATCAGTGTAGGCGTCCAATAATAGAAGAATGGATGAAGTATCCATGTATATACATGAATCAAAAATGTATATACACATTTTTACATGTTTATATGCACAATGGAATACGATTCAGCCATAAAAAGAATGAAAACCTGCTGTTCACGGAAACATGGATGGAACTGGAGGAATTTTGTTTAATGAAATGAGCCAGGAACATGAAGTTAAAGACCTCAGCTTCTCACTCACACGTGGAAGCTAAAAAAGTTGATCTCACAGAAGTAAAAGGTAGAACAGAAGATGCTAGAGGCTAGGAAGGATTGGAGAAAGGGAGAGATTTGTTAAAGAATACAAAATTATATCTAGACAGTAGGAATAATTTCTAGTGTTCTATACCACTGTAGGATGACTACAGTTAACAATAATATATAGTTTTGAATAGCTAGCGGGAGGATATTGACAAAGAAATAATAAGTATTTGAGATGATGGATATACTAATTGCCCTGATCCGATCACGATAAAACATATGTATGAAAATGTCCCTGTTTACCCCCATGAAGGTGTACAGTTACTGTGTGTCCATTAAACATAAGTAAAGTAAATTGTTAAGACTCCAAAAAATACTGAAGCAGGAAATGTATCTGTTTTGTGAGATAATTGACATCAAGCCTCAGGAGAAGCAGGAACACTCAGTATGGTGGGCAGGGACCCTGGCTGTCACAGTGACCTCATCAATCATGCTGCCCTGTTAGCGCCTGTAATGTGCCAATGTAATCTTCTGGTTTTGATCATTATACCGTGGTTGTGTATGAGGTTAACTTTAATGGAGAACTGGGTGAGGGTTAACTTTAGTGGAGAACTGGGTAAGGGATTTTTACAGCTTTTCTAGAAGTCTAAAATTATTTTAAGATAAAACATTGGCCAGGTGCGGTGGCTCATACCTGTAATCCCAGCATTTTGGGAGGCCCAGGCAGGTGGATCACTTTAGGTGAGGAGTTCATGACTAGCCTGGCCAACGTGGTGAAATCCCATCTCTTCTAAAAATACAAAAATTAGCTGAGTGTGGTAGTGGGCACTTGTAATTCCAGTTAATCGGGAGGCTGAGGCAGGAGAATCACTTGAGCCAGGGAGGTGGAAGTTGCAGTCAGCTGAGATCATGTCACTGCACTCCAGCCTGGGGGACAGAGCGAGACTCTGTCTCAATAAAATAAAATAAAATAAAATAACATTGAACTATGATAAGGGCTGTGAAGCGTTACAAAAGATTACTCCAGAATGTAAAACAGAAAACGTGATGTAGTATGGGAAGATGACAACAGTTTCGCTGAATAGTTGCTAAGTCTCAGAACTGAAGTATGAGCAAGGATTGCCCTACAAAGCATGCATGAATGATGGAGACTGACCATCATCTCTGTGTATTCACGGAGCTCAGAACGGATGTTGACATAGCTATGAGCATATGCTAATTTTAGCACCATTCCAGGAAGTGAAAAAACTAGACGACCTTAGAGAACTACCTAAATATGGTTGTCACTGATAAAATTATGCTTTCCTTCTTTGCAAGAAGGGCTTGAACATTTCACTGTTAGCAGGTTGTCTTCTGTGAATCAGGCTTCCAGTGATGGTGCTGATTCCTTTTGTGGAGCCATCTAAGGTTTCTTGCACAAAGGCTCAAAGTTCCTTTTTTGATGAACTAACTAGCCAAGGTTAAGAGTCGAATTTCTGTTGCATGCTTGAATTCTCTTCTACAAAGCTAAATGCTCCCTATAGTGACCACAGTTTTAAACTGTGTTCTCATGTGTGTCATGCTCTACCAGTCTTAAAGACAGCCAAGTAAGAATTAGGCTTTTAAATACTAAGTATAGCGAAAAGTAACTGCGCTATTGTTATGAGCTAAATAAAGTGTCTATTAGATAGTTCTTCCAATCATCTCAGGACCTGGAATGGTTGCCACATTTTTCTTGGGTAACAAGTAGATGAATTTTTAATGAATATTTATAATCTGCCAAAATTCATGGTACTGACAAGAGAACTCACAGTATATGCTGAGCTGTTACATCCCCTCATCAATATTATCATAATAGAAATATATGGTAATGGGGTGTGTTTACAGCATGATGGGCATTTCAGAATCACATTTCCTCTCACTTTTTAAAGATAACGACACTCTCAATTGTTTATAGATATTCTCCTCTTCCATCTAAGCACTTTTCATATTTCTTTTTGAAAACAATTTCCTCTGTACATAATTGTGATTTCCTAGTCTTGAGAAAACTTAACTGTGCATTCACAGGAAAATTAATAAGTGAGAAAGTCCACTTTCACGTCGGCAGGGTCACTGAAATCTCATCTGCTCCTTTTTGGGTAAGGAGTTCTGAGTCATGACCTTCCTTAAGCTTTCCTTTGCTAGGAGGAATATAATTAGAAGGCAGGGAGAAGTGATTTCAGGGCTATTTATTTCATTCTTCTTTCATCCCAGATAAATACTTTTAATACCCATTCACTGAGAAGTTGTTCCGATGCTAATGGTAAAATAATCCATCAGAAACTGGCTGAACTCCTCCTATCCCCAGAAATCGTTTTCACCAGGACACAGAACATCAGATAGCCTTGGGCAGAAGCAACACCAGAGTTGTTCTTGAACTTGTTTTTTTGAACAGTCCAGAAAGTCAAATATCATCTAGATCCCTGGCTGGGTCACCTACCTCTTTAATCTCTAACTGGGCAAAAAGCTAGATTTGACTTCCCTTGCGAGTGCCATTATCTAGTTTAAATAAATTATCCTTTCATGCTCTCAGATACCATATTTTGTGATATCATTGTGGTTCTGAGCATATATTTTCATTTTTAGTGATACTCATGTTTATTAAGCCCTGCGGTGAGGAACTTGGAGCCCCACTGTTTCTCACAGAGTTGGTATGTAGAAGTTACTTAGTCACTGTTTGTTAATTTCATGGCATTTTTTTTTCCTTTTTCTTTTTTTTTTCTTTTTATGCTTTTTAATAGATGGTAACTTGCTCTGTAGCCCAGGCTAGAGTGCACTGGCACAATCATAGCTCACTACAACCTTGAACTCCTGAGCTTAGGTGATTCTCCTGCCTCACCCTCCAGAGTAGCTGGGACTAAAGGCATGCACCAGCGTGTCCAACTAATTTTTTTATATTTTGGAGAGCTGGGGGTCTCACTGTGTCACCCAGGCTGGCCTCAAACTCCTTTCCTTAAGCAATTGGCATTTTGCTTTTGTAATTAAAGACAAACTGAGCATATGTCAGATATTAGTTTTCTGTGCTGCCTTCAGCTCACTGGGCAATGTTACTGAAGCAGTAATATGTTTTTATAGAAGGCAGTCCATTGTCCTGAGCGTGGGCATATGATTATCAATGTTAGCTTCAGATGAGGCTGCAAGAGTATTAGCTCAGTGAGCTAAATTAGCAATATGCCTCAAGGGCATAGTGTAATTACTTATTTTCCTAGGTAGCATAGACACGTTCTGACTTAATTACAATAGGTTTACTGCTGAGTAGAATGGTGGTAATTTCCAAGTTAGGATATCTCATTAATGAGGTTTGCAAACTATTCTTGGCAATACTGTGAAATGCCTTTTCATTTCAAATCATTTTCTAAATTGCTAATTTTATCTTTGAAAGAAAAGCATTTCCAAATTTTCTTCTGGAGTTGAAATATGTATGCTTCAGAAAAATCTAAATGCTAAATTTCCCCAGGTGACAAGACTTGACTACACACACAAAACAAACATAATTATATTTTTTCTCATATTTGTGTGTCTCAAAAACACCAGAATAATATTCGCCACTAAACACCCAGATATTGAGTTGCTTCATTGGCATCTGAATTTACCAGGAACAAAGGTTCTTGATTCTGAGGCTTAGTTCTGACCCTGGGGTAGTCACATGACCTTAGACAAGTTACGTAACATTCCTTTCCTTCAGCTGATTCATCTACAGAATAAGTCGATTCACCCTATTACCGAATATCTACTACGTGCCAAACACTATTCTAGGCATTAGAAAAACAGTGACAATTTCTAAAAGCTTATATCCCAGTGGAAGAGACAAGAAATGCATTGATAAATAAAATGATTAGCAATAAAAATTAGGGATATATTGATGATGCAAATACAGTCAAGGGATATAATTCAGACAGTGTTGGGGGAGTGGGTTTGGGAGGAACAGGTACCTGAGGATGGTAAACCATTTGAATGACAATTTAAATAATGAGAAAGGTTCAGTTGTAGAAACCTTGGAGTAAATACATTTCAGGCAGAGGGAATGGCAGAGTTCCCTGAGGTGAGAACTTACTGATTTTTCAAAGTATCTTTAGCTGTAAATTTCAATGATTTCTGTATTCCTCACTTCAAAAGTATGCCACTGACCAGTTGTCAGGGGTTAGACTTGTGGAAAATAAAAAGTTCTTAGTCAAAGATTCCCTTCTTCTTAAAGAATAAGTAATAATAGTTAAAAAATAATAGTTTATTTTAAAGACTAACTTCCTCTTCCTTCCTTATTTGGAAATGTTATTATATTTCTAAGTCTTTTCACAAGAAACTTTCTCTTTTCCTTTGTTGTCCATTGCTTTTACCTATTTAAAAAACTTTTAAGTTGTTAGCCAATCAGACTTAGCTTAGACTGTGAGGCCCAGCTCCAACCAATGGAGATAGAACACAGCAGTAAGGACCCAATGCATAAAGGATAAATATCCCTTCCTTTCCTTTATTCAGTGTGCTCTCATGGCAGAATTGCTGACATGTAGCACCCTTTCTGCAGAAAGCACAATTGCCTTGCTGAGAAAACTTTTTGTCTGAATGCTAATTTTTCCTTGTGTCACCTAGGAATAAGCACTTCTAACAGACTTAGTTGTTTTTATATAGGCTTAGCTTTCTTTCATACTATCTTGTCATTTACTCAATGTACAAACAGTTGACCCTTAAACAACTTGGAGGTTAGCGGCACCAATTTTTCTCTCCCCTGCACAGTCAAAAATCCACATGAAACTTTTGACTTCCTAAAAATGTAACTACTAGGCCTACTATTGACTAGAAATCTTACAAATAATGTAGTCAATTAAGACATGCTTTAATGTTATATATATATATTATATTTATACATTACTATATTCTGTAAGCTAGAGAATAAAAGAAAATAAAGTAAGCTAGAGAAAAAAATGTTATAAAGAAAATCATAAGCAAAAGACAATATATTTATGGTGCTATTAATTAAGTGGAAGTGGATCATCATAAAGGTCTTCGTCCTCATTACCTTCACATTAAGGAGGCTGAGAAGGAGGAAGAAAAGGAGGGGCTCATCTTGCTGTCTCAGGAGTGGCAGACATGGAGGAAAATCCATGTATCAGTGAACCCACACAATTCATGCTGTTCAGGGGCCAATTCTAATTAATGTTTCTATGACCCTCTCCCCCCCACAGATTTCTAGGATTTGTTTCCATCATTACCAGTCTAGCACACCCCTCTTCCTTGTTGGTTTCCCAGTGTAACCATCCAATCGCTATGAACACATAGAGGAACAAGAAAATCCGGCTGCTCCAACCTTCTTTGTTTCAAATTTAATTTTTATTTTAAGTCCCAGGGTACATGTGCGGGACATGTAGGTTTGTTACATAGGTAAACATATGCCAAGGTGGCTTGCTGCATTTGTCAACCCACCACCTAGATATTAAGCCCAGGATGCATTAGCTATTCTTCCTAATGTTCTTCCTCCCCTGACCCCCACCCCCTAACAGGCCCCAGTATGTGTTGTTTCCCTCCCTGTGTCCATGTGTTCTCATTTTTGAGCTCCCACTTATAAGTGAGAATATGCAGTATTTGGTTTTCTGTTCCTGTGTTGGTTTGCTGAAGATAATGGTTTCCAACTTCATCCATGTCCCTGCAAAGGGTATAATCTCATTCCTTTTTTATGGCTGCATAGCATTCCATGGTGTATGAGTACTACATTTTCTTTATCCAGTCTATCATTGATGGGCATTTGGGTTGATTTCATGTCTTTATTACTGTAAATAGTGCTGCAATGAACATACAAATGCATATATCTTTATAATAGAATGATTTATATTCTTTTGGGCATATACCCAGTAATGGAATTGCTGGGTCAAATGGTATTTCTGGTTCTAGATCTTTGAGTAATCACCACACCGTCTTCCACAATAGTTAAACTAATTAACATTCCCACCAACAGTGCAAACACATTTCTATTTCTCCACAACCTTGCCAGCATCTGTTGTCTCTTGACTTTTTAATAGCCACCATTCAGACTAGCTTGAGATGGTATCTCTGCTGCAGTCTTCTTAAAGATCCTCGTATCTATGGTCCTTCCCAGCCATCAACAATTGTCTTGAAAAGATATCCAATTTAAATGTCGTCATTTACCTGGAGTTTTCAACAGAGTATGAAGATGAAAACTTTAACACTTCTACCTAATGCTGATACAATTGATGCTAATAAAGATAATTAGAACGGTGAAGCTAATATAGATTTCACACATTCATCTGCTAAGACATTGACTCTGTGAAGGAATGTAGTGTGCAATGATGGGTCTAACTGGTATCTAGAAATACATCAGTCAATAACAATGTCCAGTCCAACTCAGTCCACTCCAAAACAGTCAACAAGGAAGTGTCAGAGTCTGGTTGCCATCACTCCAAAACCTGATGCTTGTTGAAGAACTCCTTCTGCTTTGGTCCACAATTCAAACAAACACTTCGTCGATACCAAGACCATCATACTGGTTTCACTTCACTGGCTCATCTGGCCATTGCTGATGTATGGAAAATTTTTTTCACTTTGTAGCACACATATAAAGGAAACATTTTGGAGGTGTTCCCAAATTTGACCACAGCTCTAAAAATATGCATGTCATTACAAGTTCTGAATCTGAAAGAAGATCAAAGAGTGTTCAGTCAAAGGTAAGAAAATTATTAAGGTATACCAGACAGTTAATAACTAATGTATTAGCATATTTAAAAAATAGTGAATGCTTATGATATTTCTCATATTGTAATAAAGGTATTACTTTTTATTTATAAGTACATGTTTATTTGTGCACCTTATTTTGTGTTCATAGTTTTGTACTCTTTTCCTTAAAACACATTCCCTAAATTATAAACTCTGCAGGCCCTACAAAGCCTGGGTCCACCTGCTTGTAACTATTAGCCCTCTGTGTAGGCTCAGCTCAGTAAGGAACACAACACGGGCAGGAAGCCCTTCATGGTTACGTTTATGTGGTGGGGCCCCAGGAGAGTGTGAGAGTGGGCAAAGGTGGTCAGCAGAACAGCGTCCCTGAATGACAGAACCTCTTGTGCCTCTTTGTAAGGACTTTCAGGGAAGGTTCAAGTCTTTAATTCTCCATCAAGTGGAAAGGGCCGTATTCTGCCTCACTTCTCCAGGGTCACCGGACACAAGAGGAATGCAGCACTGGCCACTCTCCACGGGGATGCTGGCTCTAGTCTCCTGCATCATCAGCCAGTTACTAATTAGGTGACTTTGAAAAAAAATAATTTTACTTCTGTGTTCCCTTTGAAATAGGAAATCTAACAGAATCTACTTGTTAGGACTTTTGTGAGAATTGGACAATGTATGTCAAGCAGTGACTACAATAAAGGACAGCTGTGGCTGTTGTCAATGCTACTGCCTTCATCCTCCTCTCCATCAGTGTCAGTTCTCTACTTTAAAAGGCACCTTTTCAGTAAGGTCTTCTCTGACCACCCTTATTAAAATCATAACTCTTGCCTTCACCCTTGTTTCCTCATCCTGCTTGAACTGGCTTCTTTGCATTTATTTTCATCTGATATGGCATGCATTGATTTGACTGTGGTCTTTCTCATTCCAAAAGAGAATAAATTCCATGATTTTAGGGGTCTAGTTTTCCTAAATTCAGCATCATTAGTGTCTAGATACATGCTTGGCATATAGTTGGCTCTCAATAAATGCTTGATAATTAAACAAATCCGTATTCTCACATTCTATTCACTGTGCGGCTAAGGTAGAAATATATGGGCAGGTCAATGGCTGGGATGGATTGAAAATGCTGGAAAAATGTTTATCTCTTTCCAGCATGTTCAATGTTCACAGTTTTTGAATGAGTTCAAAAAGAATTTGGATCTCTCTTTTATTTTTATTTTTAATTAATTAATTTTTTTTAAGACAGAGTTTTGCTCTTGTTGCCCAGTCTGGAGTACAGTGGTATGTGATCTTGGCTCACTACAACCTCCGCCTCCTGGATTCAGACAATTCTCCTGCCTCAGCCTCCCCAGTAGCTGGGATTACAGGCATCCACCACCATGCCCAGCTAATATTTTCTATTATTATTATTTAGTAGAGCCAGGGTTTCACCATGTTGGCCAAGCTGGTCTAGAACTCCTGACCTCAGGTGATGCACCTGCCTCGGCCTCCCAAAGTGCAGGCATGAGCCACTGTGCCCGGCCCGGATCTCTTTTTCAGACTGCAAAAGAGACATGGGCAAAGACCAGTGTCAGCTCTGTAAAATGGAGTCCTCCGGGTATGCTCAATATGTGTTAAGATGTCACATGGTCCAAGTGTGGTATCAGGGCTTCCTGCCCAAATCATGTGCAGCAAAGTGGTTCTTGCACCCATTTGTTCTCTGTAGAGCTCAGATTAAACTAAAAAGGCTAATAGACACAGGCAGGGGAGATCCAGGTTTTGTGAGATCATAAATCTTCTCTCTTCCATGATAAGGGGAAGTTAAGAAGCATCTAAAATCTTAGACACCATTCAATTGCTGATAAATCGTTCATGAAAATTGAAAGGAATAAAGGTAGTGGAAAACTGAAGCAGTATTTAAGAGTGATGTTGGAACACATAACAGGGACATCATTAATTTGGGTTCCTAGAGAGATAACTAGTCAATACTCTAAGGATTGAGAAAGTAATAATTTGCTAAATTATAAGATGGCCTAGCCATGAATTCAAACTTGGAAGCCTTTTTTAAAAAAATTTCAACCCAGCCGTGCATGGTGGCTCACGCCTGTAATCCCAGCACTTTGGGAGGCCGAGGCGGGTGGATCACGAGGTCAAGAGATCGAGACAATCCTGGTCAACATGGTGAAACCCCGTCTCTACTAAAAATACAAAAAATTAGCCTGGCATGGTGGCGCGTGCCTGTAATCCTAGCGACTCAGGAGGCTGAGGCAGGAGAATTGCCTGAACCCAGGAGGCGGAGACTGCGGTGAGCCGAGATCGCACCATTGCACTCCAGCCTGGGTAACAAGAGCGAAACTCCATCTCAAAAAAAAAAAAAAAATTTCAACCCATGGAATACACTGGTTTCTAAAAGTTAAGTAAGTTTTTTGTTTTTTTTTAATAAACGAACATCAAAATGTAATAAAAATTAAATAAGCTATATTAATTTAACTTATAAATATTTTAATGGAGTTACCGAAAGGAATACAATCTAACACATTTACATTTATTTATTTCTGTTATGTAAATCAAAAGTATTAAGTGACAAGCTTAACGTTCCCTCTCAGACTGATATTTTTGTTTCAATGGAAAACTAATTTAATCAGAAAACTTCATCTAGCAACACAGAATAAGTCACAGGAGACTGTCCTTCTAGATAATTAAAGTTTAAATATAGCTTTTTGACTTAAGAAATGTCTGATTTAAGCATTTTGTTTTACAGTAAATATCAGAACATTTTGAGGTTAGATTTTCTTTTCTCCTTTTCTGTGTGCATGGGAGCTCTGTTGGCTTGTGGGTTACTTAGATTACATAAGGAACATTAAGGATCAATCACTAGTAACACATAGAACATTATTTTGAATTGGGCATTTTGCTAATGGCTTCATATGACCATTCAGTCCTTCCTGCGCCCATTTTACAGATGAGTAAACAGAGGCACTGAGAGGTGAAGTTAGTACCTCATGGGCTCAGAGCTAGGAGGCGTCTTCCTTTCCACCTCTGAGCTCTGTTATTCTGTGTGCCAGCTTCTTCCTTGCCAGGTTTCCCTCATACATTGACAGACATGATGACCAACGTCAGTGGGTTTGTATTCCACCAGCTTAAAAACCCTAATAGAAAGAGAACAACTCACAGGTTTCTATCCACAGCCTGTAATACAGAATTAGTTCCCTTGCTGTAAAGGCCATTATTGAGAATTTTGGTGAAATTGGAATGAAGTTTGATTTTTTATATATCAGTAACATATCAATGTGAATTTCCTGATTGTAACAGTTTTCGGGAAGTTTTGTACATTTTATTTTTATTGTCGGAAATACTGAAGTAATTTGGGGTGATTTGGCATCAGATTGGCAATATATTATCACTTGGTTCATGGGGAGAAATTTCCATGTTCTGCACTTAGTACTGTTAGGTTATTTTGTGACTATTTCAAATTAAGAATATGTTAATACTATTAATGTGTTACCCCTCAACCATCTGCACATTGTGGGACCTCACTGGCATAGGCTGTGCTCCTGCTAGGGGTGGTTCTGCTTCACGTGTCCCTCAGCTCCCTCCGGCACCAGCCAGCCAGCCCAGCAGCACTTTCCCAAGGAGGTGGGAAAGCCCACAAGACAATCAGAATACTCACGGATAAGAAGGGGAACTCCAACACGTCTCTCTCTCTACTGGTCTAAGCAAGATGTGCTTGAATGCCAAGCAAACAGGCTGATATGGTTTGGCTTTTAATTCCCACCGAAATCTCATCTGGGATTGTACTTCCTGTGTGTTGGGGGAGGGACATGGTTGGAGGTGATTGGATCATGTGGGCGGTTTCCCCCATGCTATTCTTGTGATAGTGAATGGGTTCTCATGAGACCAGATGGTTTACCAGTGTGTGGCTTCCTTTGCTCGCTGTCTCTTCTGCCTCCATGTAAGACATGCCATGCTTCCCCTTCTCTTTGCAACACGATTGTAAGTTTCCTGGGGCCTCCCCAGCCATGCAGAACTGTGAGTCAATTAAACCTCTTTTCTTTATAAATTACCCAGCCTTGGCTAGTTCTTTACAGTCATGTGAAAATGGACAAATACAGGGGCCTTTTAACAGGATGAATCCACATCTCCCCATGGCAAAAGGGGTGAGAGTTGAGGCCAGTGATGCAACCCATCTCAGTGCTGTCAAGAGAAAAGAACGGGATTGCACAGGGGTGCTGTGGAGATGTCCACACACCTGTCCTACACATTGTCAGAGGAAAGGTTCATCAGAGGAGGTAAATATCCAGAGCATTCAGCACAATGTTTCACCCATAGTTAGCGATTGACAAATGTTAATTCTTTATTTCAACAACTTCCATGGTCAGAGGTGCCACTTGTCTATAAATATATGCCAGACCAAGAAGAAAGATTAAAAAACTCTTAATTTTCTCTGTACATTTCTTTGTGATGTTGAGAAGAAATTATTTGTTCCTGTGCCAAGCAGATGGTTGGAGTCAAATATCTTCAGACAATTATGGTTTTGTATCATTAAACTTTCTTCAAAATCACTTTCATAAATCTTGAATACGAAGTACCTATAAATTGACTGAGCTCTGGTTTATAGTCTGGCAATGTAAAAATGTCGTATATTCTATATCCTTGTAAGTCAGCTATAATTCATTTAAAGAGCTGGAGAGTGAGTAATAGAAATGGAGAAAAAGGAAAAATGATAATAATAACCTAGTTTAAAAATTTTAAAGAATATTTTTAAAAAGCAAAGAAAGCATGTTTGAAAAAGTTGTAAAGCTTAATGACTTAATACATAGATCTAGATACCTGCTGAAACACATGCCTTCTAAGATCCAGTGGTATTGAAAACTTGATTTTCTCATAAACACGGCCTCAGTTGATTGGAAAGAGTCTGAGAATTCAACCTAATTACCTGAATCATTTTAGGATTTGTGTGGAATATAATAAAATTTAATCTTCCTCTTCACCCAAATTTATAGTTGTGGTAGAAGAGGAATTTATTCTACGTGGAAGGCCGAGTATATTTCAGAAGAGGATGCCTGCTCACTTACAATCAAACTCAGGAGGCCATTCTGATTATGATTTATTACCACACCTTTCAGAATCAGTCTCTCTTCAACCCCACACAAGTGATAATTTATATGGTAATGGCCTCAACTCTATATTTCTCATTGAGCTTTGAATTAAACTTGAATTTGTATCCCTCTTTTTAGAATGATATATATTTTACTATCTTTTAGAGGTGGCTGAGTGTATTATAAAAGGTTTTTAAATGCAAAAAACAATCTAATTAAAAAAGAAAACTGAGCAAAA
Source organism: Cebus imitator (assembly GCF_001604975.1). NCBI lineage: Eukaryota > Metazoa > Chordata > Mammalia > Primates > Cebidae > Cebus > Cebus imitator. The sequence continues at coordinate 1,848,946 of NW_016107545.1, read as the reverse complement.
GAGATAGTGAAATAATGCAATTATTCGGATTTATGGTGCATATTCTTACTTTCTCACTCAATCCACTCTCTTGCTTCATGAGAGAGAATTCTGAAGAATTATTAAACTGAAGTAGGTAACTCTTTCCTTCACCTGGTTTATCAGTGAGACACACACATAAACACACAAACACACACACACAGTTTTTTTCTAGCACCTAAATTTACTTTTTCCTTTTTGGAGAACATTTTTGAACATTGGAGGAAAATTTAAACTTTATTTTGTGGGCGCTCTGGACTTTTAATTTTCTTTCTTTTAAAATGAAGATGAGAGTAATTTACTTTTAACAAGTTATGACAATAGGGGGGTCTTTATAAAACTTTTACTCTGGTATAGGCAGAGCCTGAATCCTGGAGAATTGAGCCCAGTCATATTAGCACATAAAAAAGTGGACTTTATTAAAACTTCTGGATTAGTTCATAAAATCAAAAGTTATATTGAATAACTAGGCATCAGCAGACAAAAGCCAAGAGTAGCTCTAAAATCCTGAGAAGAAACAATTCCTGGAGCCTCTTACTAATATTCTGTCATTAATAAATACGCAGGGTTTCAACATCAGCCTTTGCGCTTCTCAATTCAAATTCTTGAGGCAAAGCATTGGATTGGCTTCATGCTGGTCAGCGGATGTCTCTCAGTGGTCTCGTGGTTCATCTTTGGTGGAATTTCCTAAGACCAAGAAAGTAGATTAATATGGTATAATCACCATTTTGGAGTCTATTCCTGTGTATCTATTTTTAGAAAAGTGTGGCTTTTATAGGCCAGGTGCAGTAGTTTGAGCCAGTAATCCCAGCACTTTGGGAGGCTAAGATAGGAGGATCACATAAGGCCAGGAGTTACATATCAGCCTGGGCAGTGCAGTGAAACTCCATCTCTGGAGTTTAAATAAACAAACAAACAAAACAATTAAATAAACAAACAAATAAAACAGCCTGTGTGGTGGTGTGCTCCTGTAGACCCAGCTACTTGGGAGGCTAGGATGGGAGGATTGCTTGAGCCCAGGAGGCCAAGGCTGCAGTGAGCTATGACTGTGCCATGGACTCTAGCCTGGGTGACAGAATGAGACCCTATCTCAAAATATTTTAAAAAGGTGCATTTTCTCTGAAGACATTCCCCCCAAAATATTTCCTCATATCTTAAGTCTTCTCATGTGACATGCCTCTTGAACAGAATATTGTTGGGTCCCGCCAACCCCACATCCATATCTCCTTCCTTTGGAAGCAGTTTTCCATTTTCCCTTTAGACACTTACTTCTGATCATAGACAGTGTTCGTAGGGTTGCAAGTCAATGCTTCTCACGCTCCACTGGCTAGGGAGTGAAGATGTGACTCATCATCAACCAATCAGATGCTGTCCACTGGGTTTGGAATATTGAATGTTATTGAATCTAAACTTTCTTAGGGAGAATAAGTGCAAAATAGAGGCATTTATGTACATACACACATGCATATATGTGCAAGTGTGTGCGTAAACACATACAACTTGGTCCATTTCTATATCGTTACCCTTCTATGATAAAACCATGAATTCAAGTTGATAGCTCTAATTTCACCCCAGTATGACAGGAGTCATTTTATTTTCTTATTTTCTTATTTGTAACTCCATTCTCAAGCTAGTGAAAACGTGACTCCCTTTGTCACTGAATCACATTGATTGATTTTCAAATATTGAAGCAGCCTTGCATGCCTGGAATAAACCCCACTTGCTCTAGGTGTGTAATCACATAGAAATTACTGAAATATATCTGCAAATATTTAATTATTAGGTTGGAACAAAAGTAACTGTGGTTTTCGTCATGACTTTTAATAAATATTTTGCATCTATGTTGATGATTTATACTGATCTAGTGTCATTTTTGTTTTTACTATCTTTACCTAGTGTTGGTATCAGGGAGCTATAGGCTTCATAAAGTGAATTGAAAGTTGTTTCTTCCTTTTATATTTTCTGGAAGATGATTTTCATCAGTCCTTTTCAAAGTGTAGCGGCTGAATCAGCTGCATGTCTGTCACCTGGGCACAGTCTTATATACATGTGCATCTAGACCTGCAGAACAGAAACTCTGAGGGTGAGTCTCTGCGATTTATTTTAACAAGTTCTTCAGGCAATTTTGATCTAAGGATGAATGCTGAAAAACAGTGTTTTACATGTATTATGTAATCCAATGGCATTCAAGCTTAGTTTTACATTAGAATTGCCTGGGGTGTTTTTTAAACTTCCCAAATCTAGGCTGTTGTCAAGACCAGGTAAAGCAGAATCTCTGTGCTGGAAAGCAGGTATCAGCAGTTTTTATGTCATGTCAAGTAATTCCAATGTATAGTCAGATTTGAGAACCTCTTATCTAATTAAATCCTCATAATAACGGGTTAGATGTGGTCATCCCCATTTTACAGATGGGGAAATCAAGGTGTGAAGAGGTCAAAGAACTACTTCCCAGAAGAGGTGGGATTCAAATACAAGTCTAGCTATAAGGCTCCAAGTCCATTTAAATAACCATAAACGTCAAGCTAGCAGGGCAGATAGAAAGTAAGATTCACCTGTAAACCTGTTGCCACAACATACCAAACACAAGAAACCAAAATCTTGGCTTGGACTTTTCTCATCCTGATAGAAGTTTTGTTAGTTTGTGATATACTGTGGTAATGGTAAGGTCAGTATGCCATTGCAAACCAGGAATCTCAAATTACTTCTCCAGGGGAAAAGAATGCTGTAGCCAACAGCCTTCAATCTCAGGGCCTATGGCCCTTAGACATCAGTGGATTAGAGGAGGGCTCCATGATTGGGCCTTGTGCCCTAGAGAAGCTAATTGAATTCAGCCCCGTTTGTCCTATCTAGCCGACTTGATGGATCAACAACTTGCTTTGATGATTCAGCCACCCAGTCTGACTCTGTAGGTTGCATCAGAGCTCAAGAATGGATTTTTTTTTTTTTTCTGAGCCCACAGTGGATATAATAACACAAAGCTTCACAGACCAAAGCTCCTATGACCAAAATCTAAAATGCAATAAAATAAATAAATGGGAAAAAAAAAACATGGAATGGCAGGAAAGTTATAAGAAAAAGGGAAAATATAATCAAGGAAAAGCAAGAATCCTTTTGATTGAAAACAGCTACCATTGTGGGAATCTGGGTATTTATGCTTTATGAAAGCATTCTGCTTTCCCTCCTCACACACCTTACAGGAATGGAGCACTGAACGGTTTTCTCTGGCACATTTGCCAGAACTGTGATCTGCCAGTTAGGACGCAGCAATGACAGATCCGTCTTTCATCTGTCTCCTGCCATCCCCGCCAAAGGTATCTGTTGAAATTTCTGTTTGTCTGTTCCCTGCAGCCTCCTCTAAATGTTGCTTCCTGCCTGTTACAGAATGAATTGCACATCCAATGTCTGGCAGCATATCTGTGAATTCTTCTCCCCAGACCTGCCTCCTATCTTGTGATGCTGGCCAGGGCTGGAAATAGACTAGAACCTGGCACAGGCTTGTTTGGCTTTACACATCGATGTGGCTCCTCTGTCTGTATCCTGATGCACTAATTCTGTTTATTGAAAATTTGTGAAACTGACATTTCACTTTGTGTCTTTGTCTCCTGTCTCCTTGCAGCGTCAAGCACAGGGCTGGGAACTGGTAAGCAAGGAACTTTGGGTGCAGGTGATGCTTGTAGAGGCTTCCTCTGTGCTCAGACATTAGGGAACATTTTTTGCACCAGCATGGGGAGCAGTGATTGATGGGAGAGTCCCGAGGCCTCCTTGTCCTGAAATGTTGGCTGAAGCAATCGGAGAGAAGAGGAAGGATAGAAGTGACTTGGCCGGTGATTCTGCTTCTTCTGGTACCTGCAGTCACAACTTCCCTTTACTCAATGCTGTCTGAACAGCAACCACCCACCAAATTCAAACATTGAACTCCTAACCCTGAATGGGACTGTGTTTGGAGATAGGGCCTATCCAGAGTTAATTAAATTTAAATGAGTTCAAAAGGCTGGGGGCTCCCATCTGATAGGTTAGTGTCCTTATGAGAAGAGACCCCATCTCTCTCTCTCTCTCTGTCTCTCTTTCTCTCTCTCTGTCTCTCTCTCTTTCTCTCTCTCTTTCTTTTATTCTCTTCCTCGTTTGCTCTTTCTCTCTCTTCATGTAAGGACACAGTGAGAAGCTAACTGTCTGCAAGTCAAAAACAGAGCCCTCAACAGTAACTAAACTGGACGTCACCTTAATTTTGGATTTCTAACCTTCAGAACTGTGATAAATAAATTTCTGGTGTTTAAGTCATCCAGTATTTTGGTTTGCGTTAACAACCAAAATAGACTAAGACGCTCTGTAAGAGAATGTCTGAATGGATGTGTGGAGTCTGAGTGTCTGAGAAAAGAGTATGGTCTTCGGCAAGTTGGATTCATGATTTTAGGCTTGTTTCTCCATCTTTCTTGTGAAAGGATACAGCCACTTTTTTCATCTGTCTATTCATTCATTAACTCTACAGATTACACTTATTCCTCCTAGTTTATGTTGAACATAGTTAATTACTCAGCATATTAAATATAGTAAACTAAGTGCATCAGTCAGTTCAGGCATTGCTATCAATACCTGAGACTGGGGAATTTATGAAGAAAAGAGGTTTAGTTGGTTCACAGTTCTGCAGGCTGTACAGGAAGCATGGTAGCTTCTGCTTCTGGGGAGGCCTCAGGAAACTTACAATCATGGTGGAAGGCGAAGAGAGAGCCAGCACTTCACATGGCTGGAGCAGGAGGAAAAGATAAAAGGGGGAGGTGCTATCCGCTTTTCAACAAGGAGATCTCCTGAGAACTTTATCACAAGAACAGCACCACGGGGATGACATGAAACAATTAGAAGCCGCTCCTATGACCAAACCACCTCCTGCTAGACCCCATTTTCAGCACTGGGAATTATGATTCAACATGAGATTTGGGTAAGGGCAAATATCTAAATCATAGCAGAAAAGAATGGTTCCTGACCCCACCAAGTTTATATTAAAGGAGACAAGCAAGAAACAATTAAGACATTGCTATAATCTGAATGTTTGTTTAGCCCCAAAATTCATATGTTGAAATATAATCTTCGATGCAGTCATATTAGGAGGTGACATCTTGGGGGTTGATTAGGTTATATGACTTCATCCTCATGAATGGGATTAGCACACTTAGGGAAGAGGCTTGAAGGCTCTTACTGGTACCTTCTATACCACGTGGGTCTGCGGCAACAGAGCACCAGCTATGCAGCAGAGAGCCAGCCCTCACCAGACACCAAACTGCCTGTGCTTTGTTTTTGTGCTTCTCAGCCTTCAGAACTATGTGCAAGCATTAGCCATGCAGCTCATAGGATTTTGCCATAACAGCACAAATGGGTGGGAACCTACATATTAGATTTAACTATATGAGTTGCAGTTTTAATAGATCTGATTAATAACTACACATTTTAAGTGCATTATAGAACAGAAATATAAGATATATGTTTTTCTCAAGCTGTTACTTCTGCCTGTTCTTAATTTCTACAGCAGGAAAGATATTTTACTTGAAATTTAAGAGCTGAAAAATGACCTTCTATGTTTCTGCCGGATTCCACCAGTCCTGAGGTCCTGGGTGCCAATGTCCGGTTTAAATAGAATAAAAGAGAAATATAGTGAAGATGGACTTATTGGCTAATACAGCAAAAGTGATATTCCGCTATATGTATAAGATATTTTAGTTTACATCAATACCATTTTATCCACTCTTGCACTTTTCTGGAGGCTGGGAAGTCCAACGCCAAGGTGCCAGCTGATTCAACGTCTCAGCAAATTTCAAGTGTACACCATATTATTAACTGTAGTCACCTTGCTGTTCATTAGGTCTCCAGAACTTATTCATGTTATAATTGAAAGTTTTTACCTTTATTTCTTCTGCTAAAATGATTTCCCAGAATAGTCTGTGTCAATACAAATAAATCTATCACATAATTCCAGAGTATGTAAAACACTGAATTTTGTGAGTGTACCATAGTTTTATTGAAAAACAATTCTTCCATTGAAAGGCATTTAAGTTTGTAGTCAGTATTTGTCATTGCAGTGAAATGTACAATGAACATCATTTAAAATATAGCTGGCATCTTTGTCAGTAGGTCCTTAAGGAAATGGCCACACAGAGGGTTTTTGCATAGGTCACGCCAGGTTTTTCTTTAATAAGGCTGCACTGATTTCCAGTCCCACCAGCAGTATATGAGAGCGTCTTTTCTCACTTGGTTATGGGATTTGAAAGGGATATTGTAAAGGAGGTCGCTGCACAAGGTCAGAAATCCAAGGCCTGGCACACCAGCCGTACTTGTCACTTCCTGTCCTGTCCTCCCATTCCAGCATCCACAGCCTTGCTCTGTGACTTGAGAGACGCAGACCTACTGCCAGCCCGCCTGCCTGCCTGGGTTCCTTTGCTGATTGGCTTTGTGGGGGTCATAGTTAAGTGCAGGCCTCAATCAGGATTTAAACTGTGGGAGAAGAAAGTTGTATAGGGCTTATCTTTCCTGCTTGCTTTCTTTATTTTCTGGACCACATATCTGGCCTCTCTGAACAACTGCAGCATCTACCTGCTCCCTCTCCACGTGCCCCGGCCTCATCGAGCTCAGGTCAAACTACATATTCCCCTCCCTGTGGCCCACTGCTGTTAGTCTTAGCACCTGGGTGTGGGTTTATCCTTTCTTTCTATTTGCATTAGCAAGTAAGTCCCTTATTCTTCCAGTTAAGCTATTTAGAGGGTCTTTCTGTTTTATTTTTAGGCACTGAAAGAATGAGTCTGGATTTTATTCTGTAAGCAAGGAGGAGAAAGGCCTGCTCTTGGTCATTGAGTCTCAGCTCCAGGCCCCTGATGCAAGCCGTGGGAAGCAAGAAACACCACAGCCTAAACCACACGCGTGCTCTGGTGCTCTTATGTTTTGAGTGTTCCTGGGACAGGAAGAACAAGTCTTCCTTTGGTGCCCATTATTAATATGTGTTTGTCTTTTAATATAAAGACTTTAGGTTATTTTTATTTAGTATTTTCCTACATTTGCTTCAAGAAAATTCTATGAACATTTAATGTGTCATATTGTTGAAAGGCTGTTTAGCAAGATTACATCATTCAGATTAATTTAAGTTATATACACCCTAAAATCTACAACCTGCTGAAATTACATTATCTTCTAAGAAAAAAGGGGGAGGGGCTATACACTTTTATTTTTTGTATTTAATTTTATTTTTTTAATTATACTTTAAGTTCTGGGGCACATGTGCAGAACGTGCAGGTTTGTTACATAGGTGTACACGTGCATGGTGGTTTGCTGCATCCATCACCCCATCATCGACATTAGGTATTTCTCCTAATGCTATCCCTCTTCTATTCCCCTACCCCCTGCTATCCCTCCCCTAGCCCCCCACCCCTGCAACAGACCCCTGTGTGTAATATTCTCCTCCCTGTGTACATGTGTTCTCATTGTTCAACACCCACTTTTAAACAACCAGCTCTCCTGAGAACTCTATCACAAGAACAGCATTTCTTCATTTGGTTAAACTGTGGAAGGTGGCCAGCTATGGAACTCCACATTTTGGGGGCGAGGGAAGAAAGAAAAACGAAAAATGATTTTCTCCATGGATTTTTTTTCCAGGTTTATTGAGATTTGATGGACAAATAAAATTGCGTTACTTAAGGTGCTGTTTTAACATATGTATGCATTGTGAAATGATTACCACAATCGACCTAATTAACACACCCACATCTCACACATATTTTTTTCAGTGGGAAGGGAGGTGCAGATGCAACATCACTTATAATCTACTGTCACCAGACACCAAATCTTAAAATCTACTCTCGCCATCAACTCACGTAGGTAGACCTAATATGTAGTTTCCCATCTATTTGGGCGGCTGTAACAAAATACTATGAGCTGTGTGGCTAAAAAACAACAGAAATTTATTGCTTATAGTTCTGCAGTCTGGAAAGTCCAAGACCAATGCACCAGCAGATTCAATCTCTCAGCAGATCTCAAGCACACACTATATTATTGTTAACTAGCGTCATCTTGCTGCGCAGTGGGACTCCAGAACTGATTTATCTTATAACTGAAAATTGGTGCCTTTGGGACAAAAAACCCACACCATTTCTCCACACCCAGCTTCTGGTAGCCACCATGCTATTCCCTGTTTTTATGAGTTCTACTTTTAAAGATTTCACATGTAAGGAATATGTTATGTGATATCTAGATTTGGTAGAAGGTGTTGCTAAAAATTTTAAAGGCTCATGATTCAGTCTTTTGTTGTTGTTGTGTTTAAATTTTCAAAGAAGCCAAATACAAAAGGCCAGATATTGTATTATTCCACTTACATGAAATGTTAGACTAGGCAAATCCACAGAGAGGAGTGATTGCTCATGGGTACAGGGTTTCTTTTGGGGTGACGGAAAAATTCTGACACTAGGTAACTATGATGATTGTGCAACATTTTGAATGTACTAAATGCCATTGAATTGTACTCTTTAAAATGGCTAAAATGGTAAAATTTAGGTTATGTGTATTTTATCATAATTTAAAATAAAGTAAAAGATTTTACCAGCTAAATAGGATGTGAGTTGTATTATGTTGTAAAATAACTACAGGTAAGACTAAAATCTCAAACAAATACTTTCTCAGTGCAGTCCCATTCCCCAAATTAACCACTGTTTTCATTTTACCATTTTTCTAAAAATATTTTATCTATCTATTTACATACATGTACGTGTAATTGTAAATAAATGTGGAATTATTTGGAATGTGTGTGTGTTGTCAGATAAAGGGCATTATACTGCAGGAATTGGTTTGTGTATCCAAACCAAGTCTTAGAGAATTTTCCAAAACAGCATATTAGTTTTTCCTTATATTAAAATATGAGGAAGCTAAATATTTCTTCATTCTAAATATTTAGTCATTAGTATAAAGCCTTTTCCTATTGATGAGCTTTTAGGCTGTTTACATTTCTAATTATTCCCCTCATTGCAGTTTTTCAAAACTGTTTTGGTTTGAGGATGAAACTAGAACATGTCATCTTGCAAAGAATTGGTTACAACCATCACAGGAGCACTATGATTTTAAAAACTGTTATTTTTTGTTTGTTTGTTTACTTTATAATACTGGCCATTCTGACTGATGTGAGATGGTAACTCATTGTGGTTTTGTTTGCATTTCTCTATTGATTAGAGCAAACATATGAAATGTTTGTTGGCCACATGTATGTCTTTTTTGAGAGGTGTCTATATGCACTTTGCTCAATTTTTAATGGTGGTGCTTGGTTTGGGCTTGTTAATTTGTTTAAGTTTCTTATGGATTCTGGATATTACACCTTTGTTGAATGCTAGTTTGGGAATATCTTCTCCCATTGTAGGTTGTCTGCTTACTCTGTTGCAGTTTCTTTTGCTGCCCAGAAACTCTTTAGTTTAATTAGGTACTATTTATAGATTTGCGTTTTTGCTGCAATTGCTTTTGGCGTCTTCATCATGAAATCTCTGCCAGTGCTTATGTCCAGAATGGTACTTCCTAGGTTATCTTGCAGGGTTTTTATTGCTTTAGGTTTTATCGTTAAATTGTTAATCCATCTTGAGTTGATTTTTGTAGATGGTATAACAGGTCCCCAATCCCCAGGCCACGGTCCAGTACCAGCCTGTGTTAGGAAGTGGGGCCACACAGCCAGAGGTGAGTGGCAGGTGAGTGAGTGAAGCTTCATATGTATTTACAGCAGCTCCCCATCTCTCACTTTACTACCTGAGCTCCTCTTCCTGTCAGATCAATGGTGGCATTAGATTCTTATAGGTGCACAAACCCTATTGTGAACTGCATGCTTGAGGGATCTAAGTTGCACACTCCTTATGAGAGTCTAATGCCTTACGATCTGTCATTGTCTCCTACCACCCCCACAAGGGACCATCTAATTGCGGGAAAACAAGCTCATGACTCCCATTGATTCTACATTATGATGAGTTGTACAATTATTTCATTACATATTATAATGCTATAGTAATTGAAATAAAGTGCATAATAAATGTAACGCTCTTGAATCATCCTGAAAACATTATTACCCCTGTTCCATGGAAAAACCGTTTTTCATGAAACTGGCCCTGGTGCCAAAAAGATTAGGGACTGCTGTGGTATAAGGAATGGGTCCAATTTCAGTCTTCTGCATATGGCGAGCCAGCTATCACAGCACCATTTATTGAATCGGAAGTCCCTTCTCTACTGCTTGTTTCGTTGACTTTGCTGAAGACCATATGGTTGTAGGTGTGCAGCATTATTTCTGGGATCTCTATTTTGTTTCATTGGTCTATGTGCCTGTTTTTGTACCTGTACCATGCTGTTTTGATTACTATAGCCTTATAGTATAGTTAGAAGTTTGATAATATGATGCCTTCAGCTTTGTTCTTGTAGCTTAGGATTGCCTTGGCTATTCAGGTTCTTTTTTGTTCTATAGTAATTTTAAAACAGTTTTTTTTTCCCCTAATTCTATGAAGAATGTCATTGGAGTTTGATAAGCATTGAATCTGTTATTGCTTTGGGCAGTGTAGCCACTTTAACAATATTAATTCTTCCTATCCATGAGCATGGAATATTTTTCATTTGTGTGTGTCATCTCAGGTTTTTTGAAGAGTGTTTTGTAATTATCATTGTGAAGATCTTTTACAAAGATCTCCCTGGTTAGCTGCATTCCTAAGAATTGTATTCTTTTTGTAGCTACTGTGAATGGAATTGTATTATTGTTTTGGCTCTCAGCTTGGACCTTGTTGGTGTATAGGAATGCTGCTGACTTTTGTACATTGAGTTTGTATCCTGAAATTTTGCTGAAGTCGTTTAACAGATGCTAGTGAGGATGCAGAGAACAGGGAACACTTATACACTACATAATGTGAAACCACACTGTTCTTAATCACGATGAAGATTATCAACCCATGAGAGTCAAGGTTTTGTATGTCAGAGGTCACTGGAAATTTGAAAGGTGTAGGAAATTTGGCTAATCCCATCATAGAATTCAGATCCAACAAAGCAAGACCATGACACACCTGGTATCCAGGTAATCAAGAACAGTACACTTTCACATTATGTAGTATGATTACTTTCTATTTATTAGGACAAGAAATAGGTTTTCTTATTTTCAAAAGTTATCTTTAATTATCTCTTACTGCATAAGGCTTTGTGGTCCATGTCCCAAAGCAACATTGTCAGTATTTTTTGATGCCTTGCACTCCAGGGAAGTCTGCTTGATAGCTGTTAGCTTCCAGAATGAACTTGAGGCAAGTAGATGCTGCATGCTTTTGCATAAACTAGAAGGAGCAAGGTATTTTGCAAACAGCTGTTCTCACAGTTATGTACGGATTATTCTGACTAGTTGATCATCATGTCCCCACCTGAAAGAAGCAATGGCAGATTTCAAGGAGAGCGCATGCCCAGTGAATACACTGTGCAAATGACCAGAAATCACCATCTCTCTTGGATAAGATTAAAGCCAGACACTTTGCAAATGAGGCTGTGTGTGCTTATGGCTGAGAGAGTGGCCAGTCTTCTAAGGCACCTGATGCAAGGCAGCCACCCACAGCTGAGTGTTATTATAGCAGATGACACTAAGAAGCATATTCAGTTAACCTATTACTACTATTACATGTAAATTTTCGGAGCCGCAAAAAAGTAGCACTCTAACATAAATTTCCTCATCAAAGCAATTTACTTCTATAGAAGGGTGCAGCCACAGATGGAACAATGGCAAGCACACAGCTGGACAAGGGAGGGGAAGGGATTCTTTTTTTTGAGACGGACTTTCGTTCTTGTTACCCAGGCTGGAGTGCAATGGCGCGATCTCAGCTCACCGCAACCTCCGCGTCCTGGGTTCAGGCAATTCTCCTGCCTCAGCCTCAGGAGTAGCTGGGATTACAGGCACGTGCCACCATGCCCAGCTAATTTTTTGTGTTTTTAGTAGAGACGGGGTTTCACCATGTTGACCAGGATGGTCTCGATCTCTTGACCTCGTGATCCACCCGCCTCGGCCTCCCAAAGTGCTAGGATTACAGGCTTGAACCACCGCGCCCGGCCGGGAAGGGATTCTTAAGCCTGATGGAGGTTGCCCCTACTTCTGTCATTCCCCTATTGGCTAGGGTTAGACCACACAGTCTAAGCTAATTTCCATTGGCTATTTTAAAAAGAGCTGGGGTACCAGCCGGAGCGGTGGGGTGGGTAGTTTAGTGGGAAGGACACTTACGGGCAGGTCAGAGCAGGTCACCAGGAGTCAAAGCAGGTGACCGGAGCAGGTGACTGGGATAGTCAGGATGGAGCAGGTGAGCAGGGGAACAGATGTGAGCTACTGATTAGAACTGGTGGAAAAGGTTGTTTACTGAAACTACAAGGAATTTAAACTTTAAAATGGAGAATTTTAGAATGAGGAGCCCCACGGGTCGCCAGCGCGACTCTTGTGGCCGGTGCTGCGGTTCCCGGTGCAGAGTGAACGGGGCTGGTTCCCCTTTTGGTTAATGTTTGGAGCTCCGGGAAGGCAGAGTCGCCCATTCAGCTGATTGAAAGGGGGACCCAGGAGGGAAGCTAGACCGGAGATTCCCGGGCAGAAAAGCACCAGGAGTCTTGGCACCGCTGTTCTAGCCGGCGCAGTGGGTTGCTTGGATTTCGTCGCTGGGAATCAACAAGTTGGACGTTCACTCAGAGACCTAATTTGAAAGTCGGTAATTACGACGACAGGTGGATAAATTTACAATGACGGGAAAAAAACAGCGTAAAAAGGCTGAGAATACTCAAAATCAGAATGCCTCTCCCTCTACAGGGGATCACAGTTCCTCATCAACAAGGGAACAAGGCCTGATAAAGAACGAGTACGTTCCAATAACAGAATTAGGCTTCAGAAATTGGATAATAAGAATTTTCTGTGAGTTAAAAGAACATGTTCTAGCCCAATGTAAGGAAACTAAGAACCTTGAAAAAAGGTTTGACGAAATCCTAAGGAGAATGGACAATTTAGAGAGGAATATAAGTGAATTAATGGAACTGAAGAATACAATAAGAGAACTTCGAGAAGTATGCACAGGTTTTAACACTCGAATTGATCAAGCAGAAGAAAGCATATCAGAGGTCGAAGACCAACTTAATGAAATGAAACGAGAAGGCAAGGTTAGAGAAGAAAAAGTAAAAAGGAATGAGCAAAGTGTACAGGAAATATGGGACTATGTGAAAAGACCTAATTTACGTTTGATAGGTGTACCTGAATGTTATGAAGAGAATGAATACAAGCTGGACAGTATTTTTCAAGATATTATTCAGGAAAACTTTCCTAATCTAGTAAGGTAAGACAATACTCAACTCCAGGCAATACAGAGAACACCACAAAGATATTCCTCAAGAAGAGCAACCACAAGACACATAATCGTTAGATTCACCAGGGTTGAAATAAACAAGAAAATTCTAAGGGCAGCTAGAGAGAATGGTCAGTTTACCCATAAAGGGAAGCCTATCAGACTCACAGCAGATCTCTCAGCAGAGACCCTGCAAGCTAGAAGAGAGTGGGGGTTAATATTCAATATCCTCAAAGAAAAGAATGTTCAACGCAGAATCTCATATCCAGCCAAATTAAGTTTCATAAATGAAGGAAAAATAAAATTTTTCACGACCAAGCAAGCACTCAGAGATTTCATCACCACCAGGCCTGCTTTACAAGAGCTTCTGAAAGAAGCACTACACACAGAAAGGAACAACCAGTATCAGTCATCCCAAAAACTTACCAAAAGATAAAGAGTATCTTTATAATGAAGAATCTATATCAACTGATGGGCAAAATAGCCAGCTAGCATTAAATGACAATATTAAACTCACAAATGTCAATATTAATCCTAAATTTAAATGGATTAAACGCCCCAATCAAAGACACAGACACGCAAGTTGAATAAAAAGTCAAAACCCATCAGCATGCTGTGTCCAGATCCATCCCATAAGCAAGGACACACAAAGATTCTAAACAAAAGTTTGGAGGAAGACTCACCAATCAAATGGAGAGGAAAAAAAAAAAAAAGAGTTGTAACTTTCGTCTCTGACAAAATAGACTTTAATACTAGCAAAGACTAAAAGAAACAAAGAAGGACATTATGTAATGGTAAAAGGATCAAAGTAACAACAGGACTCGATTATCATAAATATATATGCACCTAATATAGGAGCACCCAGATACATAAGACAAGCTCTTAATGACTTATAAAGAGACTTAGACTCCCACACAATAATAATGGGAGACTTCAACATTAATATTAGACAGATCGACGAGACAGAAAATTAACAAGGATATCCAGGACTTGAACTCAGATCCAGAACAATTAAACTTAATAAACATTTATAGAACTCTCCACTTTAAAAACACAAAATACACACTCTTATCAGTACCACATCACACCTACTCACAGGTTTAAATGAAATATTGGTTGACTGCTTGTTTGTTATTTTCTTCCCTCATTTTTATTTTATTTTTTTATTTTTTTTCCTGTTTCTATTATTAAGCATAAAAGAGGGTTTCAATACCCATTTTTAGACTGCATTTTACCCCGGGCAATAAAGCAACACTTTCGTTCTCTCTCCCTCTTCCTCTTCCTCTTCCTTCCTCTCCTTCATTTATTATTATTATTATTATTTTTCTCTTTCTCTTTCTTTTTTTTTTTTAAAAATAAAATAAAATGGAGAATTAAAGAATAAGAGAGCTGAACATACTGATATACTGATTCTTTGAAGAGAAACTTGGAGTTCACTATGTCTAACACTATGATTGCCAGATAACGGGGTTTATATGTTACGTCATCTCCTAGCAAACATTCAGAAATATGGAAGTACAGAAGGATTGATCCCCAGACAGCAGACTTTTAATACTAAATGTAAAAGAAGAGAGAAATAAAAGATAAAGGTATTTTGTTCCATTGACCTGCATCTCATCAAAGTTCAAGAAAGAAACTGTCGTTTATCATCCATGAATAGAATTATGGGGGTTTCTGTGGCAAGAATGGGTCATGACAAATATTTAGAGGTCTGTCAACACCATTAGTATTTACGATACACTTCAAAAGCAGCTATCGCAGACACCTCCATGGCAGACTTGTAAACTGGAATCGTTCTGTTTTGTTGAGCGGTGAGTCTGAATGATGGGGAGAGGAATGGTGGGAGGCGCTTGGCTCTTGTTTTACAGCCCTTGCAGGTGGAAGCATCCCCAGCTTGCTGTGTTCTCAGATAATAAAGTCCTAGGAAAAAATAAGCACCTTCACTGCTGTTAGGCGAACTGGTTATTTATCACAACATGAAGTCATGAATACCAACAAAGAATTGCTTCCAAATTTCTACCCCCCTCTTCCAGTTCGGAGATACCTGCTTGGATATGCCAGAGCATACTCCTTGCCTTCAAAGAGACTTTATTGGTTTCCCTGCTGCTGAACACAGATGATGAATGTAGCTATGCTTTCATCTTGCTATTTTTCAATTTCCTTAGAAGCATAATAATATAATATGTTCACACTGCCTGAGTTCAAATTCCAGCTCTCTTTTGACTGGCAGTAAAATCTAGACAATTTTCTTAGGATTATGTGACCTTAGGCTCTTTATCTATAATGGGTAAAATAAATCGTACCACAAACACCTTCACCAGGGTATTTTGAAAGATTAAAAGTATGTAATTCACAAAATACTGGGTGAACAGTAAGAGAAGGGAAATGAACAATTCCCTTCATTTTAGGCCTATCTGCTTTAAGAGAGAGAAAGAGAGATAAGAAGACATTCGAGAAAATTGATATTTAAAATGTTTAACAGAAGAACGTCTTGAGCACTGACCAATCAGAGCAGACATCAGCTCTAGGTGCATGGCCCAGGCTGAGCACAGCTTACTACAGGCTTCCTTTGTGAAAGGAAAATAAATCCTGGGGCCCCAGAATCACTAAGCTAAAGGGAAAAGTCCAACTGGGAACTGCTGAGGGCAAACCTGCCTCCCATTCTGCTCAGAGTCACCCCTCAGCTCACTGAGGTAAATGAATATTTGATTGACTCTTTTGGAGAGGCTAATTGGAAACTCAAAAGAATGCAACCATTTGTCTTTTTCTACCTGTGACTTGGAAACCTCCTCCTCTCTTTGAGTAATCCTGTCTTTTAAAAAATGAACCAATGTTTATCTTACATATGCTGATTGATGTCTCATGTCTCCCAAAAATGTATATAAAAACCGAACTGTGCTCTGACCGCCTTGGGCACACACTGTCAGGATCTTCTGAGGCCGTGTCACAGCCGTGCCTTCAACTTCAGCAAAATAAACTTTCTAAATTAACTGAGGCCTGTCTCAGATATTCAGGGTTCACGCCTTGCATAGTGTATTCTCGATTCTAGCATTTGTTAGTGGCTTTTACTGAAACCTACTCTCAAGAAGACATTTAAAATTACATTAAGCTCTTTCTCTCTACTGCAAATCTCTGACAAGTAGTCAATTTGTTATATAAATATGTGTAAATATAACCTTATTAATATTAGTATATTGACATACCATACAATTCACCCATTTTAAATGTGAGATTCAGTGACTTTTATTACATCCTCAGAATTGTACAATCATCACTGCTACCAATTTTTTACATTTTCATCATCATGAAACCTTATACCTAGTCCTTCCCAACGCCCGTCCTCCACTCCTGCTAGCCCCAGGAAACCACTAACCTATTTTCCATCTCTGTAAATGTGCCAATAGCAGACGACATTTCACACCAGTGGAATCAAACCATTTGTGGCTTGTAAGTCTGACTTCTTGGATAATGTTTTATGTCTGACTTAGCAGAATGTTTGCAAGGCTCATCCATGTTGCAGCAGGTATCGGTGCTTCCTTCCGTTTCACGGGTGAATCCTACTCCATTGTAGAGTGTGCATCTTATGTATTCACTCAGTGGCTGACGGACACTTACTGCCATCAACCTTGCAGCGATGTCTGCCCCGCTCCCCAGCACTCAATGGTTCATCTGACCCTCCCTGCGTGTGGATTTCCTGCTGGATTACACTCTTTACTCCCGTCCACTTTCCTCACCTCCCCAGTCCACCAGCAGCATGTGAACAAATTTAGTCTCCTTGCTGGAGCCTCCCCGTACATTAGCACAGTGATGGTCACATGGAGGCTTGCAGCCTTAAAGGTGCACTTGTGTCCATCAGCCAACACCATTGCCAGCTCCTTGGAAATATAAAGCCCTATGTGTTTTGGTAATAACTTCAGCTTTTATTAAAAATAATGATTATCATAAAAAGTTCAAGCTGTGTAGAAGCAGGAAAACAAACAAAAAAAATCATCTCAAACCATAAAGCTTAAATTTTTTTATTTTAAGTATCAGACGGCCTTCATCGTTCCAGGCGTCATTCCAAGCACGACGTGCACAAACAAACCATCAAATGAATGATAATAGCATGTTATAAAAATGCATCTGTACTCTGAATGCACTTTTTGATGAAAATGTGCTCAATTTATTTTTACTTACATTTAACAGGAGACCAAGAATCTGAAGTGACGTTACTCGACTTCAAAGTCTGGCTGACTACAATAGATATTGGTTTTGAAAAATATTCTGTTGAAATTACAAAAAGCGTTTATGCCAAAAAGCAATTCAATTTCTAGAGCCATTGTTATCATTGTTATGGATGTAATTACTGTTTTAATGTCAATGATTTAGTTAGAACAGTATGGATGGGCTCTCATTTTTTAAAAAGACGAAGGAGTTGGGAGTCTTTCCACTTCTTTTACCCTATGTCTTTATTAGTTGCATTAATTGTTTAACATTTGGAGTATTTGCATGCTGTGGTGCAATCCTAGGTTTTGCCGTCATTTACCTCTATGTCTACATTTATCCTATACGAAGCTCACTGTACTCATGTGTTCTCATGCTGCTATGAAGAAATGCCCCAGACTAGGTGATTTATAAAGGAACGAGGTTTAATTGACTCACAGTTTCTCATTGCTGGGGAGGCCTTAGAGAATGCACAGCCACGGCAGAAGGAACCCCTTCGCAGGGTAGCAGGAGAGAGAATAAGTATCCGCTGAAGAAGGAAGCCCCTTATAACACCAACAAATCTCATGAGAACTCACTCACTATCACTAGAACAGCATGAGAGGAAACAACTCCACCATTTAATTATCTCCACCAGGTTCCTCCCACAACATGTGGGGATTATGGGAACTACAATTCAAGATGATATTTGAGTAGGCATACAGCCAAACCATGTCACTTACCCTGTTGTGGATTCATTTGCTTCTCTTCTTCCCAAAATGCATTGGTGATGTTGATCTGTCGATGGTTGGTTTCTTATTATTTTCCATCATTTTAATGTAATCATGGAGGAGAAGAAGGAGTTTCATCCTGTGATCAGTCTGCATCATTCCGAGGGGAAGTCCTAGCCTGTCTTCTAAACTGCAAGCTGCTGTGCAACTCTAAGGAACAGTGAGTCATTCGCTCAGCAAACGTTGACTGAGACCCTTGCCTCTGGCTCTGGGAGTCTGGCTGGGCCTGGTCAGTGAGCAGTGCCCAGAACTCAGCATCTGTGAACTCAACAGGGCTTCAGGAAGTGTGTTCCATTTAGTTACAGACTTTTCCTACTTTCCCAAGGACATTGCTTTAATAAGGAATGAGGGATTCTGTTCTGGAAATCTATTGCTGCGTAATAAAACACCACAAAGCTTATTAGCTTAAAACAAGGACAATCATTTATTTAGTTCATGTGTCTTCGATTTGAGGTGAATGATGGGGTTGGATGTTTTTCTCTTTACAAGACGTGAGGCCACGGCTAGGAAAATGGGACAGTTGTGGGAGGTGGGAAGGACCTCATAGCCAGGGCTGAAGTCATCTGGAAGTATTTGCTCACATGTCTGACGGTTGTCAGCCAGTATCATCAGCCAGATGCCTACATGTGGCTTCCTCATGTGGTGTGGGGTCCCTCAGAGAATGGCGGCTATATCTCAAGAATAGGGGTCCCAAGTGGGACACATCAGAAGCTGTTTTCCTCTTGTGATCTCATCTCACACATTACATAGAATAATTTCTACTATGGTCCCAGATCTGCCAAGTTCAAGGGAAATGAAATGTAGACTTCATTTTGGGATGAGAAGAGTGTTAATATCACATTAAGATAATATGAAATGTGTCAACACAGCCTTTTTGATAAATACAATCTACTATAGGTTCTACTCCACAATTAAATAGCAAGCTTAAGACACTGAGACCCTTGAGGAAAATAACCTATTCAAAATTACATGAAGAAAATTAGAGCTTTTAATTGACAGCAGAAAGGGAGCTAGAAAAATTGGAAGAGACCATGAAGGGGACTCTGTGGACCTTGGGACCCACTTGGTAACCTTTCCTGATCTCCCCAGAATTATCACCACCTCTGGAAAATATTTACCTTTGGTGGATGAGGCAAGTCATTCAGAGATGATGATGATAGGGTCCTGATCTCTCTCCAGGGGACGGGAGCTTGCAGATGGAGGCAGTTACTCAGCACAATGAGCTTCCCAGGCAGTAGAAAATCTAATGGGACAGAACACGGTCTAATTTCGGAGAGAGCAATGCAGCCACCCTGTGATTTTCACATCCAATCAGACTTCCCATTTGGGTGTCCCCTGTGGGCTGTTCCGAACTCCCACTTAAGAGGCAGCTTTGTGAAGCAGGTTCACTTCTGCAGGGAGAGGGGGTACCTCTGGGGATGCAAGGCTGCCTTTGTTATCAGCTTGTTAGAGGTCAGCTTTGCCCTGACTGTGCTGCCCTTCTGACCTGCCAAGGGGTGAAGTCACAGGGTGTCCTAAACCTGTCCCCAAAACTGAGGCCATACATGCATGCTTCTTCATTGCAAGGTAATACCAAACTGATGAAGACAGAAGTGACATAAAACTAAAATGAAACTGCTATAAATGCAGAGAAGGCATCACCCGGAAGGAAGGCAGAAATTTGAATTCCCAAGTGGAAAGCTTGGTCACCCTTGGTGTCATTTGCCTCCCGATGCCAGCTGTGGGGTTCTAAGGTCACACAACTCCCATGATGCCTGGCACAGTGCCAAGGACACACGGGTCAGAGGTCCTAAGAACTAGGTCCCTAAAGTGGATGTGTGCAGAGGCTGGGGAGCAGAGGCAAGGGGGAGGGAAGCCTGGGGAACTAGAGCTGCTTCCCAAATAACAAAGGCACCAGGACTCAGCCCCACACAGCCCCTGTCACTGGGTGTGTGTGAATAGTGCAGCAGACTTACCAGTGTTGCAATACCAGCCTGAAAGCTCAATTTGTTTCACTGTGAAATCTTTATGCTTTAAAATGTCAGCCCAAATCCTAATAAAGAAAAAACTTTGAAAGAATCATTGCTGTTCAGGTCCTTATTAGAGCCGAAGCAGTAGGAAGGAAGAGATCATTGTATCTTTTTCTTCTGTGTAGCCTACAGAGTTCCTGGCACGAATAAGCGCAACACAACAAATTTTAGCAAACTTTCTAAGATATGCAATCATCGTCTTAATCCAATTTTACAACATTTTTGTCACTCCACCGGAGTCCCTCATACTCATCTCCCGTTCCCAGCCCCTGCCAACCACTAACCTATTTTCTCTAGAATTCCCTTTTATAAAATGTTTCATGTCAATGGAACCATATGTGTTCTCTTCTGTCTGGCTTCTTTCATGTGTTCAAGGTTCATCCATGTCGTCATCCGTGTTGTATGTAGCATGTATCAGTGCTTCATTCCTTTTCATGGCCATGGCCAAATAACATTCCATTGTGGGGATACATGACAAGTTTTCTCATCCATTTGGTAGTTGGTGAACATTTAGTTGTTTTCACTTTTTGGCTTTGATGAAAAATGAAGCTATGAACATTCCTGTGCAAACGTGTGCATTGATGGTTTTTATTTGTCTTGGGTAGATACCTATGAGTGGAACTGCTGCGTCATTTGGTAAATCTCTGTGTAGTCTTATCAGAAACAGATAAAACTGTTTTTGCAAAGAGGCTACCACCTATTAAGCTCCCCACAGCAATTATAAGGCTTTCTGTTTTTCCACACACTTGGCAACACTTGTTAAGGTCTTTCCACCAGAATAGTTTTAAGACGTTTTCGTGGCATTCCTGGAAGTGGTGGACGTTTTATGGAAAGAAGAAAGGGGGATGTTTTTGCTGTTACATGAACCAGGCTACCTTACTCTGCTAAGTTACTATATTTGCACCAACCTAATAGATTCTGTCGGGTGTGGGTGGAGGCAGTGAGGATCTGCTCAATTGGTTACTGAGTCATTCAGCAAGAGAACTGAACTAGCCCGCGAGTGAGCTGAAAGGAGATGTACGATAGACTCAGCATTAGGCTTTTCTTCCACAGATAATTTAATCTACAAGAACAAAGATTTACATGGCCAGAAATATACATCACAGCATTATTTTTTGTAGAAAATTTGGAAACAAGCAAAATTTCTTCCTTTATGAGATATCTTATATAAAATACGGAATAAGTAGTCATATACCAGTACAATGGTTATGAAAACAAGATAGAGCATTCTCTCTGCTGATATGGAACATCCACCAATATTTTGCTCCAAGTGAAAAGCAAAGTGCAGACCACTTTGTTTCACATGCTGTTCTTTGTGTAAGAGGCAGGCTATGTTTACCTACCTGTGTGTTTCACAGGTCTATGTGTGTGTGAGTGAGTGTATACATATTCGTATATATGAATAGACTGCTCCTAGAAAGACAGAAGAAAGGGAAGACGGAAACTAGAGCCCTGAGATTCAAGATTGGCAGAAAGAATTTGCAAAAAAAAAAAAAAGAGAGAGAGAGAGAAATAAATATGTATACATAATATATGTGTATATATATGTACATGAGAATATATACAATCCAAATTATGCTGAAAAAATAGCAACACATAAGCATTCATGTAATTAACATATACTTAAGAAATAAAGCATTACCAGCATGAGACGATCTGCTTCTTTATACACAGCCTTTTTAATACTCCTTGTCTTGCTATGTACATATATCACCTATTCAGTAAATGCTTTGAAATTGAAAAACATATATCTCTCAGTAAGGAGCAAAATTATAGCAGAATAAGTCCCTCAAAGCAAAATAAAACCAACAAACCCAATAAGAATTTATTTTTCCAAGACGACACCAAGCCTGCAACATAACGTGAACTAAGTCTCTCTGGAACTGAGGTCATTAGTAACTTCACTGCCTCGTGTTGCATCGTTGATAAGCCCAGATGCTTTATTGTTGGCCGGGAGCATTCCAGACATCCTAGGGTGGACATCCTGCCATTGAAATGGCCCCCAGGAAAGGGTATCCTCATTGACAAGTAGACTCTGCTCTGTGGCTGCTCAAGTCACATATAGACCAACAACCACTTTCATCCTGTTTGATTCAGTCCATGACCTTGACTCCAGTTATGAGAGAAGGAGAGACCTTGTAATAAATCCCTGACTTTTCAGAACACCGAGGGTCACCTGATAGAATGAGGGACCTCTGATACGGTCAATGCCTACCTGGAAATTTGCAGCAGAAATGCTGATGAAGATGGAAAAGCATATCCTTACAGCCATGGAGAATATTTTAAGCCACCTTGCAAGATTTAAATTAAATAGGACTTCTAAACATTGACAAGGACATACACAAGCCAAAACAGCCCATCTGTAGGACAAACAACAGCTTTTATTTAATGATGCCTAAGCAGGAAGGTTGACAAGATGAGCTGCCTGGGGCTCAGCCCCATTCTTTCTTGGTTGTTTCCCCACACTCAAGGCAGCAGAGGGCAAGGTGGGAAGCTGACCTTCCTGCCTGGGGTGATGTCTATCACCTCTTTGGGATGTGCAGTCCTAAGTGGAGACATCTGGTACAGTTTTAGTTTGGCCCACAGCTGTCTCCAGGAAGGGAGGTTGAAAAAGTGGATAGTCCAGAGAAAGAGCAGCAACAGAGGCTCCAGAGTGAAGTTCATATGGACACTGCTAGGTCTAGGTTCATAACAGCAATGAGAATTTAGCCGAATCCCTGAACTTCTCTGAGCCTGTATTTCCTCATCTGCTAAGTGGATGTGATACTGTTGAGAGAATAAGAGTGGTGCTGATCAGAGAGTCCTGCACTTAGTAAACTCATGGTCAGCAAGAAAAGACAAGTGGCAGCCATGTGGTTACCACTGGAGCACTAAAATTGCAAGCTTGCCTTATTCCACGTGACATGTTATGTGATTGCAATCCATAAACCTGTGGGCTGGACAGGACGACTTTGGTCCACTAAATATTTTTATATTTTTGGCTTAGTTTTTAAGGTTTGAATTTAGGAATTTTACTTGGAGTTAAATGTTATGGATTAACATTTACAAAAGTAAAAAGATTTAGCAAAAGTAGATTTACATTACCCACTGATAACAACAGAAAGAAACCCCAGACTCCATCATAATGGTGATTATCCACCATAATCGCTCACATATGTATTCTCTTTTTTTTCTTTTATATATATATATATATATATATAACCTCACTTTAGGTTCTGGGGTACATGTGCCGAACATTCAGGAGTGTTGCATAGGTACATACATGGCAATATGGTTTGCTGCCTCCATCCCCCCGTCACCCATATCTGGCATTTCTCCCCATGTTATCCCTCCCCAACCTCCCTACCCCATGCTATCCCTTCGCATTCCACCCAACAGACTCCAGTGTGTGATGCTCCCCTCCCTGTGTCCACGTGTTCTCATTGTTCAACACCCGCCTATGAGTAAGAATATGCGGTTTGATTTTCTGTTCTTGTGTCAGTTTGCTGAGAATGACAGTTTCCAGATTCATCCATGTCCCTACAAAGGACATGAACTCATCATTTTTTATGGCTGCATAGTATTCCACGGTGTATATGTGCCACATTTTCCTTGTCCTGTCTATGAGCATTTGGATTGGTTCCAGGTCTTTGCTCTTGTAAACAGTGCCAAAATAACATATGTGTCCATGTGTCTTTATAATAGAATGATTTTTAATCCTTTGGATATGTACCCAGTAATGGGATTGCTGGGTCAAATGCAATTTCTGTTTCTAGGTCCTTGAAGAATCACCACACTGTCTTCTACAATGGTTGAACTAATGTACACTCCCACCAACAGTGTAAAAGTGTTCCTATTCCTCCACAACTTCTCCAGCATCTTTTGTATCCAGATTTTTTAATGATCGCCATTCTAACTGGCATGAGATGGTATCTCGATGTGGTTTTGATTTGCATTTCTCTAATGACCAGTGATGATGAGCATTTTTTCATATGTTTGTTGGCATCATATATGCCTTCTTTTGAAAAGTGTCTGTTCATGTTCTTCACTCACTTTTGAATGGGCTTGTTTGTTTTTTTCTTGTATATCTATTTTAGTTCTTTGTTGATTCTGGCTATTAGCCGTTTGTCAGATGGGTAGATTGCAAACATTTTTTCCCATTCTGTTGGTTGCTTGTTCATGTTAATGATTGTTTCTTTTACTGTACAGAAGCTCTGGAGTTTAATTAGATCCCATTTGTCTATTTTGGCTTTTGTTGCCAATGCTTTTAGTGTTTTAGTCATGAAGTCCATGCCTATGCCTATGTCCTGAATGGTTTTGCCTAGGTTTTCTTCTAGGGTTTTCATGTTTAAGTCTTTAATCCCTCTGGAGTTAATTTTATTGTAAGTGATCAGGAAGGGGCCCAGTTTCTGCTTTCTGCACATGGCTAGCCAGTTTCCCCAACACCATTTATTAAACAGGGAATCCTTTCCCCATTGCTTGTTTTTCTCAGGTTTGTCAAAGATCAAATGGTTGTAGATGTGTGACGTTGCCTTTGAGGCCTCTGTTCCGTTCCATTGGTCTGTGTCTCTGTTTTGGTACAAATACCATGCTGTTTTGACTAATTGTAGCATAGTTTGAAGTCAGGTAGCATGATGCCTCCAGCTTTGTTCTTTTTGCTTAGAATTGTCATGGCTATGCGGGTTCTCCTTTGGTTCCATATGAAGTTTAAGGTGGTTTATTCCAGTTCTGTGAAGAGAGTCATAGGTGGCTTGATGGGGATAGTGTTGAATCTATAAATTACTTTGGGCAGTATGGCCATTTTCACAATATTGATTCTTCCTAACCATGAGCATGGAATGTTTTTCCATCTGTTTGTGTCCTCTCTTATTTCGTTGAGCAGTGGTTTGTAGTTCTCCTTGAAGAGGTCCTTTACATCTTTTATTAGTTGTACTCCTAGGTATTTTATTCTCTTGGTAGCAATTGTGAATTCTTGATTCAGTTCATTGATAGCCGTTCATTCTTGGTTTGGCTCTCTTTAAGTCTGTTATTGGTGCATATGTATTTTCTCAGGGAGGCTTTGCAAAAGTCTCCTGTATAGGTGCTGTTGTGTCTCCATTTCATAACCAAGGATGCTGGGGCAGTGAGTTTGAAGAATTTGCCAAAGTCAGATATCAAGTTAGTGGCAGTCTGAACTTGGCCAAATCTCTGAGCTTCTATTTTCCTATCTGCCAAGAGGAGATGGCACCATTGAGAGAATAAAGGAGTAGCATGTACCCACCTGCCTGCCTTTCCTTCACATTAGGATATTTACCCCTGTCTCAAATAGCTGCAGTTCATAGGATAAAAGTTCACAGACTGTGTCTGATTTGGATGGTGACCTTGTAGATCACCTTGTCCATCTTGACCTCCGGGACTCAGGTGGGGAGGGAGATTGTGCTCAGGTCATTATCTGGCTCTTCCCAGAGCTCCGAGAGCATTTGCTGATCATCACTGAGCAGGCTGGGAGGTGAATGACCAGAAATCTCATATGGCCGGAGTTCCAGCTCTTTCCTGTGTAGTCTTTTTGCCTCTCAGTGAGGAGGGTAATGACCTCTATTAGGAAGGTTTGCTCGTTTTAGTACCATGCCCCAGCAATGGTCACCATCACAGGCAGGACGCACAGCCCATCCGTGTTAGTGGCAGAACAGCTCATTCCTCGAAAATGACTAACAATTAGAAAGTCATTTGGATAGAAGCCATTTACATTTTTCACCAGGAGGCTCGTGCTCATGTTACTGCCAATCTTTTCAGCTTTCTCCTCCCAGGCTGCAGCTGATTGCTCCGTAATTTCAATGCAAGCTCCAGTTCAGAGGGCACCATTTGTAACAAACATCTCATGTAGCAAAACGGATAGACCGTAAATGGATGCATGAACACGGAAAGATGCTCAACGTCATTCATCACTGGGTAAACACAAATTAAAAATGCAAGGAGATACCATTACATACCAATTAGAATTGCACCTTCTAAAAGTTTTAAATTTAAAAAAATCAATGAATTTTTTTAAAAAATGATTTTGCAAGTGTTGGTAAGGATTTGGAGAATCTGGAATGTCTTGCTGGTGGAAGGTAAAACAATATAGCCACTTTTATTTTTTTAATTAAACATACAACTTTGCTATAATAAAGTCATTCTACTTCTAGGTATTTACCCAAGAGAAATGTAATTGCATCTTCATACAAAGACTTTGCATGAATGTTCTTAACAGCTTTATTTGAACTAGCATGAATCTGGAGACAGTTCAAATGCCCATCAATAGGATCAATAAATCATGGTGTAACGAATGCTACTAAGCTGTAAAAAAAGTTAATACACGTAATAAAATGCTACTAAGCTGTGAAAAGGAAGTTACTTTTGATATATGCTGTAACGGTAGTGAATCTGGACACACTTATGCAAAATCAAAGAAGCTATGAAGAAAATGTGTGATTGCATTTTAAAATATCATTGAGAATGCAAGCAGATCTACAGTGTAAGAAAGTAGATCAGCACTGTGTGCAGTTGGGGCCTGGGGACTCCTGGGAGAGGGGGCAGGAGGGATTACAAAATGGCACAAATGAAATTTTTTTTTTTTTTTGAGACAGAGTCTTGCTTGGTCACCCAGGCTGGAGTGCAGTGGCACAATCTCAGCCCACTGCAACCTCCGCCTCCTGAGTTCAAGTGATCCTCCTGCCTCAGCCTCCTGCCTCCTGCCTCTAGTCTGGTGGACTGTCAGGGCAGGTGACTCATCTATTTCCAGTGTCTATTACTTCCTGTCTTGCACAGAGTTGGGACACAGGAGACACACAACACATAATCATTATGTTCTAGCATTTCCTTCTGATTGATGCAAGGATTTCAAGAAGTAAGCTGTCTGCAGAATTAGAGCTGCAGTGAATGGCCCTATGCCTGCCCCCACAGACTCTCACCTGACAAATGTCCCAGCAAGCCACAACCCCCTCTCCAAGAACCAAGTGCCTTGAATACAAGAAAGGGAGAAAACAGGGATAGCTGGGATTATGGGCATGCACCACCAAGCCTGCTCATTTTTGTATTTTTAGTAGAGACACGATTTCACCATGTTGGCCAGGCTGGTCTCAAACTCCTGATCTCAGGGAGACAAATGGACCTTTTTGGCCATTATCTGTATTTACAATTTTAACTATTATTATATGTACAGGTTTGTTACATGGATAAATTACTTGATGATGAGGGCTGGGGTTTCAATAATCCCATCACCCAGGCAGTAAGCATGATTCCCAACTACAGGTGATTTATCAGTCCATAGCTCCTTCCCTCCCTCCCTCTCTCCCTCCAAGTCCAGTGACCCCAGCATCTCTTGTTCCCATCTTTGTGTTCAAGTGTATTCAGTGTTTAGCTCCCACTTGTAAGCGAGCCCATGTGATGTCTGGTTTTCTGTTCTTGAGTTAGGAAACTCCAGCTCTACCCATGCTGCTGCAAAGAACATGATTTTGTTTTTTGGTATGGCTACATAGTATTCCATGGTGTTCAGATACCACATATTCTTTATCTGCTCCACTGCTGATGGACACTTAGGTTAATTCTGTGTCAGCATCACAATGAACATATGGGTCTGTGTGTCTTTTTGATAGGATACATTATTTCCCTTTGGGTATATATACATACCTGGTAGTAGGATTGCTGGGTGGAATGGTAGTTCTATTTTAAGTTCTTTGAGAAGTCTCCAGGCTGCTTTCCACAAGGGTTGAGCTAGTTTACATTCCCACCAACAGCGTATAAGTTCTCCCTCTTCCCTGCAGCCTCGCCAATGTCTTCTTTTGTTTGGCCATTATTTTGATTGTAGTGGTGGCTGCCCAGGTTTACATAGGCATCAAAACTTACAAAATATTATTTGTTAAATATGTTTGTTTTATTTTTTAATTTTCTATCAGGTAGATCTCATAAAGTTCTTTAAAATAGTACTTGACACATGGGAAATATTTGATAAACACATTGCTGGGGAAATAGCGCAAAAACTGAGACTGGAAGAATCATTTAATGCATTCTGCTTTTAGCCGTTTTCTCCCTTTCTTGTATTCAAGGCACTTGGTTCTTGGAGAGGGGGTTGTGGCTTGCTGGGACATTTGTCAGGTGAGAGGCTGTGGGGGCAGGCATAGGGCCATTCACTGCAGCTCTAATTCTGCAGACAGCTTACTTCTTGAAATCCTTGCATCAATCAGAAGGAAATGCTAGAACATAATGATTATGTGTTGTGTGCCTCCTGTGTCCCAACCCTGTGCAAGACAGGAAGTAATAGACACTGGAAATAGATGAGTCACCTGCCCTGACAGTCCACCAGACTAGATGTGCCAGCAGTCACGTAAAAAGGAATGCTTCCGGTCTGGCCCTGGACAAGCTGGAGCGTCCTGGGGGCCACATGCTGTGGGAACAACTAGGGTAGGGCTTGGGGAGGTGGGGAAGAAACTGAGCCATTCTGCCCGGCCTTGAGCAGTGAGGTCTTGAGGGACACACAGTCATTTTCTAGCCTGGAAAGCTCAACATTCCAGGTATGGCTGAGCACCTAAATGACAGAGTTGATGTGTGTTTAGAGCCCCTCCATGAGTCCTGCTTCAATTGCAGTTGTAGGTACGTGTGGGGAGGAGAAGATAGTGTATGTTACAAGGGAAAATACTAAGTTGTTTCTCAGCATCATTTTTCAGCTCTGAGGCCCATCCTTGGTGTAGCCCACGGGGTGTTTCCTTCCATCTAACTCCCTCTTTCCCCATCATTTTGCTTCTTTTCATTTCTCTTCTACTTCCCCTTCTGTATTTAGTTTCTACATCGCCTCATTCCTTCCACTTTTTCTTCCTCTAAGTGTGGGGCAATTGCATTTCGCATGACTAGATAAGGGCAGGGGAAGAAAGTGAGTCCATCCCTGAGCACCGTACAGCCCAGAAGCACTGAATCCTGGCTCCAGAGTCAGACACAGTGAGTGGCATTTGGCTTAGCATGGTTTTCGCTCTGAGAACTTGGGGAAGTGGCTGTATTCGTCTGTTCTCACACTGCTAATAAGGACATACTTGGAACTGGGCATTTTATAAAGGAGAGTAGTTTAAAGGACTCACAGTTCCACATGGCTGAGGAAGCCTCAAAATCAGAGCAGAGGGTGAATGAGGTGTGTAAGGCCGTTGCCTCACTGGGAGGTTGGACACACCCACTTCTGCATCCGCACCAGGCTCTGCACTCGGCACCTAGTTCTGCCACGTGGCTCCCCTGGAAGGCTCCAGCTGATGCAAGGCTCTTGGCTGGAAAACCCGCCCAACAACCCGCCAACCAATAGCGGCCTGCCCCGTCCCAATCCCGCTCCACTGGAGTCAATCGGAGCACGCAGCTGTTACTCGTTCCTCCTAGCCATAAAAACCCACACCCCAGGAAGTTAGGGTGACTTCCCTGGCCCCTTTCCCCGGGACCATGGAACCTCACCCGGGAGCTGAATAAACTGGATTTTCATTTTCTTATACTGGCTTCAGTTTCCTCATTTTAAACTCGGCAATAAACCTTACAAGGTGTAAAGTCTCATCTTACATGGTGGCAGGCAAGAGAGCTGGTCCCAAAGAACGCCCGTTTATAAAACCATCAGGTATCATGAGACTGTTCACTCCCTGAGAACAGCATGGGGGAAACCGGCCCCAGGATCCAATTATGTCCACCTGGCCCCGCTCTTAACACATGGGGATGATTACAGCTCAAGGTGAGATTTAGGGGGGACACCAGCAAACTATATCAGTGACTGAAGCTCTCTGTTTCCTCTCTATTAAATGAACACGTTTCAGCATCTACCCCAAGGCTGAGGATCAAGTGAGGGGATGCACAGGATGGGCCGAAAAGGAAGCTGCAAGGATCCTCTGCAAGGATGCAACACGTGTGGCTGTGACATTATTACTATTCTTTGACATTCTTCCATGTTCTTTTTTTTCTCAAGGAATCTCTCAAGGCCAGTTTTGTTGCACCTGCCTGGGACGCCAGGGTGCAGAGAGCACCTGATGTTGCTTAGGGAAAGCTACCTGCCTCTCAGCAGTCAACCTCGCATATGCCCTTTATGGCAAATCTACCAGACCCAGATGCCTGACTATACTCAGCATCCACTGCGGAGTCACTGCTGCGGCATTCGAGACACCCTTCGTGGTAGTGTCCTCTTGCTTCTGTACCAAATTATCACGACCAAGAGGCTTAGAACATCACAGGTTTATTATTTTACAGCTCTGGAGGCCAAAAATATAAAATGGGTCATCGGGCTGCTTTCCTTCTCATGGTTCTAGGGGAGAACGCATTATTTGTCTTTTCCAGTTTCTAGAGGCCTCCCGCGAATGCAGGGTCATGGCCCCTTCCCTTCAACTTCAGAGCCAGCGTTGCAGCATCTTCAGGTCTTCTTTCCTCCGAACTCTGCTCTCGTCCCTTTATGATGGAGCCTCTTCCTCCAGCAGTGCCTTGCCTTGTCTCCATCACATCACAGCCTTCTCCACACCAATCCTGCTCCTTCCTCATATAAAGACTCTTGTGAGGCCTTCGGGCCTTCCCAGGCCATCCAGGAAAATCCCTTTAACTAACAATTCCTAATTTAATCATATTTGCAAAGTCCTTTTCACCAGGTGAAGTATAGTCATGGGTTTGGGAGACTGAGATGTGGACATGTTTGGGGGCCAGTATCAGGCTCACCGCACCCTTCATCATAACTAGGGGAAAATCTGAAAAGAAATTGCAGTGTGGCTCGTCCTGTAATCATTGCTTTCTCCATATTGGAGGCTTTTTGTGATAGTCACGGTGTTTTCTAAAGGTGTGAGCAGGAAACCCCAGTGCAAACTCCTGAAGTTTTGATAGACTCAGGGTAGTGATGGGAGACACCACTTTCAGGCAGTGGTGCAGAGAACGGTACAAGCCTTTCAGAAGAGGAGGGTAGAAAAAGGAGGCGATAGGGCACAGAGGGCACCATCTGTCTTTGCTTTATTTGTTGGTTCGGATATCCACAGAGTGGGCTCAACATTTTATGACAATTTTGGTGGAAGAGCAAGATATCAACTCTTCCAAATTTCTGTCTGAGCACTAACTGTGTCATTTTTTTCAAGCTTCTTTTGATGGCCGGAATAACCATTTTCTATTTCTTTAATAATATTTGAATTTATGTGGGGTAGTTGTGTTCCCAACTGGAAGTCAAAGTTCCTAGCAACTCTTGTACGGCCTTGTAATTTAGTCTTGGTGAATGTGTCTGGGTTGCTTTGAGGGTGGCTAAATAAAGGTAGTTGGTTCAGTTTGAAAATTAACCCTTTTGTTTTTCCTTACTGTCTTCCTTCTGCTACTTTGAAGTTAGAGGAGATAGCTGGAGCTTTAGCAGCCGTATTGGACAATGAGGTACCTTGAAAATGTAGGCTCCAGGCTGGAGTGGTAAGAAATAAAAGTAGAAGCATCCAGGGTTTTTTTTCTGATAACCGTGAAGTTGTTGTATCAGCCCTGGACTTTGTCACCTCAGGCTTCTTTATGTGAGAGTGGGAGAGATTTCTATTTTACTTAAGCCACCCTCATTTAGGGGTTTTCCCACATATAAAACTATGCCAAATTCTAATTAATAAGTGGTATACCTTGTTTTATGAACACATATTTTAAATGTTAAATGAAAATTTAATTAGCTATATTCTTTCATTGATCAATATACTGAGATGTGGTCACTTCATTCCCTATTATTAAAAACGGAATATACTTCAAAGGTGTCT
The DNA here is from genome assembly GCF_001604975.1 of Cebus imitator. Lineage (NCBI taxonomy): Eukaryota > Metazoa > Chordata > Mammalia > Primates > Cebidae > Cebus > Cebus imitator. The sequence goes on along the minus strand of NW_016107545.1, from coordinate 1,816,910 downwards.
TCTGTTTCTCTTCTTCTTAACTTCTTCAGGGAACAAATGTATTCACACATACTGAGTGAGTGAAGTTCATGACAAATTCCTTTATAAGTAAAAGAAAAAAAAAATCATGTTTTGCTAATATCCCAATAGTCACGGGTATGATAAACATCTTTAGCACACACTGACATTGGGAAGATTGAATGAGATACTACTATATGCAAAGTTCTTAGCATGCTGCTCAGCATAGAGTGGGGGTCCAAGCACTGCAAGGTGCCTAAATGATGATGCTATGCTCATGCCTCTTTTCACAGTTAAATATGTTTCTTCAAGCTCTTCAAGTCATTTAATTTCTAGAACGTCAAGCAGGCGGGTGAAATTCCTAATTGTCACATATTACAAATCATATAGCACTCCAGCAACCTGAAATTATTTCAGGTCATCTCATTCCAAAGGCCAAAATCTACTTTGAAATGAGATGGCCTAGAAATGTAGGATGTTAGTCACAAAGTTACCCTCAATGCTCGCATTTAACCTGTGCCGGTTCCTGTGCTGTGTCTTTAACATCTTTTTTCTCTTTAAATCCTCACAGCGTTCCATATTGAAGGTGTAATTATTCCCATTGCACAGCCGAGAAAGCGGAGGGTTCGGGATGCCAGGTGATTTGTACAAGGCGAAGCAGCGGGAAACCGGCAGAGCCAGGGTTTGGATTGTGTTCTCTCTGCCATGTAGTTTAGCAGCAGATCAGGACTGAAAAACGCAGGTGGATGTATTGTTCTTCCTGTGAAGTCAGAATCATTTTTACTAACAAGTCTTCGTTAGAGAGAGGTGACTATATTTTTGCGAGAATAAGCTTGATGTTCAAATAATAGAAATGGATTCTGTTTTAAAAGTTTTATTTAAAAATTGGCATTAAAGTTTTACTTGTACACCTACTCAATTTCCATAAAATGGAACGTGATCCCGTTTTAGGGAGCGCCTTCCCTGAGAAGCCTTTAGGAGGCCGGCTGAGTGACCCTTGGTCCAGGTGCATGGGGTTTAGCTGGCCCATGGGTGAAAGTAACCATGCACTTTCAAGGAGATAATGAAGTCTGAGGTCCTTTTCTCTCCAGATCGCCTTGGATAGTCAGAGGCCTCAGTAAGTCTTGTCTGGGTTCTTCAAGAGTGGTGACGATTCACAGCAGAGCAATTGAAAGGGTCGACTGCTGACATGTGGTTTGTGGCATCCCAATGTGTCACTCCATTTTATTTCCTCCTGGAGATTTTGCCCCCATGTGTTGACTCAGTGACACTTCATCCCACAATCTGAAAGCTTAACTGAACACCTTTGAACTCAGGAAAAAAGGAAACATGTCTCAGATTTATAATGATAATGTCCGTTTTTGTCGTTAGAGAGATCCATGTTTTTAAAGGCCTTGTTGTGCTCTTTCGTTTTCGACAGTGAGGTCTGAGTGCTGATAGTACAGATCTTTGCCTTGCCCTTTCTGCAGCATTAAACAGCATTGATTACCCCTTCATTCCTCAAACCCCTTCTTCTTCAGCTGGCATCTGGTGCCAATTCGTTTATTATTTTCCTGCCTTATTAATGACACGTTGCCATTACTGATTCCAATCCTTCCTCCTTCAGCCTGAATCCTGCTTTTCCTTCACTATGAATGGCCAATTCTTCTCTTCATTCAAGTCACAGCCCAGCTGTCATCTGCGTAGGAAGGTCTTCCCAGCCATCTCTCTCATGTTTCCACGCTCTGGGGCAGGCTCCTTTGAAGGAGGCATTTAGGGGCCGGAGAGGACCATCCATAGGCATGGCGGATGGAAGCCAGCCATGGGGACGGAGGCTCACCCACAGGCTATGAGCTGTGAGCATTCTTGAGACTGCGAATATCTCTGAGTTTCTTTATATCCAGTCTGTTAATAAATTTGGGGCCATATGCATCAATTCAACATCTGTTTTATTTTGAATGATTCCATAGAGTCTTAGATCAGGATACAGTAAAACTTTAGGTTAAATACTTTCCACATGTAAAGCAAACCCACATAGGAAAAAATGTGTTCTTTGTTTGTTTGTTTGAGGTGGAGTCTTGTTCTGTTGCCTGGCTGAATGGAGTGGCATGATCTCTGCTCACTGCAACCTCCACTTCCCAGTATGAAGCAATTCTCCTGCCTCAGCCTCCTGAGTAGCTGGGACTACAGGCACACCACCACACCCAGCTAATTTTTGTATTTTTGGTAGAGACAGGGTTTCACCATGTTGGCCAGGATGGCCTTGATCTCCTGACCTGGTGATACACCCACCTCAGCCTCCCAACATGCTGGGATTACAGGCATGAGCCACCACGCCTAGCCAAGTGCATGCTGATGACAGCCAGGCATTTAAACCCACTTGATTCACTTTGGGTCCATTTCGTGGGAATATAAGTTGATGCAAAAGTTAGTACCTTTTTCTCCAGGAACTATGAGATGTACACATCTGATTGAAGATTTATGAGATTTTTTTTTTCAGTTTAGTTTTATCTCATTCTATTTCAAAATAAATCTCACCTGCTTTGTGAGGTATCAGATAAAAGTACACAACAATGGCAGTATCAGTCAAAGAGACTTGTAAGTTGTAATAAAGTCTCAAATATTAATGTTTGTAGCATCATGTTCTGTGGGTAAGAGGACCTAGTTTCACTGGTATTTTTTTTTTAATTCTCTAAGACAAAAATTTGCATAAAATTATTTTCCAGGGAAGTAGGGTAGTCCTATGGGAAAGTCCACGAAAGTGTGTTAATGGCTAGGTTAACACCGGGGCAACTGGGCACTGATCTTGCTGCAGGCCTCAGAGAGACTATAGGAAAACCTCAGCATTTTCTCCACAGCGACAAAAAAGCTGTTATTTCAAATCATCTGCAAAGTTTAAAATAACATGGGAATATGTGCAGCTTGCCATTGGTGACAAAGACACTGGCCTATGAATACACAGTGATAAAAACCTAGTAGCATGAGCAGTAGACTGCTAATCACACCGTAATCATAACTGAAGAAAATGCTGAAGGTAAAAACTTATTTAATGAAAGTGAAAACTGTGGCTCCTTCCCTCTTGTCTACTAAGTTCCACAGCACTCCTAAATTCCACCCACAGATCCCAGATTAAGGAACCCAGAAGTGGGAGGAGACAAATGGTAGAAACACAGACAGATCAACGCATACATTGTGCCAGGAGCTAGAAGCTAAGGAGGTCAAGTTACGCGTGAGGATGGACTAATTGGGAAATAGCCACAATTTTACATATACCAGGAGAGACTCTCCGAGAAGACGCTATTGAGCAAAGACCTGAATTGAAGGAAAAAGGGGCAGGAAAAACAGCCAGCACAAAATCTTGGGGTCAGGATAGAGGATAAAGGTTAGGAGTAGGTGGGGCCCACACAATCAAGAAAGCTGTGTGCAATCTCAGAGTGGTTGTAAGACCCAAGTCAGAGACCAGAGATCAATACTGAGACAATATAAACTGTTAACAAGTCAACAAATGTTTGAGCTAAACATCACCTTGGAGTCAAATGATTACAAGGCTAAAATTGTAATCAGCTGTTTAGCTTCCAGTAAACTGGGATCCATAGATCATTTGGGGTGGATTTTTTAAATGGGGAAGGTGATTGTGAAGGTCGATTCTCCAGCTAGAACACACAGGGAGTGGAAGCTATTGTTTTGCTTAGAAAGCATACATTCTCAGCCAGGCACAGTGGCTCATGCCTGTAATACCAGCACTTTGAGAGGTGCAGGTAGGCGGATGACATGAGATCAGGAGTTCAAGGCCAGCCTAGCCAACATGGTGAAACCTTGTCTCTACTAAAAATACAAAAATGAGCTGGGCATGGTGGCGTGTTCCTGCAGTGCCAGTTACTCAGGAGGCTGAGGCATGAGGATCACTTGAGCCTGGAAGAAAGAGGTTGTATCTAGCCAAGATTGTGCCCCTGCACTCCAGCTTGGGAGAAAGAGCAAGACACCATCTCAAAAAAAAAAAAAGAAAAGAGAAAAAAAAAGAAAAAAAAATCATACATTCTCTCTTCTGTCCACCCCAGACGAATTTTCCCTTGGAGAACTGTCTCACCTGGACTCCCAGACTGTGACTTTGGAGTGGGACCAATGCCCAGTCCATACAATCCACACATTCTATTTTTTGAGGGCACCAGCGTCACTGCAAGTGACTGCCTAATTACAAAGGCTTCGGTGAGAATTTTCCAGGATTTGTCTTGAAACTGCTGTGCTTTTACATGCCACCCTGTCTCTATGAAGGAAAAGTGTTTTCAAGAAGCAAATCAACACAAAAGATTGTACAGTAGAGGAAAAAGAGAGGAACAGTTTTCCGGTGACTTTCTTTGAGTCCCTGGAGCTACCCCTGGGCTGTTCATGTGTAAGATCCCATGGCTTCCTTTTCTTTTATTTTTTAACTTAAATATTACACTTCTAAAATGTAAATTTTTGTCATTTGGAACTAAGTGTCCTGACTTGTTGAAGATTCAGGAAGATGGAAAAAAAATGTTATTGAAACGAAGATAATAGACCACTACCTCAGAAGGGACTTAAAATTTCTCAGAAAGCAAGCGCTTTATTTATCCCATGAGAACATCTGAGAGCCAAAAGTGACTTCCTTAAGGTCAAAACAGGCAGCAGCAGGAGACAGGCTTGAACTCAGGCCGTCTGATTTCCAGGGAAGAGACAACTCTGTCTCAATGCTTCATACGATGTGGCACTGCCTATGGCCAGCCTAGTCAGACAAGAAAACAGAAGTGTGTCCTGGACTCGGAGAACAAAGAGCAGAAAACATGTGCTAGAAACTAGGGTCAGCAGCTGCTGAGGGTGTGTGTGTGTGTGTGTGTGTCTGTGTGTGTGTGTGTGTCGTGCGTGTGTGTGTGTGTGTCTGTGTGTGTGATTTCCCCCATCTTCAATCCAGCTGGTGTATTTATAACATTGAGGGGCCCTCCATGTTTTACAGTCACCGTCATTAAAATTTCTTGAACCCCTGAGGTCATAGGAAGGGAAGGCCAATTCTGCATGCACAGTTATTGATGGAGGGGTGCAGCAAGGAGCATCTAAAGCACTAATACTTTAGTGACTAGGCAGGCTGCTCTACAGAGGGGAGAACTGGACAGAGGTGGCTACCGAGGCTAACTTCCAATGACCTCCAAAATTCTTCTCTTTTAAAAAAACATTTGTTTTGAGACGGAGTCTCACTCTGTCACTCAGGCTGGAGTGTAATGGCGGATCTCGGCTCACTGCAACCTCTGCCTCCTGGGTTCAATCGATTCTCCTGACTCAGCCTCCCAGGTAGCTGGGACTACAGGCCTGCACCACCATGCCCAGTTAACTTTTGTATTTTTAGTAGAGATGGGGTTCCACCATGTTGGCTAAGAAAGTCTTGATCTCTTGACCTGGTGATCCACCCACCTCGGCCTCCCAAAGTGCTGGGATTACAGGCGTGAGCCACCGCGCCCAACCTTATTTTTATTTTTTAAACTCTTTATACCTGTAAGAACAATATTCTCTTCTGTTATTAAAACATTGCTCATGAATACCAGCTATCTTGGCATCATGACTCAATAATGGATTACAATCTATAGTTGGAAAAAAAAAAATCTGCTTTACAAGAATTTGGCATCTAAGTGAAGTCCTGCAGGGGGAGGAGGTGACGAGTGTGGGGCAAACAGCGCTCAGGGCTGTGGGGTCCCTGTCTGTGTGGGTCTGCAATGGGGAAGAGCCTGCTGTGCTTCAGGACCTAGAGCAAGGCCAGCAAGGCTTGTATGCATTGAACGTTGGGAAACGTTTTACCAAATAAGATTAGGGATGTGCACAGACGGCCAATCACGTGGGGCTTCCCAGGACCACGGAGAGAGTTTGGATTTTCTTACAATAACAGTGGGAAGTCACAGGAGGGTTTTTAGCAGGGGAGTGACATTATCTCACTTCTGTACATTCAGAAAGAAAGATCAAACCGGAAGCCTGTGCACTGTGGGGGGAGTGGGATGAGGGATTGCAAGAGTGGAAGGAGAGAGGCAACTTTGGAGGCTGCCGTCATGTTCGGGTGAGGGTGCTGGTGGTTGCGACCAGGTGGTGACAGAGGAAGTGCTAAGATCATGTTGAAGGGCAGCCTGCATACCCCTAGCGGGTTTTTCTGTGTAGCCTGAGTTGACCTGAGTGAAGTATTAGGGAATGCTGGATACCAAAGGCTTCATGGTCAGTTGCATTTATTATTAGTTATGATTCCTTTGAAAGATGCTTTTAGCCAACAGGAAACGTAGCCCTTAGAACGTTTCCAAGAATAAATCGTTTTCCATAAACTATAAACAGGAGCACCACTGCTGAAGATAGACTCGGCATCCTGTCGTGACGTGCTGCTCTCAGTGCAGAGATGAAGAACGCCTGTGGTGCTGGTGCTCAGGACGTTGACTCAGCTGCCAAGTGGTTTTCAGGCTGACCTCCTTTATTAATGGAAACCGATGCTTCTCTGGGCCAACTGGCTCCATGGCGCTCCTGCTGGGCTGCTTCAGAGGTTGTGTCCGCGTGCCCTCTGCTGCCCCCTCACATTCTGCAGCGTAAGGTACGGACTTCACTGTGGAGCTCGTGTTTCTGTTCTTGTTTTCATGGCATCACCAGCAGGAGAAGCTTGTGTTTGTTTCTGCTCTTTTGTAGAGAGAAGATGGGAGACAGGCAAGCAGTCCCCTGGTGGAAGTGGATGTCAGGTCAGCCTGCTGCTTGGGATGCTGTGCAGTGCTTTTAGAACCTTTCAGGGACACTGAGTCAGCCTGTGGCATCACCTAAAGGACCCAGAGGAAGCACAGATATGACTAGAGGCCTTGACGACTGAGCTTGGAGACAACTTTACCTCTCGTCCCTTTGCTGACTTGCTGTGTGCAGTTAGCACCCTGCTAAGCCTCTCCATTTTAGTTACCTCTGTTGGAAGGGCAGGTTCAACTAAATTTGACCTTAGTGACTGATACAGTTTGTCTGTGTCCCCACCCAAATCTCATCTTGACTTGTAGTTCCCATAATCTCTACATGTTGTTGGGGGGGGACCCAGTGGGATGTAATTGAATCTTGAAGGTGGTTACCCCCATGCTGCTGTTCTTGTGATAGTGAGTGAGATCTCTTGAGATCTGATGGTTTTATAAAGGGCTTTTCCCCCTTTCATTCAGCACTTCCCTTTCCTGCCGTCATGTGAAGAACATGTTTGCTTTCCCTTCCACCAGGATTGTAAGTTTCCTGAGGCCTCCCTACCCGTGCTGAACTGTGAGTCAATTAAACCTCTTTCCTTTATAAATTACCCAATCTTGGACCACTCCTTTACAGCAGCATGAGAATGGACTAATCAATGACTATTCAGTTCTTTCAAATATAAGCAATGGTGCGTTCGCTCTTGATTTAGAACATCCAGTGTGCAAGGAGAAAGATAAAAGATGGAACCATCTTGAAGGCATGTGTACACACAAGGAAAGGCAGACAATTGTGGCAACAATCTTATCTACCAGAAGAATCTAGTGTTAGCTTTTCTTATACCACTCAATAAGATTATACACAGGGTTTTATTGACCAGAGTATGTTACTACATTGCTGAAATATAACTTGTTTAACCATTTACTTTTTGAGATTAAAAAAACTTAATCAATTTTTGATATTAAGCAGAGTCTCAATAAATCTTTTCATATTTCTTTGACAACCTGTCTTGTTATTTCCCTAGATTATTTATCAAAATTAAATGATCGGTTTAATTTTTGTAAATATGTTTAGAGACTTGCTATACATTGCCAAAATATTTTTGCTGAAAATTTGAGCCAATTTATCTTCTCACTGGCAGTGCAGAAAATGGTTCTACATACTGAAACTGGGTAGTATCAGTGTATTTATTTGAATACTTGCTAATTTGGCAGGTGAAATATTATCTTGCTTTTATTTGTATTTTTTTATCACTTGTAAGGTAAAATTTTTGTGCTTATTGATTTCTGATATGTATTCTTTTGAAAAATAAGATGTACATTTCAAACATTTTGAGCTTTTTAGCAACAGTGTGTGTAGAAAGGCTGTGTAACTAGCAGCTCTCCAATCTTTTTCTCAATAATTTGTTCAATAAATATTTTTTGAAAACCTATTTATACCAGGCATGACTTTAGGTGCTGGGAATTTTACAAGGATCAAAACAACAGCATCTCTGTCCTCATGGGACTTAGATTCTTTTGAGGCCACCACAAAATAAAATACATAAATAACATAAGTAATATGTTAGATCATGAAAAGTATTAAAAAGAAAAAAAAAACATGAAGCAAGGAATGGATAGCATGTCAATGGGTAAGAGAAATGATTGTGATTTAGAGAGAGTCCAAAGAAATTCTCTCCTGAAAGGCGGCATTTGAGTAAAGATGGACAGGACTAGGTGGATAAACCCTGTGGACACCTGTGGGTTCCAGGTAGAGGGATCAGGGAGTTCAAAGGCCCAGAGGCAGGCAGGTGGCGGGGTGGAGCCAGGGCATCCTGGTGGGTCTCCCTACCTGTTGAAAGACTGGTTTTTCTTTGTAAGAAGTAGGGAGCCCTGGGAGGATTTAAGCAGAAAAGGGACCTTGTGCTGTCACTTTTAATAGGCTGCTGTTTTGAGGACAGACTGAAGGAGAGTAAAGGCAAAACTGAAGAGGCCAGTTAGGAAGCTGCTGTAGCACTCCACGTAATAAACGATTGTGGTGGCAGCTGGCACCAGGGTGTTAGCAATGGGAGTGATGGGAGCGGGCAGAGGGGCTGGAGATTTTGGAATCTGAAGGTAGAGCTGGCAAGGTTTGCTGAGAGATTTGTTTCTGGATGTGAGAGAGAGATGATGAGGATGAGGCCGGTGTGTTTTTTGTTTGTTTTCTTATTCTTTTCCTGAGCTACTGCAGAGAAAAAAATCATCATCAATTGAAGTGAGACAGACATGGGTGGGGGTGTTTATTGCACTGACTTACAATTATTACCAACTACATGATTTTAAATAAGAACCAGTGTTGGTTTAAATATTCCAAAGCCCACTCACTATGTGAAAATTTAAAACTGATTCAGGACACTGAAAGCGTGCGTAAGCAAAGCTCTGAGATTTCAGGCAAGGAGCGCTGTAAACGGATGTCTTTAGATCCAACATGGCCAAGGATGGTCTCATCCATTGCCAGCCCCCATGCAGTGGGTGACTCTAAGATCTGTATCTTGCCTTCAAAGAAAGCCTGTTCCTCTCAAAAGAAAAAAAAAATATGTATTTTCCCTTTCTGCTCTCTGTCTCCTTTTTTTTTTTTTTTTTTGAGACAGGATCTCACTCTGTTGTCCAGGCTGGAATGCCATGGCGTGATGTCGGCTCACCACAACCTCTTCCTCCTAGGCTCAAGCAATTCTTCTACCTCAGCCTCTGAGGAGCTGGAATTACAGGCACACGTCACTACCATCTGGCTAATTTTTGTATTTTTAGTAGAGGCATGGGTTCACCATGTTGGCCAGGCTTGTCTTGAACTCCTGACCTCAAATGATCTGCCCACCTCAGCTTCCCAAAGTGCTGGGATTACAGGCATGAGCCATTGTGTCCAGCTTCTTGAGTGATAAATAACCTCTCTTTTTTTTCCCCATGTTAAGTGTAGCCGATAAAAAAAAGCTTCCTCCCGAGCCACTGAGAAGAAAAGCCGGGGGAGGACATCTGCCTGGCCTTACGCTGACGTTTTGGCAAATAAAAAGGTGATTTTCCCCCTTCCCTTGGCACAATCACTGTCACCTCAGCAAAATTGAAAGCTGTCATCGTGACCAGGGATTCTCAATCTCAGCACTGTTGATACTTCGCGGGGGGGGATAATTCTTAGTGGTGAGGGTGTTCTGTGGGTTTTGGTATGTTTAGTGGCATCCCTGCGTTCTGCCCATCAGATGCCACTCCCCTGCCCTGAAAACTGTGACAATCAAAAATGTCTTGAGACACTGCCACAGTGCCCTGGGCTGGGAACCTTGGTCTAGAATAAGTGCATCAAAATCCACTGTAATTCCATTAGGGAGGAACACAATGAAAACTCTCTAAACCAGTAGCCCCGGCTTCTCAGATCTTCCTCTCCATGCCAGGGCCCTGCAGAAAGGGCTCATTCTGTTTCCTGTTCGCTTTGCTCACGAAGTCCATGAATCGTTTTCTTTGCCAGGTCTGGGCCATGCTTATTTTTGAGCAATGGTGGAATTCTCAGGATGTGGGTTAGCTTAGAGTTTAGCAGCTTAGCTATTTTCTTTTCTTTACATGTATTGTTTTTAATCCTTCGTGGGCCTTAGCATCTGACATGTACATGGGTCTTGCAAAGGTCATAATGGAGTTTTCATCCCATGTACAGTCAGGGAAGGGTGCACTGAGGTTTGGAGTGGCTAAAGCAGAGGAATGCACTGGGCAGGCGATTCCCAGGAGGCAGAGACACTGACGACCGTGGATGTCCACCCACCTGCTGAAGTGTGAGTGTTCCCGCCCGCTGAGTGTCCCAGCCAATATATACCTGAACACATACCCAGATGTGCCTACGTGATGCCATAGATTGTGCTTTACACAGATGCACCATGATCAAGATGGCGCTGTTCCCATCGTAGATGGTGTAGCTCTGAGTGTCTAGCAATGCAGCTTAGCAGCAGGTGGCAATGCCATGTCCTATCCTCGCCAAATCAGCAGATGAGGACAGCTTGCTAACAGATGGGTGTAAAGTCTTTTGAGAAAGGGGTGCCTTTGTTTAACTCATAGTTGTAATAGATGGGGTAGTAACGGCCACATGGTCACTGAAGGTATTGCTTCCTGAGCTACTTCGGAGCAGTAATTCATTCCATTATATTTCTCAGACATTGAATTAACCTCATCTTACATGCCCGAGGCTTAAAAGAAGCAAAGAACACAGTCTCTACTGCCGTGGGACTTGCATTGTCATGGGGGAGGTAGATGATCCAGCCGGGGACACCCTGGAGTCTGTGTTTGCAGCTGTAATAAGCACTGTCAAGGAAGAGTCTAAGTCTACGTGAGGATGCAGAAAAGAGGGAGGCTCCGCATGGATGGTCCAGAATGAACAGGCTGAGTGAATGTTGTCTGTTGGAGGAAGCCATGAAATTTACACTGAGCAGAGTGACCTTTTACCTTATAGCCCAGAGTCCCCAGAGTGGAAGGTGCATAGCCCTAGTGGCACGAGGATTTCAGGCCATCCGTTTTACAGTGGGCATAACACAAAACCAGACAGTAACAGAGCGACCTGGACTAGTTCTCTTTCAATCTTTGAGACCAGCTCAAGAAGAAAACATGAGGTTGGTGTTGCTATACCTTTAATACGTGTTTACACTCGCCCACCATGCTCTGTGCCCTCCGACAAGGTACAAGTGTTCATTATACATTATTTAACTTTTTATTTTGAAATAATAGATTCAGAGGAAAATGAAAAAAAAAAAATGTTTCGGCTCCCAGTGGTAACATCTTGTATGACTATAGTTTCATGTCAGGAAAAGAAAGTTGGCATGGTACAATCCACAAAGCCTGGTCAGACTTCACCAATTTTATAAATATTAGGTTGGTGCAAAGGAAATTGCATATTTTGCCATTAAAATAATGTCAAAAACCACATTACCTGTGCGCCAAGCTAATACTTGTGTGTAATCCTTGTCCTTGTGTGTGTTTGCTTGTGTCTAGTTCTATGCAATTTTGTCACATGTGTAACCCCCATTCTTTCATCTACTTCTATGAGAGTCCATCTTTACTGGCATCAGTGACTTCCACTCTCTATCTGATCAATTTTTCAGCTCCGTTAGCAAGCAGGTAGGTACCAAGGGGACAAAAGTCACGATCTGTTCTATGGCATCTATGTCAATAAGTGGGGGATTTTTTTCCTTGAGGACACCAATCAGCTGACTTTTCTGCATAAGGCTGTATCTGTAGAGATGAGAAGGACACTGGCTTTGGGCTGACGTGACTCCATTCATTTTTCCCACAGGTGTTTATTGAGCATCTACTAACTCCAGGTTGTGTCCAATGTTCTGGATACCACACTAAGGGAGGTGGGCCAGGCTCCGTGCTCATGGAGTTCACGATGTAGAGTGAGAGACGGGCAATGACCAGAAAATAAGCCAGATCATCTCAGAGACTGAGAAACGACGTGATGGAAATAGCACAGGATGGGAAGGTAGAAACTCACTTGAGGTGGTGTTGGCTTCGCAGCCGGCAGGTGGGGAAGCGAGGGGAGGGTCCTGCTGGCGGACATGCAGACAGAGACCTGGATGATGCCTCCAGCCAAGCGAAGAGCTGGGAAGGACAAGGATAAAGGGCTGCGCCATTGACCAAAGCCCCTTGTCCGTAGAGCCTGCAGGGAAAGTGGAGCCTGGACTCTGCGTCCTGAAGCCACCTGGACCTTCTCATGGACAGGACTCTTCGGAGATGGTTGATTCCATCTGTGGCCTGGACCCATCATCCCTCCTTCCTCTTTAGATAGCAAGCTTCCAACCTGCCTTCCTGCAACTTCCTTGCCTCTCTGGCTTTGGCATCAAAGGCTGTGGGAGCGTGGAGTGACCGAGTGACGCGGGGTCGGCTTGGATCTTTCTGTCTGCTCTGCCATCTGTAACTCAGTAACTCAGCAGCCAGGGCTGTTTCATCCTTCCCTCAAGGGAGGTGACCAGTAAACTTCGAGTCGAGAAATGTGTCAGAAGTCTTTGAAAATGATGGAAAGAACCACAAAGTCTATCCTGAGTCAAAACCAACAGTCAGACAAAGAACGTGACTTAAGTTTTTACAAGGGAACTAAATCAACCAGGTAGAGACTGCTTTGAGGTGACTTCCCTGTGATCTGAATTCATTGGCATAGATGGCCCTGTATTATTTGGATTCACTAAGACACTGCGGATACCTACACTATACCTACTAAACAAGAAAAAAAGTTCCTTTCCCCATAATTTAGATAGTGGGGAGATAAAATTCTTATAGAAAGTAATTAATAATTTAATAAAATTCTTAGTGAACTTATTGGCATGCTTAGAGATTTTCTGTTTGTTTCTAAACAAGGCGCAGTTGTTTGAAGGAACGTTTTCATAGGAACCTGCTCTAGGTTCAAATCACTGAAGATCCTAGATCACACAGTCAGTAGACAGACCCATCAAATGACCTGTGAATGGATTCATCCCCTGTTTATCATCCATCAGGTCTTGATCCATTTTCTGTGCCTGGCCGCATCCTAAGGTCCTGACTCTCAACCGGGAGCCCCCAGACAAATGCTGCTTCTCCCCTTGTGGTTCTGTTCCAGGGTACAGTCCGTGAGCATCCGGATGGTGATAAGTACTTTGGAGAAAACAAACTGAAACAAGCTACTGGCAAAGAGCACACTGGGATGTTGGGCAGGCAGCGGCTTTATGCAGGGTGGTCATAGAAAGGGGGTCTGAGGAGGCCTCATGGGAGCAGAGATCCAGTGTCGAATCAAGCTGCCGTGACTCAAACCAGTGTCAGGAGGTGAGTGTTACGGACCAAGGGACTCGCACATGCAAAGGCCCTGAGGCAGCAGTAACTTCCCCTGGCATGGAGAACACACAGCAGGTCAACTGTGCTGAGCCAGAGGGAAGGAGGACGGAGAGAGGAAGAGTGCCAGGGTCTTCCTCCACCATGCTGTGGGCCTGCATTCATTCTAACCATCTAACCAACAGGAGCCTGCTGGTAGACGTATTTTTGGATAATGCAAAATTTTTTCAGCTTTTTCTATAGCATGGTGCCATCTAGTAGGAAAGCAGCAGTGAGAGAGAGAGAGAGAGAGAGAGAGGGAGAGAGGAGAGAGAGAAAGAGGAGGGGAAGAGAGAGAGAGGAGAGAGAGAGATGACAGAGGGGGAGAGAGAGAGAGAGATAGGAGGAAGGGAGCGAAACAGAGAGGGAGAGCAGAGAGAGGGGAGAGAGAGAGAGAAGAGAGTGAGAAAGAGGAGAGAGAGAGAGAGAGGGAGAGAGAGAGAGAGGGGTGCCCAGGACTGCAACAACATGTGTATACAAAGTAGCACACATGGAAACATGTTTTCATGCCAACAACATGAATCTTTTTTATTCCCATGAAACCAATTCTGGGCTGCTCCCAACACTGGCAGCTCAGCATCGTCTGGGTTCCACAAAGCATAGACTGGTCACTAATGTGGTCATGCATTTAGTGGGCAAGCGTGGCCACTGCGGTCTTAGCTTTGACACTTGCCTCCCTCAGCACAGGGGCTGAGGAGCTCCAGCTCCCTTATGCCAGATGAGAAACCCCAAGCCCTGTCCACACACCCCTGGCAGCAGACAGGAGAGGAAGCGGATATTCCCTCCTAGGTGGAGAATGGGACCCACATGAGTGTCTGTCCTGGAGCAGCTTTGAAAAGGCAGGCCCTAGTGCAAGGTGAGGAGGGTCTTTGGAATCCCAGGATGGCCCTGTTGGGACCCTGTTGCAGGTCAACTCCCTGAGCGCTTGCTCCCCAGCAAGGCGGGTCTCTCCAGGAAAGGGCACTTGGCTGTTCATGCTGATGCACTGAGGCGTGCAGGTACCACCTCCACAGCCGGGCAGTGTGCTTAAAACAGGGCTGCTCCCCATAGGAGAGGCTCTGGGCCTCCACAGCAATTCATCAAACCTGCAGGAATAGGAGGTAGGGTAAGAGTATTACTATTCGCAACAATAAGGATTGGAATTTACTGAGTACTTACTATATGCCAGGCTCTGTGCTAAGCTGCTGACTCCCTCCTTCCTTCCACCCTTCTTTCCTTTGTTTTCTTCCTTTGATTCCTCATCTATTCATTATTCAAACAACAACCTTCGTCTTTGGATCCACACATTCAGAAAATCTTTGCTATGACCACTGTGGGTTGAGCACTGTTTTCAGACTGGGGACACAGTGGTGAACATGAGGGAGACAGTCCCTGCCCTCAAGGAGCAGATGTTTGGATTGAGAAACAGACACTGACACGAGAAGCTGAGATGATGACGCATGTTATGGAGAGAACAGCGCCAGGTGAAGGGCTGGAGACGCCGAGGTGGGTGGGGCCACTTTACGGGGGTGGCTACTTTAGAATACCCGCCTAGGAGGAGACATCTGAACTTCAACCAGGCGAGAAGGGACCGGGTTGGCAAAGGTCTGGGGAAGAGGGCCTCAGGCAGGGGGAATGACAAACACAATGGATCCAAGCATAAGTTTGATGTGTTTAAATGATTTACATACACTTTACATTGAATAGTCACGGTAGCGGGGTGGGGGGGGAAGGAAGAAAGGAAGGAAGGAAGGAAGGAAGGAAGGAAGGAAGGAAGGGAGGGAGGGAGGGAGGGAGGGAGGGAGGGAGGAAGAAAAGAAGGAAGGCAGAAAGAAAGGAGGGATGAAGGCAGGGAGTGAGAAGGAAGGAAGGAAAGGAGGAAGGAAGACAGGAAGGGGAAACAAAGAAAGGAGGAAAAAAGGAAAAGGAAGAAAGAAAGGAAAGAAAGAGGAAGAAGGAGAAAGAAGGGAAGGAGGGAGGGAGGGAGGAAGGAAGGAGAATATAAAACATTGTCCTAGAAGTTATTAGAACTAGGCTCACTTTCTGACAGAACTTCAGGCCTAACCTTGAACAAACCAAATGGCCTCCTTATGCCTCAGTTTCCTCATCGTTTCAGAGGGAGTGATCACCCTTTCCCGTTTACCTCCCAAGGTGGCTGAGGGACCCACTGGTGCAGAGGCAGCTGCAGAGGCCTGCCGTGCCGGGGGAAGGCAGGCAGGATTGCTGTCACACGTGCATTACAGACTTAACTGAGCCAAAGCTTTAATTGCAACTGTTTTTGCAAAAGTGTGGCCGACGGGGTCCCATGTCCACACAAACAACACCGGTTTGTTTCTCTAAATGAAACCAGAAACCTAAATGAGGACTTCTTGTAAAACCAAGCAGCAACTAAATTGGATGTAGGGATTATGAATATTGTTTTTCCAGGTCTCCTGCCAAATTACACAAAAGACTGAAACATTTAATATGTGGTCGCCTTAATGAGTGAGAAGACATTGAAATAAATTTGAGGCTAATTAGTGTGAGTTTCATTTTCTAGCTGGTAACCCTTGAGAAAGACAGCCAGGTTTCCTGGGCGTCTGCTCCTGTCTGTCAAAGGGGAAGTAAATTCAATGATGGCTGAGATGTGGCCCAAGGCCCCCCTCCTGAAATGACAAGTCACTCGGCGGTCTTCCGCTCCGTGGGGCTTACGTGCCACTGTTGAGAGTCATTTGTAAATCGCGTCATGACACATAAACGTGGAAATTAGATTAACTCTGGTCACCCTAGATTTCTTTGGCATTGCCGGTATAAATGACGGGTCCCAGTAACTCTGTGTCTACTCTCCCTCAACCTTCACCTGCCTTCCTGGTCAAGAAAGCCACCCCTTAAATTGATCTATTAAGCGGAAGCATGGATTTTTTTCTGTCTCGTCACAGGATCAGCTCAAATCAAATATCCAGAACCTTTACCCCAGGGCTCCTCTTCCAGACGGAATTCAGAGGCATTCATTTCTGGAAGCAGCATAACCTGAATAAAACCGCTCTGGCATCCGCTTCCCAGGGATGTGTAAATCATCTCATTTCCTTTCTCTGGAGGAGGTCTGCAGAGCCCTGTCCACCCAGCGGCAGCACTGTTTGGTGATCAGCTACCTGTGCAGGGCCTGAGCAGGGTGCTATACAGCATCTGTCTCAGACCTCAGTCCTGGCAGAGCCAGTGGCACATCTTACAGAACAGCACACAGCCTGACGGTATTGCAGGAAAAGTTCACATCCTTTTTCTTTCATGAAAGTAAACAAGGAGGCCAGGCATGGCAGCTTATGCCTATGTTCCCTACACTTTGGGAGGCTGAGGAGAGAGAATCCATTGGGCCCAGGGGCTCGAGATCAGCCTGGGGAACATAGTAAGACCCTGTCTCTGCAAAAAATAAAATATAACAAATCCTGGCTACTAGAGAGGCTGAGGTGAGAGGATCCCTTGAACCCATGAGTTTGAGGCTGCAGTGAGCTATGGTTGTGCCACTGCACTTCAAAGAGAAGAAGAAGGAGGAGGAGAAGGAGGAAGAGGAGGAGGAGGAGGAAGAGGGAGAGGAGGAAGAGGGAGAGGAGGAAGAGGAAGAGAAAAAGAAGGAGGAGGAAGAAGAGGAGGAGGAGGAAGAGGAGGAGGAGGAAGAGGAGGAGGAAGAGGAGGAGGAGGAAGAGAAGAAGGAGGAGGAGGAGAAGGAGGAGGAAGAGGAGGAGGAGGAAGAGGAAGAGGAAGAGAAGAAGAAAAGAAACAATCCAAGAACCATTTTCTGGGGCAGACCCTTTTGCAGCAAACACACAACCTTCATGGTGATTTTTATTTTATTTATTTTTTTTGAGACGGAGTTTCACTCTTGTCACCCAGGCTGGAGTGCAATGGCACCATCTTGGCTCACTGCAGCCACGGCCTCCCGGGTTCAAGCGATTCTCCTGCCTCAGCCTCCCGGGTAGCTGAAGTTAGAGGTGCCCCCCACCAGGCACTGCTAATTATTTGTGTTGTTAGTAGAGGCAGGATTTCACTATGTTGGCCAGGCTGGCCTCAAACTCCTGACCTGGTGATCCACCCGCCTCGGCCTCCCAAAGTGCTGAGATTACAGGCGTGAGCCACCATGCCCGGACCTTCATGGTGATCTTTACAATATGTTACTGACTGTCAGGTTTTTCCTTAGCGATAAAGAGCCCAGAAAATGGTTGTTTTGCAAATTAAGAGTTCTTTGTAAAAACACAAAACCAAATGATTTCCCCAAATTACTGATGTGCTTATTAGAGAATGAGAAAAATTAAGCTTTTACTCTCAATACAGGTGCTACCCATTATAGTTTCTGTGTGTGTTTTTCTAGCAAGACAAATGCCAGGAACTGATTGGTTTGTGTCTTGTCTCACATCACCCTGAGAAATGGGCCTACTATGTGGTCTAAGATGCAGGTAAAGAAATGATAGAGTGAACATTGCTACAGTAGGAGAAATCAAAATAGCCTTGGCTGGGTGTGGTGGCTCGCTCTTGTAATCCCAGCACTTTGGGAGGAATTACAGGCCGATCACAAAGTCAGAAGTTCAAGACCAGCCTGGCCAACATGGTGAAACCCCATCTCTACTAAAAATACAAAAATTAGCTGGGCATGGTGGCGGGCATCTGTAATCCCAACTACTTGGGAAGCTGAGGCACGAGAATTGTTTGAACTTAGGAGGCAGAGGTTGCAGTGAGCTGAGACTGTGCCATTACACTCCAGCCTGGGTGACAGGGCAAGACTACATCTAAAAAAAAAAAAATACCCTTGTTGCCATCGGGTCAGTTCATACATATTCCTGCCCTGAAGTTGGACTCTGAAATCTGAAACTCTGGTGCAGCATGTCAGGGTTGCTTTGGATTACCATAATTTAGCAAATCATCTCATTTGTATAGTAAGCTGACTCAGTAGGCGTGTCTCCTTGCTCTGTCATTGGGAGAAAAAAATAGGTGGTGAATAATTATCAAATAGAAGAAAAACAAGTCACTACCCATTCTTTAATTTGCATTGTTTGAATGACACAAAGAAAGGACAGTCCTTCTGGACTCTTTCTGAGAGCCTCTCTCCGAAAGGTGGGGCAATGTGGAAGTGATCAGTAGGAAATGAGGTCGAGTCTTCATAGACTCCGGCCATTCCCACCTTCTTCCAGCGTTTTCTGAAAGATAGCTCCTCCAAAGGCTTTGGGGAACAAAAGCAAGGTTTCCTATCAAATTTGCCCATCTTTCACATAGAAAGCCTTCTTTTCTTTTTCTTTTTCTTCCTTCCTTTCTTCCTTCCCTCCCTCCCTCCTTCCTTTCCTTCCTTCTTTCTTTTTCTTTTTTACTTCTCCTTCCTTCCTTCCTTCATCTTTCCTTCCTTCCTTTCTTTCCCTCTTTCTTTCTTTCTTTTTTCTTTCTTTCTTTCTTCTTTCTTTCTTTCTTTCTTTCTTTCTTTCTTTCTTTCTCTCCCTCTCTTTCTTCCTTTCTTTCTTTCCTTCTTTCTTTCTTTCTCTTTCTCTCTCTTCTTTCTTTCTTTCTCTTTCTTTTTTTCTTTCTTTCTTTGGTGGATTCTCACTCTGTTGCCCAGGCTGGAGTGCAGTGGCACCATCTCAGCTCACTGCAACCTCTGCCTCTTGGGTTCAAGTGATTCTCCTGCCTCAGCCACCCAAGTAGCTGGGACTACAGGTGTGCACCATCACACCCTGCCAGTTCATGTATTTTTAGTAGAGATGGGGTTTCATCATATTGGCCAGGCTGGTCTCGAACTCCTGGCCTCTCAAAGTGCTGAGATTACAGATGTGAGCCACTGTCCCCAGCCATAGATATTTTCTAAAACATAAATTAAAAAAATAAAAATAAATAAAAACCTGTCCTCAGTTGAAAAACTCCTGAGATGAGCTTTACCTCTTGGTGGAAGCTGGGGAGTGAATGAGGGAATGATGGTAGATCGAGGGCAAAGGGCGGAGAGGATTGTGCTTCAATACTTCCTCTAGCCCAGAAACGTCCTCCGTTCCCAGCTCACCTGAATCCAGTCATCTGTCTCTTCACCTGTCTGTGCTGCGGCTGGCTTTTCTTTCTTTCCCTCTCTTGGACTTCCCATCTCTCTTGTTAAAATCAGTCCTCTTTCCCCACTCAATTTCCCCCCCGTCCTGTCCTTTTCCACGCTTTCCTTTTTGCCCCCTCCCTCTGTCTCTCTACCTGGATGTGTCTGTGCCTGTATCTCTCTGCCTGGCTTATTCTCTGTCTCTGCTTTGTTCTGTCTCTGTTTTCATGCTTAACATTTCCGCCTGTCTCTTTGGTACCTTTCTGTCTTTCTGTTTTCCTGCCTTTGACTCCTTATTTAGGCACATAGGCTCTCACTCTTTCTTTCTCTGTTGTTCCCTCTATGTCAGTTTCTGTCTCTGTCTTCCTTTCCATTCCCAACTTCTTTCCAAATATGCAAAAAACAGACCTACTACGGGATTGAGAATCAGCCAGAGACTCCAGCCAGGTCTAGCCTACCTCACGGACCTGCCAAAACCTGCCCTGTGACTGCACGGGAGGCTTTAGCCATACTTCGATGAAGTCCCGCTGTGCGCTTGAGTTGTATGCCTTTCTTCCAGAGGATTTCTTTCAGAGGAGCCATCTAATCAGGTTAGGTGTTAATTAAATAACCGCTATTTGCATTCTTGTTCTGTGGCAACTTGGTGTTGCATTAAATTTTAATTTGGCCTAAGCTGCATAAGATGATTCCTTCAGTCAACAAAGAAGGTTGTATTAGCAGGTTACCGATGTAATTAGGCAGAGCTTGACTGAAGTGCTAATAAATTCACACACAGGGAAGGAATTAGAGATGAGCACGTGTGCACTCATTATTCAGTGTTGTTGCTGGGCTCTGTCAGCAAGTAGGACCCCCCACCCTGAGTGAGTGGCAACTCGGGACATACAAATGCAGAATCAATTCATGTTGAAACTGGGGTGCTCTCCACCTTCCCCTTCCACTCTCTCCTCTGTTCTTCTGTTTCTCTGTTTTCTCTCTCCAGCATTCCCTGCCTCTCAGCTGTGTGTTTGCTGTCATCTGTCTCCATCTCTCTCTGCCTGACTGTGTCTTTGTTTCATGCCTCTCTGTAACAAATTACCACCCACCCGGTGACTTAAAACAGCAGAAATGCATCCTCTCACAGTTCTGGTGGCCAGAAATCCAAAATCAGCATTTCAGGGCCCAAATCAAGGTGCCAGCAGGCTGTGCTCCCTCAGAAAATTCTAGAGGGGATGCTTCCTCACCTCTCCCAGCTTCTGCAGGCTCCAGGCATCCCTCGGCTTGTGGTCACTCTCTCCAGTTTCTGTCATCCCGTGGCCTGCTCCTGTTCTGTCTGTCAAATCTTCCTCCGGCCCGCTCTTTTAAGGATGCCTGTGATTAAATTTAGGGTATACCTGGATAATCTATGAAAGCCATGCCATCTCAAAACCCCTAACTCAACCATATCTGTGAAGCCCTGTTTTGTTTTTTTTTTTGTCATTAAGGGAACATTTATAGATTCCAGGGATTAAGTGTGGATGTCAGTCATCAGCCTACTACAAAGAGAGCCTCTGTCTCTCTCCTGTGTCTTCTCTCTCTCATCTCTAAGAGAAGGGACCTTCCGGAAGATCGGAAGGTTCCTCATTTGTTCCCTTTTGGCCCATTCTACAGACTGAAGTGTGACCTCCCAAAAATCATATTTGGAAGCTGTAGCCCTCACTGTGACGGTATTTTGAGATAGGGCTTTTGAGAGAGAATTAGGTTTAGATGACAGCATGAGAGTGAAGTCCTCCTGTTGGAATTACTACCTTTATAAAAAGGGAAGAGACACCAGCACTGTCTGTCCTGAGGTCGCCCCAGCCATGCTTCCTGCACAGCTGCAGAACTGTGAGTCAATTACACCCTTTTTCTTCGTAAATTACCCGGTCTCAGGTAGTTCTTTATAGCTGTATGAGAACAGACGAATACACCTCCCATGCCCTCGTCTTTCATCTTTGTCAAAGTACTATTCATCTTGGTGAACCTCAGTGGGATATACTATTACTCCTCATTTTACAGATGAGGAAAAGGGGACCAGTAAGACGGATGATTTTCGGACACGGGATCACTCAGGAAACGTGCAGCATAACTCAGTGTTGCACCCTCATCTGATGACTCTCAGCTCAGTGCCTCTCACGATGACCCCTCTACCTTCCCAGCTGTCAGACCAAGGATGCGCAGCAGGGAGTGTAGGGTCTATTCTGATCTCTGGCTGATATGTAAAAAGTGTGGCCATGGAGGGTGCCTTAAATTCTTCAGGATTATGTGAAAGTTGTAGAGACTTTAGGCCAGCAACCCTCCCGAGGACTCAAGATGAAAAGGGCACTGATTTTTGTATGACAATGTCAGAGTGTCTTGCAGACATCAAGAACAGGGAATTAGCCACCCCTCCCTGAGGGATGAGCTGGAACCAATGTTTTTATTTCTGCTTCCGTCCTCTACAGAAAAGCTCTGTTTCTCCGTCCATGTCTCAGCCAATGACCGCCAACTATGCCAATCTTATGTCTCTTCTTTTGAAGAAGAAAGCTAAGACAGAGACTTGGTGCCTACATTTCATTCCTGTTGCTTATTGGCCTAGTATGGGGCAGGTGTTCATCTACAAACCAGTCAATAGTCCAGGGCACACAGACATCACCATGCTTCCCTGTTGCTATTTCCACAGAGATGACACCAAGAAAAGGGAATTTTCTGAGGGATGGTTAGTACAGCACTTCACGTTCATTCAGCGGACACTGGTTGACCACTCATAATGTTCTGAACGTTCAATTGGCCTCTATTTCAAGGGCTGTATGGTCTCTTTAATTTTTCTTGGTGTATTTCCTCCATCTCTTTATAGAAGAAATTTTATGTTTATTGCTGCTTCATTGGCTTCAAGATTTCCACAGAGAAGTAAAAGACACACCTGCTTTACATGTCGTTGCATATGTTTTGCAGATATATTTGATCAAGAAAACTTGCTGAGCCAAACATGAAGCCGTTGGCCAGGAATCTCCCCTGTAGCGACCCCAGGTGGCGTCAGGTAGTGGGAAGTTACTACCTAGTTTCTCTAAGCTGCTGATGCACATGCACTGCCCACAAGGAGAGAGCTAACAGAAGCATCTTTCAAACCCTTTCCACTCTTCTGCATATTGACTGTCAACCCCTTGACACAAAAAACATGCTTTGAGCTGAACTGAATTTTTATTGAATTTTTCACCAAGTGCTATCTTATCTGAAACTACTTTCTTCATTTGCTTCAGAGAACAACAGGTATTTGAGTTTTGAAAGCATATGCTGCCATGCTAGTATGTTATCAGAGGACACAAAAATAGAGTTTAAATGTTGAGGTAGGCAGGCTCCAGAGATATCTAATGCCTAGCATTGGAGTTGCAAATTAGCATTTAGGTTGTACCAAAAACCCTAGGTTTTCTTTCACTGAGGTTTACAGCTGTCTTGCAGCTTTAGAAATCAGAACTGAAGGCAAAGGGAGGAAAACACAATCAAGTTATCATGAGAGACACATCCAGAGACTGGTGTGGGAATACCAGCTGATGGCAGATAAGAAATGAACCTCTAATTTGGTTCTGCTGCTGGGGAGTTTTTGCGTATTGCAGAATCCAGCATATGATAAACTACAAGCCTTGTGCTGAGTGCTTATGAGATTTCAGGTTCCTGAGATGTTTCTGGTACTAATACAACCTCACATTATATAAAACACATTCAATCAGTTATTTTGGGATATTTTGTTTAATCAAGGTGTTTTGGAATTTAATTTTGACTTTTGAAGACTTCTTTGAAGATAAGATGAAATTTTAATTTCATGTATCTTATGAGATGACAGATGAAGCAATTGTCTTGTGGCACGTATGGACTTGCACTTTTGCGTATCTGTTCAAATCTGGCTGTTCCACCAAGTAGCTATTATTCCAACTGTATCAGTCAGGTGGTAACAAGCAGAAACAGTATGACGTGCATATATTTAAAAGATATGAAGCCAGGCACGGTGGCTCACGCCTGTAATCCCAGGACTTTGGGAGGCCGAGGCTGGTGGATCACGAGGTCAGGAGTTCAAGACTAGCCTGGCCAAGGTGGTGAAACCCCGTCTCTATTAAAAATAAAAAAAAATTAGCTGGGCACGGTAATGGGTGCCCGTAGTCCCAGCTACTCAGGAGGCTGAGGCAGGAGAATCTTTTGAACCTGGAAGGTGGAGGTTGCAGTGAGCCGAGATTGTGCCATTGGACTCCAGCCTGAGCGACAGAGCAAGACTCCTCTTTAAAAAAAAAAAAGAGAGAGAGAGAGAGATTGAGGGAGAGACACATTGGAAGAAACTGGCCTATGCAAAGATAGGGACTGTCTAGGTGAGTCCAAAATCCCTTTGCCGGTTTTCAGGAAGGAAAGCTACAAATTCCTGCAGGAACTGATGCTGCAGTGCATGAGGAATCCCTTCTGATTTTCAGAAAAACCTCTCTCCGGCTCTTACATTAGGCTCACCCAGGTTATTGGTTATACTCTTTTTTACTGAAAGTCAATGATTATAGAGGTTAATCACATCTACAAAACACCTCTGCCGCAATACCTAGACTAGTGTTTAATTGGACAACCGGAGTCTGCAGTTTGGCCAAGTTAACGTATAAAATTGACCCATTACTCAAAAGGTAAAGTCTGTAATTACCAGCAGGCAATGATCATCATTGTGAGCTTCAATCTTTTGTTAATAAAATGAGTACTACAATTCCAACCTCCTAAAAGGGATGCTGTAAGAATTAATGAGATAATAAAAAGAAAATTGATTATTTATTGAGGTGCTTACAATGTACCAGACACTGTGCTCAGTGCTGTATTATCATATGTTAATATGCTTTGTATACTAATATCGATGTGTATCACCAAGAGATAATGAATGCAAATTACTTAGCACAGGACTTGGCAAATAATTAAGGCTTTTTTAGAGTTGAGTAGTATGATTTAAGTCCTTTATAACACTTAAATATCATTATTTAATGAATTTGTTTGGTTGTTTTTTTTCTTTAATCCTTTCTCATCATCCGAACTCCATGAGAGCAGAAACCAAGTCTCAGTTCATCTGTCATCTTTGTGCTATGCAAAGCAGGTACTCAATAAATACCTTCATTTTCAGTGAATGAAGGTGCATATGAGATAGAAAGAGGTGTCAACTTTTGCTCAATCAATCATCCATGACATTAATGCAGGCCAAATAACACTTGTAATGTTTCTCCTGCCCAGAACCACAGGGAGTCACGGGGAACTCACGGACAAGAAGGGAAGGTAGACTAATTACATACATCTGTTTTGTGATTGCTAGCTTGGACCCTCCTTAGAAGGCTTTGATTCAAACATCTAGAAATCAACATTTTGAAAGTGATGTTACTTTCTTATTAGTTTCAGAGGGTCCATATGATGTAGGGATGAAGAGATAGATTTTAGAGCTGTCACATGGATTGAAATTTTGACTTGAATGATTAGCTCTTCTGGACCAATTATGACTTATTTTTATGTTTTATCTTGTGTTGAAACACACACACAATTTGTTTATTACACAAATAATATATAAAATACTCAAAAATAAGCATAAAGATTAGGCCAACCCTTCTATTTATCTGTTGATGTGCAGAGAATATTTAACATGAATAAACAGCTCCTTCCTGTATCAAAAGTAGGCAGGAATAGTGCTTGGGGTTTCTGAGAGGTTAATGGAGGGCTTTGAAAAAGATGGGTCCAAATGCTATGGTTGTGGGAGCTTAGAAAGACTTACATGGTTGCAGATAATTGTGTCAGAAGCTTGGCAACACAGTGATACCATGTCTCTACAAAAATCAATCAGCTGGGTGCGGTGGAGCACACCGGTAGTTCTCGCTACTCAGGAGGCTAAGGCAGAAGGATCACTTGAGCCCCGGAGGTCAAGGCCACAGTGAGCTATGGTCCTGTCACTGCACTCCAGCCTGGGAGGCAAGTTAAGACCCTGTCTTGAAAAATTAAATTAAATTAATGTGTAAGAAAAAAATACTTTCAGTTTGGCATTTTTCACACTGAAGTTCTTTACACTTGAAACTTCATTTGGGAAAAATCATGGTACTGTCTAATTTTCTGTGGCTCTTCGAGGTGGCAATGGATGTTTCTTCATCTCTGATTTTCATTCTTGCATGATGCCTTCACACACAGGCCATTATAATTTAGTTTGCAAGTGAGCAACAATAACAAAACAATCACACTAATTTAAGCCAAACATAATAACAGCTTCTGAAGTTCACTGCCCATAAAGCCAACTGCAGTCATCATTAAAGCATTACATTATGTAACAACTAATCTTAAAAGCAGTGTTAAACCTTAGAAACATTCATCTGGAATGGTCTCGTTTCTAGGCTTGGAAAGATACCTTTTCCTGGAGACAAAATGTGAATGACTTTAAAACTTTCACAAATGTATGATCTGAAAGCTCATTTCTTTTGATTAAATAAATCTAAAGCTCTTAAATGTTCAGGAATTGGAATGATCTTAACCATGCAAGCTTATTCGATGGAGAACTGAAAGGATGGATGACTTGCTGACCCACTTTGCCTTTCATAGTGCACGTGATCTGCTGCTCCCACATCGTCACGACAGACGGAAATAGGAATGGTGGGATTCACAGGTGGTATCTGTGTGCTTATGATCCTGGGAGCCTAAACAAACAGCCCACCCCTAGCAGCTCCTGGGCCTTTTGTTCTCCTTCTAGAGCATGTGGTAGGAAGCCGCAGTCTTCACCCCCATGCCCTGGAAAATCCTTCCCTGAAAGAGGCCCATCCAAGCCCAGGTGGATCTGTTCCACTGAGACAGCCAGGTTGGAGGGGGTCCCTGGAGAAACTCCAACCAGCCTGCCCACTGAGGTGGAGCCTTGGGAAGTTCATTTGCAGTGGTGGGGAGCCTGACCCCTCCTCTTCCTGTGTGTGGAAACGGATTCAAATGGCAGGTGGGAATTGCGCTAGCAGGGGACTCTGGCCTCTTGGAGGATCCCTGTTTTCCGTCTTTTTTTCCCCTTTTCACCCAATAAAACCCTGCTTTACTCACCCTCCAAACCATCCATGAGCCTAAATTTCTATGGCTGTGGTGAAACACCAGCATTGCCTTATTCTTTATTTTCTCCCGTTCATGGGAATTTACTGAAAAGATCCTGTGCCAAGCTTTATGGCTAAATCACTTTGGGAGACTGTGATTTCATACCTGATGGCCATGCTTATAGCTACCTAAAGACGAGCCTTTCTTCCCAGCAGAGGAAGGCCAGAGATTATAGGCAGGCCTGATGTTAGAGGAAAAGATTGAAGTCTGGGAATCACTGGCCTCTGGGTGTCCACCACGGGCCTCTGCTGCGAATCCTAGAGGCTGTGCAAATTGAGTAGATTGACTCAATCAGCTGCAATGCAATTTTTACTGTTTTCATGTCAACAATAGTAATTATATCCCATATCCAAGACGCATGGATGGAGGTGCGCGCTTCTTTAAGTCAAGGTCAATAAAGTCAGGAAACCCTTCTAAGCACCCTGTGGAGAGACCCTAAGTCTGCAGAATCCTCAAACACATGCAGGTCCAGAAAACACTGTGATCCCAGGGAGGGTGTGTAGGGACCATGAAAGGTGCTTAGGGAGCAGCTGCAAACACTCATGTGTCCTGGGGAAGCTGAGGCTTGGGGCCATCTCTAACTAGACAAGAACATGCACATTATAGGGATGTGGAAATTGTGGAAATATTAAAATATCTTATTGTCCAGGATTTCATGGCATTGAATAGTAGAAAGGGCATTTATTGGAACCCAGAACCTCAGAGAAAAACATAGAATGCATGGGGCTGGAAATTTGGGCCTAATATAGAAAGATTAGGAGAGGTGAAAGTAAAGTCCAATAGTGAGGTCCAAACTCATACACCTTCACACAGCGGGGTGTGGGGGATGGAGGGTGACAGCTGTGAGTGTGTGTAAAGCCTTGGGCGCTTTTGGGATACTGAGTTCTATATCTACCTCGGCTTCAGCCATGGTGTTCAGGGCATGCCATCCACAACAGACTTCATAGGTAATTTGCAGGCCAGAACAAGACCATAAATCTTTTAAAAGTCTAGACAGTGTTTGCTTGCTGCTTCCTTTTTAATAGAAATAGTCATCAGCATTTATAGATTGGCAGATGCTTTATGCACATCTGGGTTTCTGGTTATTCTTGAAAAACTTGGACACATGACCTTAACCGTCATCTTCGCTGGAGCTGAATCAGTATCAAGGCTGCCCATTAGGTGAGGACTGTGGACTCTGGTTTGCCACAGGCCTCTCCACTCCCTCTCGCCTTCACACTGCGAGGAAGAGCATGGTGTATTCCTGTGCTGCTGGCTTCCTAACACTAGAGGTCAGAGGGAGAGGGGGTGTTTTGTACCCTGGTCTCTATCAGGAGAGGCTCATGAAAAGATAGATAGAAATGTAAATCAAAACTACATTGAGATACCATCTCACGCCAGTTTAGAATGGCGATCATTAAAAAATCTGGAGACAACAGATGCTGGAGAGGATGTGGAGAAATAGGAACACTTTTGCACTGTTGGTGGGAGTGTAAATTAGTTCAACCATTGTGGAAGATGGTGTGGCGATTCCTCAAGGACCTAGAAATAGAAATTCCATTTGACCCAGCAATCCCATTGCTGGGTATATATCCAAAGGATTATAAATCATTCTACTATAAGGACACGTGCAGACGAATGTTTATTGCAGCACTGTTTACAATAGCAAAGACCTGGAACCAACCCAAATGCCCATTGATGATAGACTGGACAGGGAAAATGTGGCACATATACACCATGGAATATTATGCAGCCATAAAAAATGATGAGTTTGTGTCCTTTGTAGGGACATGGATGAATCTGGAAACCATCATTCTCAGCAAACTGACAGAAGAGCAGAAGATCAAACACTGCATGTTCTCACTCATAGGCGGGTGTTGAACGATGAGAACACATGGACACAGGGAGGGGAGCACTACACACTGGGGTCAGTTGGGGGAGGAAGAGGGGGGATGGTGGGGGGTGGGGAGCTGGGGAGAGGTAGCAAGGGGAGAGAGGCCAGATGTAGGTGATGGGGAGAAAGGCAGCAAATCACACTGCCACGTGTGTACCTATGCAACAATCTTGCATGTTCTTCACATGTACCCCAAAACCTAAAATGCAATAAAATAGATAAATGGGAAAAAAAAAAGAAAAGATAGATAGAGCAAGACCAGAATGTTAAGAAAGGACTTGAGTCTTTGTGGAAATAAAGGGTGTTTCTAGACAATGCACTTGCAAAACAAGCATTCACTCTGTCAGAAATACCCACTCGAAGGCCCATGGAGGAAACCTGCCTGAGCCTTGTGCCCTTTTGCTTTTGCTAGTCTAGGACCAAAACGAGAGTGGTGGGAGGGATGCCTTCTGCTCTGCGTCCTTTGCCTGTGTGTTTCTTCTCGGTTACATGAGGAGTGCTGGTCCTCGGGAATGTGTGCTCTCCGAGGTGCTGCTACTGGGGCTGGGGCCTTGGAAATCAAGCCACAGGAGAAGTTATCAAAGACAGTGCAAGTGTTTACCTGGTGAGGAAAAAAAAAGGCCCAGGCCTGGGGCAAGGGCAAGAAATGTCAGTTCTTCTGAGATACTGAAAAGTTATTGTGTAAACTGAGTCATTCTATCCTTTTTAATTGTTTTAATTTTTATTTTTAAGAGGGTTTCAAGAGTTAGCACCAAAACACAGCCAATTTTAGCTCAGGATGAAGAACAAAACTATCCCAGGCCAAAACAAAGCTTGAGAATTAAACTTGCAAATCCAGCATTTTGGTCCAGTTCCGTCCCCACAACTTTCTAACTCTTTAAACTTGGTCATATCATCTCAAGTCTTTGAGCCCCATTTCCATTTTCTGCAAACTGCAGATGATATTAATAAAATGGAATGAATTCTTATATGGAATACCGGCTCCAATGTGACCATACAGTGCAAAAGTTGCAAATTGTCAAGGTAACCCTTGGAAAGCACTTCTCATGTTCCTCTGAGATCACCAGGACCTGAATCCCTAAAAACACTCGCGTTATAAAGAATGGCTTTTTTTTATTTATCTTTGCATGTGAGCAGTCTCCAGATTCCTTATTACAACATAGAGCAAGATCCAATTTTTAGAGGATGCTAGGGATCAGAGCGTAATTCTGTTTTTCTCTCTTTCTTCCTTTAGTCCTGAGAGCATATAATTAAATGATATATCTGTTAAACATGTGCATCATGTAATTCTACTGTGAGGCCTTGGGAAGGAGAAAATAAGATGATATTTATAAAAGGCATTGCATAATGATTTGTTATATCAAGAAACATTGGTTACATTTGAATTAGTATGCATATGTAGGGGTCTATATCTCTATAATTTTAACCCCTACTTAATTTAACTATAATTTTTAACCCCTACTTTAATTCCATTGGGTCGAGCATGTCCATTTTCTTCACCCATGCTTATCATCCAGAAGGTACTCAATGTGTATACAGAATGAAAGAATATTAGAGTTATTCCAAGACACAGTGAGCTCCCCTAAGAGTAGCCACCCGGTCTTGCTAAAACATCCCCAGTGAATGTTCTGCCATGGCAAAGTTTCAAAAGGGAGAGGTTCTGAGTTGTAATATCTTTGCTGAGGTGATTTAACTTAGGCTTGAGACCTTAGGAATTATGATCTCAAGTCTTCTTTTGATTTCATAGGATGTTTTGTTCAGTGTAGAGACTGATGATGTTCTCTGATGCCTCCTTCCCTTCCTGGGTTATAACCGGTCTAATTATAATAAAACATTAATATTTTTTAACTCTCACTATGTGCTAGGCACTATTATAAGCATGTCAAACGTATTGACTCATTTAAGCCTGTTGTTCAGGTAGATAATACTATTACTATGAGATGTTACAGATGTGACGACAGAAGCAGACACGTGGGTCACCACCTGAGACGTGGGTCACCGCCTGTGGAGGTCTGACCTGCAGACCCTGACTCAGTGACGGATGAACAAATGCACTCTCACACCATTACAGTGTTTCAAGTGGGTTAGGAATGGCCATTGCCTACTTTCAGAGGGCAAAATGCAACCAATCAACCAAGACCCTCTGTCGATCCAAACATTTATTCACAACAGAGGTTCTAAGTTAACAGGCTTGTGGATAATTAACATGGTTAAAAGGGCGGTTATGCAAATGATAAAAGCATTAGGCTCTGGGGCCCAGAATAAATACAATTAACAGGTAATCCCCCTTTGATCTTCCACAGAGAGGGTCATCCAACACAGAATTAAAGGGATGTGGGGTAAACACACTTAACAGGGAAAGCCTCCTCCCTATTTTCTCCCTAACTTAGCGGACTGGCCGGCTGCCTTCAGCCTGCCCCAATAAAGCCTTTCCATCTTCCAAAAGGTTTGAGAGACTCATCTATAACTTTAACCAACATATCTTCAATATCTTCCGGAATATTTTTTCAATCACCCCGAGTGAATCTCAACAAATCACAGAAAGGTTAAGTCACTCACCCACACTCACACAGCTGGTAGGGAGTGGACCTACAGGTAGGTGGTGCTTGGTGGCTTCAGAGCTAACACTGACCAGCACAGGGCATTCTTGAATTGCTATCCAGTGACGGAATGTAAACATAGAACATTCTTCAGAAGGAGCAGCGAAGTTACCCTCCTCCTGTTTTCCCATTGAAGGAATTAGTCAGTCTGAATGAGGCTTTTCTGAATTTTGGAAATACTTGTATTTTCAACCACATCACCTGTAAGTCATGTTTTCCTCTCTTCTGTGATGTTTCTTTGAAAAGCTTGGCAAGAAGGAAGATAAATGGGATTTCCAGGGTGTGATTATGGACCTTTGAGAGTCTGTTTTTCTGGCACCAGGATTAGCTCACTCTATGCGATTAGTTACTGCACTGTGTGCCAATTAATGCAGAAGTCAATCAAGGATCATCAGCATGCGGCTTGATTTTTTCAGCCCTGTTGCTGCTCTGGAAGACAGAGACTGCCAACTCGGCTCTCCCATAATTAAGTCTGCAGTCTTCCAGTATCAACTGGGCTAGGCGCTAATGAGATGCCTGAGACTTACAAAAGAAATTTCGGTTTGGAAGCCTTCCCTGCACCCATGGAAGCATCTTGCTTCCAAAGTTGGTCCGAGGGGATAAGGTGAGGCAGAACCTTCTCAGGCATGTGCTGTGAGAGAAAATCTGCAGCTACCTGCTGCCTCCCGAGAAATGAGCAGGGAGTTTGTCACTAAATGCCTGACGTCACCTCCCTCCACAGATGTGGTTCCTGGGTAAATGTGGGACAGCTCCAACAGAGCTCGAATACCAAGGTTTCCATAAGTGGTTTAATTTCCAGGAAGAACACAATGGCAAGCGGTGTGTGCCTTGAATATAATCCGGCAAAGGGGCCTGTCTGAGCCTTAGACAGTGAGATAAAGACACCACTGAAGATACAGGTGGGAAGGGCCCGCACCAGGGTGGCAGAGAAGCAGTGGGTGCTGGCAAGTCTACCATACATTCCTAAAATAATTTATGGGAGCACTTTGCGAGGCTGAAATAGGAGGATGACTTGAAGCCAGAAGTTTTAAACCAGCCTGAGCAACATAAGGAGACCCCATTGGTCTACACACACACACACACACACACACACACACACACACACACACACACACACACATATATGTAGTCTTTTCGTTGCATGTAGTAGAAACCCAAATTAAACTGGCTAAAGCCTTCTCCTCTCTAAAGGACATGTATTGGCTCATGGAACTAAAAGGGCTGGGATGGCTTTTGTCCAAGTTGGGAGTCCGAGGGTCTGCAGGGCGTGTTTCCTCCCGTCACTGAGCCCTGCTGCCCTCTGTGCTGTCTGCACTAATACAACATTCATTTTCTCTGTAGCCACTGCCACCCCAGACCCAAACACCATGGTTTATATCATTCTGGTTTTAATACCAATGAACACATCCATACCAACAAAAGCCACAGAAGTAAGCAGAACTGTGTCTCATGCCCATTCCTGAGTCAGTCTTTCTCTGAGTGTGGGATGGGTTATGCTCATCGGCCGGGCCTGGATACTGTGCCCGTTGCTGGAACCGGGGCAGGGATTAGCTGAGCCTGAACATGCTGTGAGGGTAAAGAGGCATTTTAGTTCTTCAGAGAAAAATCAAGGTGTTTCCATCAGGAACAGAAAGGAGGGGAGCTGTGGGGAACTGGCGGCATCCCTCCATGCTCCCGATGGCAGCTCCCATGAAGCCCTCTTGGAGGACACAGAGTGGGTCCACACAGGCCCAATGTCTGCTCTGCGATGTGCACCAGGCCAGGCACCACCGCAGAGCCCGGATGCAGATGGAAACCGCAGTAGGCATTTTGCGGTCTGGTTGGGGAGGAAAATTTCAAGATGCCAAGCATTTGTTGAGTTTCTGCTCCTACGCCAGGTCCCTTGGGGATTAAAAGGAGGTGAAGCAGACCCAGATCTCCAGGAACTCACATGAAGGTGGTGGAACATGGAAAAGCAGAACAAGATATTCAAAATTCAAACTAAAATGTGGCAAAGTTCATACAAAAAATACAGTTAATGTGCGCTAGAAACATAAATGACGGAGAGCTGCTGCCTTCGGATCTACACTGCTGTCCGTCCACACACTTCCCGTGGCTCCGTGGTGTGCACATCTTATGTCCACCTGCCTGGCTCACAGCAGGCACGATGACGTGTCAGGCAAAATGAAAAGGTGGGGCTCCTCCTCAAACAGCAAGAAAATGTGACATTAAAGGCACTAAATTATGAAGTGTTTTTCCGTCTTTCACAGTCTTCCTCTTAACCTGGCATGCTGTTTTACATTTGCTGTTTGATTTCATTAAAGAAAAGAAAATTTTAAATTTAAATCATTGGTCTGAGTTTTAATATTCATGTTCATAGTGTGCAATGACAGACTCAAATGCAGATAAGATAGAATTTAACGTGTGTGTGAAATCACTTAAACAATTTCTACTTGGTAGTCGTGCACACAAATATATTTTGTTCTTTTGTTTGCTTGTTTGTTTTTGATGGAGCTTTGCTCTGTCGCCCAGACTGGAGTGCAGTGGCACTATCTCTGCTCACTGCAACTTTGCCTCCCTGGTTCCAGTGGTTCTCCTGGCTCAGCCTCCCAAGTACCTGGGATTACAGATGCTCGCCACCACGCCCAGTTCATTTTGTATTTTCAATAGAGATGGGGTTTTACCATGTTGGTCACATTGGTTTCAAACTCCTGACCAGGTGATCCACCTCCCTTGGCCTCCCAAAGTGCTGCGATTACAGGCATGAGCTACCAGACACACAGCCTCAATTCCTCTTTAAATGTTTGGTAGGATTCACCAAAGAAGCCATCTGGGACTAAGAGTTCCTTCTTGGGAAAATTTTGAAATTCTGGTGAATCACTGAATTTATTATAGGTTGGGTCATATTTTCTATTAACATATTTCTTGAGCAAGATTTGGTTAGTGTCTGCCAATATATCCCTTTCATCTTGGTTAACTAAGTTATTGTCATGTCATTTTCCAGGGTATCAACTTACAACGCTTTTATTTCACTCAGTAGTGCTGCCCCCTATTTCATTCCTGGTTTTAGAAACTCAAATCTTTACTCTTTTTGTCCTTTGTTGGTCTAGCTAAAGGTTTGTTAATGCTATTAATCATTTCGAAAACTGACTTTGATGTTGTAGATTTTTTATATTGTACTTCTTTCTCTACATGAATTTCTGCTTTAATGTCATCATTACTGTTGTTATTTGGATTTAGTTTATTATCTGCTTGACTTAACTTTAGTTTGCTTCTTCTCTATCTAGTTTCTTAAGATAGAAGTTTAGGTTATTAATTTGAAATTTTTATGATCTTTTAATGTGTGTTTACAGCTATAAATTTCCCTTGGCCACATCAATTTTTATTTGATGGATTTTGGGATGTTACTGTTAGATGCATGTGTCATCATTGTTTTCATCTGGCGTAGTGATGCTTTTATCTTTTTCAAATTTCTTCCTTTGGCTCTAGTAACTCTTCTTGCTGAAGGTCAGTTTTGATAGTGGTATAGTCACTTTGGTCACCTTTGGGCACTGGTTTCATGGTAGGTTCCCCGTCCTTCCACTTTCAACCTATTTGTGTCTTAGCAGCCTATAATTCGTCTCTTGTATACAGCATAGAGTTGAATAATGTTGTTGTTTAATCCATTCCTCCAGCCTTTTCTTTCCACTAGAAGGGGTTCCCTTCAGTATTTAACACAGGGCAGATCTGCTAGCAATGCATCCTCTCAGGTTTTTGTTTAACCCGGAATATCTTCTCTCTCCTTCATTTTAGAATATCTCTTTTCTCCTTCATTTGCTAAATATGGACTTATTGGTTGACACAACATCTCAGTTTCCTGGATTTTACTAAATGTCTAATACATTTTTGTTGAATGCTAAATATTTTGAATAATGTGGCAATTGCAGAAATCATGTCCCGTTTACTCTCCAGGGTTTGCTGTTTTTGGAGTTTGTTATTATTGTTGTCCCTATTGCTATTTGTTTAGTAACTTTCCTGAATGAATTTTTAAAAGTCTGTATCTTCTGGTTTTTGTGTCTCCAGAAGCCTCTTCTTGATCAGATTAGAAGTCAGGTGAGAAATGGACAGAGACCAGGCGTGGTGGCTCACACCTGTAATCTCAGCACTTGGTAAGGTCAAGATGGGTGAATCGCCTGAGGCCAGGAATATAAGAGACCATCCTGGCTAACATGGCAAAACCTCATCTTTACTAAAAATACAAAAATTAGCTGGGCATGGTGGTACACACCTGTAATCCCAGCTACCTGGCAGGCTGAGGGAGGAGAAATGCTTGAACTTGCTATGCAGAAGTTGCGGTGAGCTGAGTTTCCACCACTGCACTCCAGCCTGGGCAACAGAGCGAGATTTTGTCTTTAAAAAAAAAAGGAAAAAAAGAAGGAAGGAAGGAAGGAAGGAAGGAAGGAAGGAAGGAAGGAAGGAAGGAAGGAAGGAAGGAGAAAGAGAAAGAAAGGGAAGAAATGGAGAGAGATTTATTTTTTTCTTAAAAATATTTATTAGTCAAATAATACACTTTATTCTAA
The DNA here is from genome assembly GCF_001604975.1 of Cebus imitator. Lineage (NCBI taxonomy): Eukaryota > Metazoa > Chordata > Mammalia > Primates > Cebidae > Cebus > Cebus imitator. Next base: position 1,781,316 of record NW_016107545.1, on the reverse strand, counting down.
AAAATGGGAAAAACATCCATAAGTTTCTCACCCCTTTTTATATTAATAGTCTTTTCAGTATAATTTTTTACATGGCAATTTTATATTTTTTTCTATTAAAAACATACTTGTTTTAGGTTCAAAGGTACTCATGCAGGTTTATTACACAGGTAAATTGGATGCTGCAGGGATTTGGTAGACAATTTCATCACCCAGGTAGTAAGCATAGTACCCAACAGGTGTTTTTTCATCCTCACCTCCCTCCCACCCTCCACTCTCAAGTAGGCCCAATGCCTTTTGTTTTCTTCCTTGTGTGCGTATGTACTCAATGTCTAACTCTCACTTATAAGTGAGAACATGTAGTATCTGGCTTTCTGTTCCTGTGTTAGTTCACCCAGTATAATGGTCTCCCGCTCCATCCATGTTCTTGCAAAGGACTTGACTGTGTGCTTTTTGTGGCTGCATAGTATTCTATGGTGCATATGTCCACACTTTGTTTATCCAGCCTGCTGTTGATGAGCATTTAGGGGTGGGGGTCGGGGGGTCGGGGGCGTGAGGTATCAAAGAGGAATTACCTGCTAATTGTATTAATGGTGTTTACGAAAAGATTTATCACTCATAAAACCACTCTTTTAACTATGTTAGTTACCCACAAGCATGTTGACCTCCAACCTGTTATTATAACTATATGGAATAAATGCAAGGAAGGACAGGGGGTAGTGGTTGGTTAGCTGCAATCGCTCTCGGAAAGCAGCTGGCGACCATCCCTTGCCTGACTCTTACGCTGTGCTCTGATGTGTGGGTGCATTCATTCATCCATCGCTGAGCCAGGGTCTGCAGGGCAGACCTCCAGAGGTGGTGATCAGCATCCCAGGTGGTGACCCCGATGTGATACTCGTCACAAAAGCTCACTGTCCTTTACTGAGATTCCGTAGATTTTTCTTAAATAAACACCTTTGCAATTGTTGCAAGCCTTTGGTTAGTTCCCTGAGTCCTGAAAATAAATTGATCTGGACAATTGTTGCCAGCGCTCTCATTGCTTCGATGGAGGGTAGAATTTTTGGAGGCCTGTCTTTCCAGGAGTGCCTCTCCATTGTTTTGATTTTTAAATGTTGCTTATTTATCAAATTAAATAATAAAACACTACCCCAGCCCACTAAGAAAAGTTTGCCCATAAATTCTGCCTGTTGACTGATAGGTTCACCTTGTTCTTAGGGTCAGGTGAAGAAAGTGTGGGAGGTGGATTCTTAGTCACAGCTGTGGGTATGACTAAAACTATTGCTAAGGACCCCATATTCTTCTGATGACATAAGAAAAGTATATGAAATTAAGAACTAGGACCCTAACTCCCTTTGCACAGGGACCTTTCTTATCAGAGGACTGCAGCAGAGCCATGCTAACTCAATTTTAGCAAGAAATGGAGAAAACCCAAAGACGCTCACGCCCATGTCTCCTTGGCAGTTGTTGGCAAAATTTCCTACAAATTACTGGGCATGAATTTCCTTCCCCTTGTCTGTTACCAGGAGTCACGCATGAAAGTATAAATTGTCCATCTGCATGGATGTTATTGCCTAATCTTGTCTTTTTTCACACCTGTAACTTAAACACCTATTTTTTCTTTGACATTGGATGAGTGGCATATATTTCCCATTGACTTAGCTATAGATAAGGCTTTGTTCTTTTTTTTTTTTTTTTTTTTTTTCTTTTTTTTCCATTTTTTTTTTTTTTGTTTTGGTTTTTTTTTTTTTTTTTTTTTTTTTTTTTTGAGATGGAGTTTTGCTCTTGTTACCCAGGCTGGAGTGCAGTGGCGCGCAGTCTCGGCTCACCACAATCTCTGCCTCCTGGGTTCAAGCAATTCTCCTGCCTCAGCCTCCCAAGTAGCTGGGACTACAGGCTGCGCCACCATACTCAGCTAATTTTTGTATTTTTAGTAGAGATGGGGTTTCACCATGTTGACCAGGATGGTCTCGATCTCTTGACCTCGTGATCCACCCACCTCGGCCTCCCAAAGTGCTGGGATTATAGGTGTGAGCCACCGTGCCTGGCCAAGGTTTTGTTCTTAATCTTTTGCTCCTACCATGTAGATTCCAATGTCAATTATAATTAGAGGGCTCTTCCTTCTTCATCTCTGTCTGGGCTCACTCAATTAAGAACTCACATTCTTAGTTGAAGCCCTGCAATATGGCCCCTTGTGGGTACAAGCTTCTCTGCTTTCCTTCTTACTCGCCAGCATTGCCAAGGGCTTTTCTCCTTCCTTGGCCAAGCCTCTCATGCCAAATCTCCAGCCAACCAGAGCACCTCTCACAAAAGAGAGAGGTCTTAGAGCGCTTAGGGCTGCAAATGTGTCTCAAAGTAGCACTAGGAGAAATACCTAATGTAGATGACGTGTTGGTGGGTGCAGCAAACCACCATGGCACATGTATTCCTATGCAACAAACCTGCATGTTCAGTACCCCAGAACTTAAAGTATAGTAAAAAAAAATGGCCTGATTGTTTTCGTTTATAGGTATTATTTATTTTGTGATCCATAAAAGACAGCCTTTATTTCTGTTTTGATGTTTAGTTCACAATTTGAACACCTGTCATATGCAGAGTTAATCAGCTCCCTATTCTTTGCGCTGGTTTCCTATGAAAATTACTGTGAGCGTTCACTGATATCTCTTCGGTTTCATGGGCCAGAAAAACAACTCAAGGAAAACTAAGGCAAGTGATGGAATATCGATTCACGTCAGACTAAACGTAGGTCCAGCTGGATCTTGGTTCCCAGGCCTGGCATCCAGGGTGCTGACCCCAGCATTTGGCTTTGCTTCAGTCTTGGTTGGAATTACCTTCAGCAAATGTCTTTCCCAATGGGGATCAAGCAGTCCAGGCTTAGCAAGCCAAGCGTTCAGGAAACTTCTTTTTCCCTAGAGTCTCGGAATAAGCCCTCAAATTTGTCTGTGACTAGGGCAATTTGGGCCACATGCTCAATTCCAAAATAATGGCCTTGGTCAGGAGAAAGAGATATGCTGACCAGTTCTACTGGTATAACTTGACCACGTCTGGATCCAGCTTTATACTCAAATAGCAGGGACCGGCAATTGGGGGAAATGGAGGTTATCCAAAAGAAAAGCAGAGTGCTTTTAATTAAAGAAACAGAAATTATTATTAGGCAGAGAAAAAATGATGAATTTCTTCTCCATCATGACTGATCTCTTGAAACATGAGTATGGCACAGAAGAAGCACCACTGAAGTAGTGATACAGCTAATGTTTGTGCAATGGTTTCTATGTACCAGTGACTGCTCTAAGAAACTCATAGTTTGTTGAAGGCTCAATTATTCCATGGGAGGTAATTCTACTATCCCCCACTTTACAGACATAGAAGCTGAGTGACCGTAAGTTTAGGTAACGGGGCTATGACTTCACAGGTGATAAGTAGTGGGTCTGGAGTTGGAACTCAGGCCTCTATTATCCTGCCCTTCGTGTTCATACCTAACACTCTGCTTTGCCTCTTGGGTAGAGAACCGAGGTTCCTCTCTTGGCTACTGACACTGTAAACATCAGCAGCTCATTTCAACTGCTAGCATCTCAGTTTCTTCCGCTTAACAAAAATTTAAGTGCAGGTCACCTCCCAAGCCCTGTCATCACGTGAATCTGATACAATACCATCACTCATCATTCAGTGAAATAGCAAACATCAATGTTTCCAAGTGCCTCTTTAAGCCAAATGTGACACAGTACTGAGTAAGGAATTTTGAACGATTGGGAATTTGTAAAATGCGAATCATGAAACAAATACAAAATATCATTTTATTATAATGATTTTTGTTGTTGGAAATAATTCACTTGTGTTTCTGCAAGGCTAAGGAACTAAGCAATGGAGCATTTCCAGGTGTGCTGAGAACAGAAGGGAAAGCCCTTTCCTTTTACCACTCAAAAAAGGCTATAGCTCAACTGTGTTCAGCCCTTCTTGGGCTCCTTTTACTAAACCTTATAAGCTGTTAGTAGTCACAGGTATTAAGGCTGTCAAGTTCTCCCTTGTGATCATTGCTCTAATACAAAGTGACATTCAGACATGCTGAAGTTCAGTGGCAACACTGTCTTGCATTCACTCAGCTAACGCCTCTCAGCATCCTTACTGGTGGCAAATTAAGCCTGGTTGACCTTTGAGGGCAGCTGCTTTGTGGAACTTGGTCTCCCCTACTTGGCTCTGTCTCAGAAAGCTGATCTTTCCATAAAAGACTGTAAGGCATAGTGCTTGCTTCTACAAAGAAGTGAGTAAGGTGCTTTTAAAGATGTGTGCAGAAATCTAGGGTTTTCTGATTGAAGATCACCCCTGCTCTCACCCGGCTGGCTGCCCAATTGACATTGAACCCTTCAGTGGCCTTGCCCCTTGCTAAGTGTGGCTGTCAGTTATACAGATTCCTGAGATTTTGCTGGGCAGCTGTCTGGCAGGTGGCTGGAGTTTAGCCTGACAGCCAGGCAGACACGTTTGCCCCCTTTTCAAGTTCCAAGACGACCTTGATTCCTTCTTGTCACTGCTAGCTCACCTGGAGTCCTGGGGACTTTGTTAGTTACTCCCTACTGCATTTTATACTTAAATAGATTTTGTAAACATCCAAATTCCACCCCACCACCTTATCTCGTACAGCTTTCCCTAGCCTTCTGTTTCTCCTCTGGTCCTGCAAACACACATGTTCATTTCACAATGGAAATTAAATGCTCCGTTCCTTTTTATTTCATGTTTCCGATGACACATTTCAAACAGCCTTTAGTGTTGTGGTTGCATTTGGATATACACTCTGTGTAGACATCCACACAACAGAATGCAGAATTCACACAGGAAGAATTCAAATCCTGTTTCCACTACACTTTGTTAGCTTGGCAAGTGGCTTCATATTTCCAAGACTTGGTTTCTTAATCTTTTCAAAATATGAATTCTGTTCTATGGAAGGGTCCTGTGGTCCATTGCAGGGTTAATATTACCAGTGTCCTCAAGTTCCTTCTCATTATCCTTTCCTTACAAAAACCAGGGGAGAAGGGGATGGAGAGCTCCCCTTTCTGGGTTTCAGGCGTCTGCCCCTTTCAGGAGCCCTTTACATTGATTATTTCAAGACAGATACCTCATTCCTCTAGGATATGAATGATATCCCCATTTCACAGCTAGAGACTAAGGCTTGAGAATTTACATGCCAACAATCATTCGGGAATTAAACAAGGAAAATGAGCCCGATTCACCCTCCTCCGGAATCTGTGTTGGCTGGCCATGAGCAACCACCCATAATGTATTCTGTAAATTGAGGAACCAGTTGATGATGCTCAAGAATGTTTTTTAATTAGGTGGTGTATTTATGGGAGGTTCCTATGAATCACGACTGCATACCAGTTTCACAGTGAGTGCTGATGGGCTGGGTGGAGGATGCTAAGGTCAATCAATGTCTAGAAGGAGCTTTTGACCCTCTGGGGAAGCAACTGAAGAGCAAACACTTCTGTAGGGATCCAGACGGCCAATCAATGCCATTGGCGTAGAGCAGCATCTCATTTCCCTGTTGTACTGAAGATGAGGTATACAGCAAACAGCACAAAATGAAGCAAAAAGAAACAAAAATAAAGCAAAACTAAAAACAAGAAACATTTAAAGGGCCTTTCTCTGCAAAGAAGGCATCCCTTGAAACTGAACTTGAATCAATAGACGGCCACTCATATTCTCCCTTGAACAGGAGTTCATTGAAAAATCAGTGACCTGCATCAATCAATAATGCTTCGGGGACCAAGGTTTGTTAGACAGCACAGACGCAGCAAATTGCAGAAAAATAGACCTTTATTCTCCAGGAATACAGAATTCTTCTAAGTTAAATTAATAAGCCCACAGCTACAGCCTGCATAAACCCTTGAACCCTGATAGAATTGTTTCAAAAACGACGAAAGCAAAAACAGGGCTGATCAGCTTTGTTGACACTTAATTTAACTTCAAAGGTATGTCCGTAACATCGACAAAAAGGGAGCCAAACCAAGAAAGAAGAAAGTGTTTTTCACATCCATTCCAGTGAAGACAGTGTGCAAATGGAAATCAGTTCTTTTAGCATGGAAACTTCCCCTCTGTAGGGTGAATGTTTTGTGAAGTTGACTTGCAGACGTAACCTGATGGATTTCCCTCACAAAGTAGAGTGTGCAGCCTTCAGCCTCAGGGCATAGCCTTCAGACCTCTGAGATATAAATGAATTGGTTAGCATTCTTGCTGTAAGGGATGAGTGAACAAATTCAGATGTTCCCAACTCTGACATTGGAGGGCTGATCATTTTCTGTTATGTGTGTGCAGGGGGCTGCCTTGTGTATTTTAGGATGCTTAGCGGCATTTCTGGCCTCTACACACCGTGAGTGGCCAACACTCCTCTAAGTTATGAAGACCAAAACTGTCTCCAGACAACGTGACCCAGGGTGAGCACTATTGAATTACACCTCCAGGAAAAATGTGGGAAGGAAAGGAATACGTTGGATCTCATAAACTACTAGCTGGAAGTCAGGAGCCTTCCAGACGACAAGAACCAGAGCTGAAATTGAGACTCCACACGTCCTTTTTGTTTTTTGTTTCTAGGTGTATGTTATTACTTCTTTAGACAAACTTCTCTAGGAGGTCGCCATAAGTAGCTTCAAGTTCATATCTGTGCAATTCTATAATTAGCGAGAAAATCATCTTCTCCACTAAGGTCAGAACCAAAACTCCCGAGAAAGAGCCATGGTCCAGCTTGGATCACAAGTCTACCACAAGACACTGGGACTGTTTGTATTGGGAGGTAGGTGCTGGGTGCAGCCTTCTGATTGCCTCACATCTTGGACTTTTTAAGGTGGTGTTGTTGTCTGGGGTAAAGACTTGAGGTTTGTTAGTCTCATGCCAAGGAAATGAAGTACACAGACACACAAGAAGTGGTTTTAGAAAGGAGGTTTAATAGGCAAAAAGATCTTCAATCTCTGATATCCTTTCTTCTGCTTGGTCAATTCGGCTACTGAAACTTGTGTATGCTTCGTGAAGTCCTCGTGCTGTGTTTTTAAGCTCCATCAGGTCATTTATGTTCTTCTGTAAGATGGTTATTCTAGTTAGCATTTCGTCTAACCTTTTTTCCAGGTTCTTGGTTTCTTTGCATTGGGTTAGAATATGTTCTTTTACCTCAGAGAAGTTTGTTATTACCCACCTTCTGAAGCCTGCTTCTGTCAATTCATCAGATTTCATTCTCCATCCAGCTTTGTTCCCTTGCTGGTGAGGAGTTGTGACCCCTTGAAGGAGAGGCACTCTGGTTTTTGGTGTTTTCATCCTTTTTGTGCTGGTTTCTTCCCATCTTCGTGGATTTATCTACCTGTGGTCTTTGTAGTTGGAGATTTTCAGATGGGGTCTCTGAGTGGACATCCTTTTTGTTGATGTTGAAGCTATTTCTTTCTGTTTTTCAGTTTTCCTTCTAATAGTCAGGCCCCTCTGCTGCAGATCTGCTGGAGGTCCACTCCAGATCCTGCTTGCCTGGGGATCACCTGCAGGGGCTGAAGAACGGTAAAAGTTGCTACCAAAGGAGACTAGCAGTCTCCCCTGAGAGAGAGGGGTGCCTGGGTGGGACCCCCAGCCTGCCATAGTGCACAGGGTATTATAGACTGGTCTGAGGAGGCAACGTCTGATTTACATAGGGCCCAACGATTGGGTGGACCAGGGGTAAAGTTTACATGGAGTGTGAAGAAGCTGGCCTCCCCACCCTAATCCTTTGTTATACAAATAGATCTTTTTTTACCTGGCTCAAGCCCTGTTGTCTGCTCCTTACCATGTGGTTGATAAGGAAAAGGGAGGACGGAGCCTCCATGTTGAACATGCCTAGCTCCAGGTGGCCCTTTCTTATTGACACAGCTGCAGGTACTTACCCGAGCAAGTTTCCAGCTTGCTTGTCTATGTCTGCAGATTGATTTTACAGGCTTCTCTTTGTTAGAAAAGAAATTGATTTGGGGGCTGCTTTTCATTAAAAGGGAAATCTTACTGAGGACTTCCTTGCCCTATCTGCCTAAATAATTTCTTTTTAACTCCTGTATCATTTTGAGCAGGTTTTCCAGCTAAGGAGAAAGGGAAAAAAGGTTTCTCATTCATTCACCTGCCAATCACACACTCTGTGCCATTCACTGTGCTGAGTGTTGATGTCGTAAAGATGAATAACTCACTCTTATGCATTTGAAAGGCTTACAGAGTCGTTTATGAAACACACAGGTAACAGTGGGACAATATACTACATCAGCTCAGCAGTGGGTGACAGTAAACTGGATTTCGGTAACTGGTGAATGGTGGAGAAGGATCCCGAAAGGTGAACAGGTGCTGAGAGGAAGCAGAGGACTCTGATTAGGGAGACAATGAGAAATTAAGAAGTTTCACAACTGAAAAAGTCTTGGCTATTTAAAAACCACCTGAATTCGTGCATCGAGCCTCATGCCTGTAATCCTAGCACTTTGGGAGGTTGAGGCGGACGGATTAGCTGAGGTCAGGAGTTCAAGACCAGCCTGGCCAATACGGCAACACCTCATCTCTACTAAAAATACAAAAATTAACCTGGCATGGTGGTGCACACCTGCATTCCCAGATACTCAGGAGGTTAAGGCAGGAGAGTCACTTGAACCAGGGAGGTGGAGGTTGCACTGAGCTGAGATCGTTCCACTGCACTCCAGCCTGGAGGACAGAGCAAGAGTCTATCTCAAATAAATAAGTACACAGATACATACGAAACCACCTGATGCATTTGGGAAATGGGTGATGACTATTTTCTTGAAGCATGGATTGTTGGGAAAGCCTGTTAGGAAATGAGGTTGAAGAAGGAGCACACACAGCAGGGGAAGAGCTCATGGGCAAAGAAGCTTGGGGCTGACACCAGGGGTCAGAGAAGAGACCAAGCACAATGTTCACTGGGTGAGAATTTTGAAAAATTAGCTGTGAAAATCGTGGAATTTAGGAAGCAATGTATGAAACAGACAGGAGGGGAGAAAGTATGTTTAAAGTTTTCTCCCAGGGATCAAAATGATTCACTGATGTCCTTAAGGAGACACCAATAAGAGATGTGGGTGATGTCAACAAAAAGAGTTAAATTCTGTAAAATATTTGAAGGAATTTATTCTGAGCCAAATATGAGTGACCATGGACCATGAAACACCCTCAGGAGGTCCCGAACACATGTGCCCAGGGTGGTCGAGGTGCAACTTGGTTTTATACATTTTAGGGAGACATGAGACATCAATCAGATACATTTGCGTTGTGCATTGGTTTGGTCTAAAAAGGTGGAACAACTTAATGGGAGTAGCAACTTCCAGCTTATAGGAAGACTGAAAAATTTTCTAGTTGACGATTGAGTTTCTCTAAAAGCCTGGGATCAACAAAAAGGAACGTCTGGGTTAAGATAAAGGCTCGTGCAGACACAAGTTCTTGTTCTTGTTGCCCAGCTTGGAGTGTAATGGCACGATCTCAGCTCACTGTAACCTCCACCTCCTGGGTTTAAGCGATTTTCCTGTCTCAGACTCCTGAGTAGCTGGGATTACAGGCATGAGCCATGACTCCTGGCTAATTTTGTACTTTAAGTAGAGATGGGGTTTCTCCATGTTGGTCAGGCTGGTCTCGAACTCCCAACCCCAGGTGATCCACTGGCCTCGGCCTCCCAAAGTGCTGGGATTACACGTGTGAGCCACCGTGCCTGGCCAGGTTCCTATTTGCTTCAGGTAACAGGCTTCAGGGAGAATAGGCTGTTAAATGTTTATCAGACTTCAAGTCTGTGTCGACATTGTTGCCAAAGAGGTATAACAAGGCATGTCCAACTCCCACTTCCCGTCATGGCCTGACTCAGTCTCTCAGTTTACATTTTTTTTTCTTTCTTCTTCTTCTTTTTTTTCCCCCATTTATTTATTTTATTGCATTTTAGATTTTGGGGTACATGTGAAGAACATGCAAGATTGTTGCATAGGTACACACGTGGCCGTGTGATTTGCTGCCTTTCTCCCCATCACCTACATCTGGCCTCTCTCCCCTTGCTATCTCTCCCCAGCTCCCCACCCCCCACTGTCCCTCCCCTATTTCCCCCCAACTGACTCCAGTGTGTAGTGCTCCCCTCCCTGTGTCCATGTGTTCTCAT